>NC_061530.1:19275000-19612500 GCF_022379125.1 Scophthalmus maximus | reverse complement strand
GCCTCATGCTGGCCCGGTTTCCTCCGCCTCAGTCCGCCTGCACGTACGTGTTTGTCCTCTAACCCCGTCCGACTTCCTGATTGTAAATGCAAATATAAACTGAAGCAAATGATCTGCTGCAGCCCCGGAGAACGGTCTGCTGCAGCCCCGACACGCTCTGGAGATGATCCCAGCCTTCTTCTCTAAATATTTTAGTAAGACGACATCATCGTCTACTGCACCGGCAGCGGCCAGCTCGGGAGCATTGTCGTGATCATGTTGTTTCTTTCATTTTAGGATGCACAGACTCTTTTTTTATTCATGCCTTTGTTTTGAGCCAGCTGGATTACCGTTACTCGGATTGCATCGCCACCAACTTGTATCCAAATATATTTTCATATCTGGTGTCTTTGCACTGCTAGAATGATGTCATTGTCCTATGCACTTATTTCCATACACAGCCGAGGTCCAGACCGTCAATGAGGGTTGTTGTCTGAGCGGCGCTAAATTATATGTTCATGTTAACAAGGAATCAAATGGCTGTGTAATATGAGACCGATGGAAAGGTCGGAAAAGGCCCGGAGCCAATTTTCCTGAACATTTTTTCGTCTAAGATCCGGCTCATGATTCGTCCTCTGGGAACCGTGAATGTGCGTATAGAATTTCCTGTCAGTCCGATGGTTGTTAAAGATATTTCAGTTGGGTTCAACGTTCACCGGCCGCTTCCAGCTGCTCCACACACTCTGATGGATTATAGCTCTTTTTTTGTTGTTGTTGTCGTCACAGGTTTCAATTAAAAAGCGGCTGCAGCGGTCGCAGTGACATGGACAGCAGGAGAAGCACTCCCACACCCCGCGGAGCCGACACAGGAGCCTCGCCCGGAGTGCCGAGCTGAAAAATGACTCAGAGAAATGGAACCGGGGGGACGAGCGATCGCCTCCTGCGCCCGGAGGCCAACGGCACGGAGCGCGACGAGAAGGTTCAAGAGGAAGCCCGCGACCGTGACCCCGAGGCAGGGGGGCAGGGGGGAGGACGCGGGGACCCGGCGGCCGCGAGGGCGCCGGTCCCAGCTCCGGACGGTGGTTGGGGCTGGGTGGTGCTGGTCGCCACCATCATGGTCCTGGCGCTGACCCTGGCCTTCCCCTCCTGCGTGGGGATCTTCTACACCGACCTGCAGGATGACTTCCACGCCTCCAACAGCCAAACCTCCTGGGTGCCGTCCATCATGACGTCGGTGCTTCACGCAGGAGGTAAAGCAGGAAACTTCCCTGTACTGCCCCTTTAACCCCCGGGGGTGATCGAAGCCCCTTCCCCTCTGCTGCTGTGGTTGTGTGGAGAGAATGTGAAACCTGAGAGAAGGAATTTGGGCATGTTTTAAACTTTCTAACTGCGCTGAAAAACAGTATGTTACCCACCAAGAGTTCAGGGTTACGACAGTAACTATAATGCAAACCATGAAGTCACAATATGTCATTTCAATAAAAGATGAAATAGCACCTTCATTCTGAACTAATGAGAAATGATTTATTTGATATTGAAATAACTCTTTCAGCTGCTCTGCTGTGACCAGAAGTTAAAGTTAGAAAATATTATATGAATCAGTTTCCTGAGCCTCTGATGTTAAGTCTCTGATTGGTTTGAGCTTTTTACCATGAATCCACCTGAGGTCGTAAGCGGCCGCTGCTGATAGGCTTCATTCTCCGGGACTTAATTTAGATTCAGTGGCACAAGTTCATCTTACGTTTAGTTCTTTACAACAAAATATGAGTAGTTTTATGTTGGAGAATTTTTAAAGTTAATGGTTCAGTTGGATTTAAATTTGGGCAAATTTATGTAAAACTCACCTGCTGCAGAACGATAGCCGTTCACATGAACCTTGTGATGAATACGCCGTGACCTCTTCACAATAAAAGTCTAGGAAATGTGGAGGCATTTGCATTAACCACGAACGTAGGTCGACAACTGGAAGGTGGACTCTGTCACTAATGATGAAATATACTGATCACCTGATTTTTTTTAAACGTACACGTCACATGAACAATCAATCTTTATATACTGTAGTTCCCTGTAGAATTATGACAAAATACATATTTACGATTTATTTTTACAGTGTACAAATCTACTCGTCAGTCAGGGCTTGAAGCATTGAGAACTTTAAAGGATGCAATGTGAATGTATCATAGTTTTTCCTTCATCATGGACAACGAGGACATATTTATGAGCAAAATAGAAAAAATTTCACATGGTTTTTTAATTATTTCTGCTTCGAACTTGATTTTTTTTTCTATCCTGATCCTGAGGCCTTTGATATCACCCAACTGCTAATACCGAGTCCTCCCTGATACTCAGGTGTTGATTAAACTGAAATAACTTGACCAGTTCAACTCCCACACCTTATTTTTTATGAGCTTTTTGATCTAAATACTAAAGATCAAGGTTCAAAAAACCCATAAAGTTTATCATTGGAAATTACTGATATAATATGATGTATTTGATATACAAGGACAGTTCAGTTCAACACCCACTGACACTGATCAAACCATTCAACGGAGTCGTTTCCCTGAATAACCTATCACCCAGGTTTCCTCTCACGCGGATGAGTCTGAATCTGAAGGAGATCACGGTTTCCCTCTCGCGGAGCTTTGTCAGCGCACAGGTCATCATCATCTCAGGAAGTCAGGAATGTCCTCTTCCTCCTTCCGTGACGCACGAGCGTTATGTGAGAGAAAGCAACGAGAACAGGAAGGCGGTGTGGTGAAGTTTGCACAGTGGATGGAGGTGAATGTCTGGCGGCCGATTGGCTGTAGTTTGTTGGTTTCCTCTTGAAAAACCTGACAGGAGAGTTGCAGGGGTGATGCACACAGTGGGCACACTGACGAGAGGAAGTGTTGGTCTGCGGCAAATAAACCAAGGAGTGTTGTGTGAAAGTCCCACAAAGGTTTTTTTTAAAGTCTCTCTTATGTTATCAAAGTGGTGCGGTGACATTCCTCCTCCTCCGTCGACCACGTCCCACACACGCGTCTGTTTTGTGTTTGTTTTTTTTACGTCTCTTTAACTTTCATCCTCTGAATGCACAGAATCCACAATTGATTTCACAATTTGAACGTTTGTCGCACATCTGTCCGACGTGCTGCTCCTGTTCAGGGTTGTTTTTTGAGTTGGATTCTGTCGGGACTCATTTTTTAAAAAGTGAAGCGTAAACGTCTTGGACAATTTGGTTTAACTTATATTTGACAGACCTCGGGATGTTTCTCCGACATTGATTACATTACATTCATTTGGCCGATGCCTTTTGTCCAAAGCCACTTTCTAACAAGACCTTCTGTACCAAAGTCAGCGGTGTATCCCGCTAAGCTAATTACAGCATTTATCGTGGCTAGTAAAAAATACAGTTATATAAATATGATAAAAAGGATTTTGACAAATTAGTTTAGAAGATCATGATCAAATAAAGAAAAAAGGATCTGTGTGTGTGTGTGTGTGTGTGTGTGTGTGTGTGTGCGTGCGCGTCCTGCTCCTGTAAATGCTCAGCATGTGAATAATTAGTCCCCATTAAAAAATATTCCACAGCACATTTAGCCAGACATTTTTTTACGTTTTCATCCGCGCAGCTTTAAGTGAAAACCGAGACGAGCGCCGATCAGATTATTACTGCGGATTTATAGAAGCATAAAAGCATTTTTTTAATAGATTTGACACGACAAGAATCCTGTTAAACTGATTTTATCGTTTTCCTTTCTAAGAGATTAAGACTGAGATGATGAATTTATTGCCGTGATCCTATTCCTCTCAGATTTCAGTCGGGTTTTTTACGTAAAAAGTGACCAGTTTGCTTCAGATTAAATCCCGTCAGATTAAATCTCCAGGCTTTAGATGTTGCAGCACTCGGGTCTCACCGGCTCAGGCTCATTTTTTTAAAAAAGTTGAATCATTATCCACGTCAGTTCTGCGCGGCCCGTGTTGCCTGACAACTAAGGCACCAGAATGTGTTTTTAAATTTACGACTCCTCTTTAGTGACCTTTAACCGACATGCACCTCACTGTATTTCATTGTGTATTCATAGCTGCCACCTCCACCACAGATTATTTATGAGGCATCGATTGACGCAAAATGAGGCGGTGGCGATGGGGAAGAGTTGTTCTGCACTGATGGTTTGTGCCCTGACTCGTACAGAGGCCTGGAAGAAAAATCAAAGGTTTTCATGCCGCCGTACAAAATCTTCCTCAATTGACAGACTCCGTTATATGGGTCGAATAACAACTTTCACCTCAGATACAGACCACGTGGCTCCGTGGAAGCGAGTGAGAGAGAGAGCGTAACCATGACTTTCAGTCACGCTGCCAGTTCTTAGCAGGGTCGTTGGACCGGCACAGATTTACCCCTGAACACAGAGTTATGTGAAACGCTCCGCGGGGATTAAAGAGAACGACCATGTAAGCCTTTAGCCCATTTCCTGTTGCCATTCGCATTAAACTAAGAGCATTACGCTTTGTTTTTTCTTCCCACCCACAGGTCCCTTTTGCAGCGTGCTGGTGGAGCGACTGGGCTGCCGGGCCACGGTCATGCTGGGCGGAGTCCTGAGCGGGCTGGGAATGGCCGCCAGCTCATTCACCCAGTCCATCGGCCAGCTGTACGTCACGGCCGGGGTTATCACAGGTCAGCGAACGTTAAAAAACGCATTTATTATCGCACCCGCCGACGCTGGACGGCCGTGGTTGACACACGGCTGGACGCCACCTTACGCAAACACAGAGAGACAGAGAGCAGCCTGTCTCTGGATGGTGGAGCATTGAGCAGCTAATGAACCAGAGGAGGTGGTGGAGACCAAAAGCAGAGAAATAATTGACGTAAATTAAATCGGCAGGACCAGAACACGACTTGTTCGCAAAAGTACGTTGGGGATAATCTTTTAAAACTGGCATTTTTCTGCCCCCAAGTGGCCAGAATCTGTAAAAGCAGGTTTAAACTTAAAGCTACAGTGTGTAATATTTAGAAGAACTCACAGAAAAATTGAATATACTGTCCATAACTATGTTTTCATATATGTATAATCACAACTGTGAATGAGTTAAATACAGTTCCATGAGGTGGACCCGACCTCCGTGTGAGTATCCATGTTTCTACGTCGTGTTGAATACGGTTGTTGAAGTAAACGCTCCAGAATACGTCGCGTTCACGTAGAATTTTCAGACGCTGCCGGAAACCGGAAATTGAGTGCGCCACCATAAGGTGTCCCCCTGTCGGTCGCTCAGTTGGTTGCGGTTTGCATCTTTACCGCCAGAAAATTACAAAAATTACAAACTGGGGCTTTAAATAGGAAAAATGAAATCTACTTCAAACTGAAAGGATTTTATTAGTTTAATGCAACTCAGAGATATTTTCCATAGTTTTGTCTCTTCATTTAGGAGGAAGTTGTACTCGCTTAAGTAGCGATTTTGGACTGTCGGTTGTAAACAAGGACAACAGTTAATCCAGTAGGTCTTTTTTTGGACATTGATATTTATGCCAGTGTTAATAATAATTTTACTGTTTGCCTTGGATAAGTTGGATAACTGATGTGATCATCTGACTGCTATTCAGTGAGCTGCCACCTCTCAGCAACGACAATCTCAGGGGATCAAAAGTTGTTAAAGAACCCAAAACGAAGCAGATCATTAAAGTAGAAAGTTGTTGTTCGGAATATTTCAAATCGAGCTGAAAAAGATTAGTCTTGACACAACAGAACATTTTTAAAATCGAGTCAACATCACAACATGCATGATGGTGAATCGTCTTCTTGCGTCCTTGCAGGACTTGGTTTCTGCTTCAGCTTCCAACCGGCCGTGACGATCCTGGGACACTACTTTGTGCGGCGGCGCGCGTTCGCCAACGCCATGTCGTCCACGGGCACGGCCCTGGGACTGTGCACTCTGCCCGTCCTGGGTAACTACCTCCACACGGAGCTGGGCTGGCGGGGAAGCTTCCTGGTGCTGGGGGGCCTCCTGCTCAACTGCTGCGTGTGCGGAGCGGTGATGAGGCCCCTCCAGCCCCCCAAGCACCGCGGACAGCCCCTGATGAACCACGGACCCCCTCCGCCGGAGGAGGAGAGCGCGAGGAAGAAGAAGAAAGGGTGGGTGAAGACGATATGGAGATATCTGGTGGCTTCCCTGAGCAAACACATGGCCTTCGATCAGTTCTGCAACAACCCACGTTACTGCTGTTATTCCATCGGCATCACCTGGATGATGCTGGGCTTCGTGGTGCCCTTGATCTATCTGGTTCCCTACGCCACGGCAAACAACATGGAGCAGGGCCGCGCCGCGCTGCTGCTGTCCATCCTGGGCGTGGTCAACATCGTGGTGCGGCCGCCCTTCGGCATCATCGTCAACATGCCGTGGTTCAAAGGGCGACACATCTACGTGTTTGCCGCGGCGCTGCTGGTCAACGGGCTCAGTAACAGCATCTGCTGCATCGGGCCGAGCTTCCCCGTGCTGCTGGCCTACGTGGTGGTTTACGGGCTGTCCATGAGCGTGGTGGGCTCCCTGATGTTCACCGTCCTCATGGATATCGTGGAGATGAGCCGCTTCCCCTCGGCCCTGGGCCTGCTCGCCATCATGGAGAGCATCACGCTGCTCATCGGGCCGCCACTGGCAGGTAACGTGAACGAGATCAGGCAGATTCCAGGACGTCTGCAGGTAGAACTTGTCTCACTGGTCGAGCCAAAACCTTTGACTTCAAGACAGACGACGAGCGCCTCCACTTCCTTCAAGCCAAAATAACATCTTTGAACACAGATTCAAAATACACTGTTATCTAGAAAACATCACAAATCAGAGGAGTGTGTGTTTTTATGTGCCTCTCACACACACACACACACACACACACACACACACTCACACACACTTCTGTCTGTGTGTTATGTGAACGAACAGAAACACAGGAATAGAAGCGCCGGCCCCTCGTGCTCCAGGCTGTTGCTGTAAATAACAACGTGCTCTTCTGGCCTCGGTCTCAAATGACAGGTGTCGTTTCCCCCGTTGATCTGAACTGCTCGTTCGTCTGTGGAATGACTGTATGAATTCACTGAATCTGACTCATATTTTCCTTAGACTCATGTGAAACTGTTCGAGAACAGAAGTAATTTTCAGGTCTTCACGCATAACTTTATCCTTCATATTAATGTACACTGTAAACAAATTTCACATTTTTGTAGGTGAAAAGAGGTTTAAATCATTTTTTTATGAATCTTTGCATTATTTGAATAATATTCAAAAGTGAAATGATCTAGTACTTCACACAAAATAGAAGGATTAAGAACAAACAGACTTTGTGTTTGTTCTACTTTTATATCCAGTGAATCATCTCTTCACCCCTCAGCTCTAATAGCTATCAATCATTTGGAATTATTTTTCGGAATTTCATTTAGAACTGTTCCAATTAAACCATAATTACTACCGAATTACATAGATTATGAAATGCAGACACTAAGCACTGCTTTTTCTTCTCGTCGCAGGGATCCTGGTCGACCACACCGGCCAGTACTACCACGTCTTCTTCGTCTGCAGTGCCGTCGTCGCCTCGGCCGCCGTGTTCCTGATTGTGTCGTTCTACTGTCTGGATAAGAAGGCGAGGCGGGGGGCGCCGCAGGGTCCGCCCTCGCCACTGCCGCCGCCGCCCGACCCGGCGAGACCTGGCGTCGACGTGGCTCCTGGCTGTCAGTACAGCAGCGTGCCCACAGAGGGAGACAGAGACAAGGCCTCGGCTAACGGGGCAGAGCACATCACCAGCTGCTGATCCCGCTCGCACTGCGCGTCGCCCCGTAAACAGACCGGACAGGTTGTGAGATCTGGTTCCTCATGTGTGCAGCAGATGGTGCAGAGTTGACTGTTCTGTTTACTGACACTCTCTGAATTGTCCCAGCGTGATGAGGCTCTGCCATCTGCTTTGCCATAAAAGTTTTTTCTCTTTTTTTTGTTGAAAACTTTGACACCGTTTGACCCGAGGTCGGACGCGTGTTCCCACAAACCAAAATGAACAGATGTGCACTTACAACTGCAATGTGATTGTTACTGTTGATTGTAAAAAAAAAAATGCTGCTGATCACAGAATCTTATCGTACACAGGAGCTTTCTCACTTTGTCAAGCCAAGTTACAGCCATGATCCTGAAGGAATCACGTGAAGTCATTTCCAGATGTTTTCGCTGGAGTTCACAGACCGTCTGAGCCTGAGTAGATAAACTTCTATTGAATGCTGACGACAAGCAAACTGAGCAGTCGTTCATTAGAGAGTTGACTATCAAGGAAAAGGGCTGGTTTTATTATTTTGTACTTTTCGTCTTGTCAAAAAAAATCCCTTAAACAGCTCATTAGTCATGATGGTTGAATGAACCCAACAGGGGCTCGGTCGCAAAACCACACCTCTCCTTTATGACTTCCATAGTTTCAGAACAGAGAGACACACGATGCTTATCAGGAGGATCCAGTCTGTGTTACCTCCGTGTCTGTCTGTTGTGGAGATCCAGGTCTTTCCTTATTACAAATTTGACAAATCAATAATTTTCTTTTACAGTATATTTCTACTGTAAGAACTAGACAATCACGTGTAGTAAAATTTAAATGGATCCATTGACGATGAAAAATACAGGATATAAAATAACACCAGCCTTATTTGATCGTCAGTAGCTAAAGGACTGTTATAGTCGGCCTTTACCAGGATATAAAAACGGATAGTATGTTCCTTTTTTTTCTTACATTATTGAAGTATTATTTCTTCGCCACAGTGGAGACATTAAAACACAGCATGCGGAGAATATTACACTCATGTGAAAGAGTTATTGTTGCTTAAGATCCTTGAAGGTTCATAGGAAAAAGAGGTCGAATCTGTTGGTCGTTCACTGTCACATGAGGAAAATGATGTTGCAGCCAGTGAATTAATCATGAATCTCCTTTCGCATACTTTTCATTCCTTTAATGGAACAGTGCCTTTTTATATAACCAGAGTATTTATAAAGATAATCCACAGCCACGAGATCATATAGGACCCTTCCAGGAACAGAGGCAGATGATTTCGTAATGTACGTCTGCTTGATTAAGTACATTTCATAAAAGAGAAATATCTGGAATGCACTGCTGAGTCGGCATCCACAAACGGACACTGTAACTGACTGTTTACCTTCTGTTCCGATCAGGAAGATTTATTATCTTTTTTTAATAATTCAACCTCTGGATTATCACAGCGCCTGCAGACGTTTGAACAAAGCTGTTTTATGTGTCACGTCATGTGCGCAGAAATGTAATATACACTTCAGGTATAAGCTGTATTGCAGTAAAACAACAGTGTAACCAGAGGCTTCTCTACAACAGGAAGATTTATTAGTACATTTTCAGAGCTTTTCTTGCGTTGGGCCAAATTATACCTTTTATTTTAAATTCTTTATTTATATATATTGATCAGGGGGTAAATAAATGTTTGAATATCCATTGTTTTTTCTTTGTTGTTTCTTTCTTTTGTGCCTACATGCTTGGGTTCACTCAAAGTAAATGTACATAGTTAACTGGTGCTGCAGGTCCAGATGAGCTAAAACTTGTTTGTGTTTATATTGAAATTTTGAATTAACAAATTACAAAAGTGAAAAGCAGTATTACCAACCGCGGAAAGTTTGGTACTTAAATTGTGCATTTTAGCTTTTAAAAAAGGATCGGATCATTAGTAACAACCAAATAAATAAACAATAAACACTTCATAGCCCAGGGAATCAACAAAGTCCAGCATATTCAGACTTAAGTATCTTGATATTTTGAAAGATTTTTATTTTTTTTTTTATTTTGAAAGATGACTTCTTCCGGAAGCCGAAAAACACAGATGGAGACTATACCGCCATCTTGTGGCCGCAGCCACTGACCAGCCGCTGCAAGTGAAGTGGTGTAAGCCTAGTTATACATCATATATTTCAATAATTCCACAGCAAAATAACGGTCTTTATTTATTTTATTAATATGTTTACAGAGTGAAAATTAAGTTGACAAAGAGTGAAGGTTCCTAGCCTCTGTTGTTTAGGTGGGACCGCTACGAGTGTAACACGTGTGTGCTCATGGTTAAACCGTGGATGTATTACAAGAACAACAAAATCTAATAATTAATTATTAATATATCAATACATATTAATATATGCATATATATATTTTTATAATATGTGCTGCGTTGTGTCGTTCGTGTCCGCCGTCGATTATCCATCCGACGTCACACGAGTCGAGACGAAAGTGAAAGTAAAGTTCCGCAGCAGGTCGCCGACATTCTGCCGAGGACGAGAGGAAACACACGGTGAGTCTAAAAAACGAGCCTCGGAAATGCTGGTGAGTTATTAATTTAACGTTATGAGGTTCACGACAGTTCTGTAGAAATGGCAGCAGAAGCTCACGTTGTGATATTTTACACACACACACACACGCACACACACACAGTCACACACACACACACAGTCACACACACACACACAGTCACACACACACATACACACTCACACACAGTGTCACACACACAGTGTCACACACACACACACAGTGTCACACGCACACACACACACACACACACACACACACACACACAGTGTCACACACACACACACACAGTGTCACACACACACACACACACACACATATTGTGCTTCATTCACTCACTGTGCTGCTGATGAGACAAAAGATGCTTCTACTGTATGTGAACATTTGCATTGTATATTACTCGATTCTACTCCACCACGTGTTTACAGCTGTAATAATTCATTTTAATGACACATATTTGACATACAAATCATCAGCTTATATCAAAACATGATATTATTGCAAAAAACAAAACAAATATGAAGCACAGCTGTCAGGTAAATACAGTGGATATAATTCCCGTCCTAGATTTAGAGTAGAAATATATAAAGTAAAACAAAATTCAAATAATCAAGAAAAGCATCTCTGCTAAAGCTCAGTACTTTAGTACATAAACTTTGTTCCCACTGACTGATAAAAATAACAGTTTTTTACTGCAGGACCGTTGACCGTCTGCAGTCTGACCCTCAACCCGAGGGACAATGAGAGAAGGGGCAGCATGTGGACTTTTCATTGTCCTTTTGGATGCGGTGCTGAGTTTGGCTCTGTGGGCCGGACTGGTGCTCCTGGAGTTCCCCGGCCCCGGTGGACTGGCAGGCGTGTGGGCCTCCGGCGCTGCCAAGTGGCCCGTTCTCCACGTCGTCACCTCCGCGCTGACCGACGGGGAGCACCGCTCTGTGCTCCGCAGGTTCGTAGCGCTCCTCTGCCTCCTTCCCCCCGTGTTCGTGAGCGGACGGGTCCTTGTGGCGAATCCCTCGTCGCCGGAGGCTCACGCGGGACCGTCCCCCGACCTCATCGTGCTACTCCTCCTGGCCCCGGTGTCCTCGTCGCTGGCCTGTGCAGTTTGGGAAAAGGGTCTCTGCGGCAACGGAAAGCTGAAAGACGGAGACCAAGCGAACGCCAGACAGCTGCTGATGAGGCTGGTGAAATACTTCAGACCAGACACCCTTTACCTGATTGCGGCTTTTAGTTTCCTCATCTTAGGAGTTATCTGTGAGTGTCTACTATTGATATTCTGAAGTGCATGTCATTTTTTCATGGATGTCAAAAAAATCTCATGAAAAGAGAAAAACGAACAATGTCTCATTTTTAAAAACAGGCCATAATTTATTTTTTTTAAAAGGGCTCATTTATTTCCTAAAATAGCTGGAAACTTTAGTTTCAGCTAAAACTAGGGAACTATATATTTAGCCACAGTTTCCTCATGCGTATTTACATTTAGACAGCTATGTATTCTATTGATCCTGAGGGAAATGTATATGCCTATATAGAATAGCTACACTTATATTTGAGTAGAGTATAAGTTGGGTTGACTCAACATATTTAAAATCTATCAATCGCTAAAGAGACTTTACCAGAAATTTGAAGAATATTTATTTTATTTGTTTATTAGATTCCTAGGAATCTTTGGATCTTGGAACGTTGATCAGAAAGAAAAGAAAAAAGATGTCACCTTTGACATTTTGACATTGACAATGACCAAATTAATAGTTGATGGATCCAGAAAACAATCTTCAGATTAAATGATGAATAAAAAATGAGCTGCAGTGGCCATGTTCATGGTTGTATATATGAAGGTGACGATGACCCACAATGCAACAGTGTGGCGCACTGACGTGTTTCCAATAGTTCTAACTCTCTAATAAAGATCCTATCAGGCTTTGGAGACACAAATTCAACTTATTAATAAGTTACATTCGTTGGTTTTGGTCGTTTCAAGCGAAGAAACAAATATATAACAACAACGGATTGTGATGTTCACATCTGTTTTAAAACGTAGTGATTGTTATTTATAGGATGACATTTTAAGAACCTGTTATATGCAACACAATATTATTCCTGTTCACGGAATCTGTGTCATGCGTCTTTTTCCCACCAGGCGACACATTCATCCCGCTGTATCAGGGGAAGGTGATCGATATGTTGAGAGGTCAGGTGCTTCAGAACGGCTTCTGCTTCGCAGTCGGACAACTGGCACTCGTCTCTCTTGGAAGGTAACAGGAACAAAACTCCAGAAATAGGGAAAAATTTGATTTTTTTATTAAATTGTCAATGTGTCCGTCTTCACAGTGCTTTGTTCTCTGGCATGAGAGGAGGCATATTCATGTGCAGCCTGGCCCGACTGAACAAGAGACTGAAGCACCTGCTGTTTCACACCCTCCTGCAGCAGGAGGTGAACTTCTTCGACGAGAACAAACCGGGTGAGACGCACACGCAGTGTAAAATCTGTTTCTCTTTTTTTCACTGTGTGTAAAAAAAAAAAGGCAAATGTTGCTCCGGACATTTTCTGGAAACTTTTCCTGCCAGCTTACCATTAAAATTTCTGGAAAAAATATCCGAGTGAGCCCATGTGAGAGCACGGCAGGAAAACCTCCGAAAAAATTCCCAGCGAGTGAGTGGACGACGTGTTGATGACAGTAAATGTGAAAGGCAAACTCTGGAAATAATATTAATTATTAATAATATTCCGGACATGTTCTGTGAGCTCTTAACACATTATTTCCCAAACCATGGGCTTTGCAGGTCCAGTATGTAGCAGTTAGGAGGACCAAAACCCATAGAGGGCCATTTCCTGTTTTCACGTAACTCAAAAGGCCACCACAGGTTCTCCTACGACGCTTGGAAGGGAGAGGAGTGAGGTGTCGGGGATTGAATCCTTTCTCCTTTTCACCCACAGGACGTCTCTCCTCCCGCCTGCACTCGGACGTGGAACGGATGGGCCGCACGGTGGCGCTGAACGCCAATGCGCTGGTCCGCAGCTCGGTGAAAACCTGCCTCATGCTCGGGATGATGCTGCAGCTGTCCTGGCAGCTCACCATGCTCACCTGCATAGAGATCCCCCTCCTGGCCACACTGCAGAACAAGTACAGTGCTGTGAGCAAGGTCGGTCACAGTGTTAGTCTGTTTCTCTGCACATGAAGAAGAGTGAAAAACCTAAGTTGCGTCCCGAGCGCAGCTTCAGACGAAAGGGTTAAAGATCAGTTCCTCCTGACTGTTCATTCTTTGTCGAGCAGGAGCTGAAAGATCAGATCCAGGACTGCCACGCTCGGAACAAGGAGCTGGCGTCCCAGACGCTCGGCGGGATTCGAACAGTCCGCAGCTTCCGGGCGGAGAGAGAGGAGGCGAGGCGGTACAACGAGGCTCTAGACCAGATGTGCGCCGTGAAGAGACGCTCGGGAATCTACAGCTCGGTCTTCTGCGTGCTGCGGAGGGTGAGACATTAGGGGGAAACGAAAGTCAAAATTAGGCTTATTTCAAAAATCAGGAAATATTATTTTTAAACCTAATTTGCAAAGTGACCATTACTAGACAGGAAGTCAATTTTTTTTGGACTGCTTCTAATTATTCTGACTTTCAAAAAAGCGTACTATGAAATTAACACAAATTCTGGCATATTTGCACGTCCATGATGTTACTCATGTTCTTATTATTATCTTTCTTTCTTTTGTTAGGTAAATCGTTCTGTCTTTTGTTCTCTCCTTATGTCTTCCTTTCTTTTACATGTCATTAGTTTATTTTCTTCTCTCTATTTCCTGCCAGAGCTTCTGTACACATGTGCTGTTCCAGATGTTTCGGTGTGATTCATTTCTCTCTCTCTCTCTCTTCAGCTGGTGCGTGTGGCGATAAAGATCCTCATGCTGCTACAAGCTCGCAGTCTCATCTCCTCCGGCCGCCTCAGCATCGGCAGCCTCGTGTCCTTCTTCCTGTACCAGAAGCCTATGTCAAACAACATAAAGGTGATCTACAGTTCCAGACACAGGACACATTCCAGTTGTGGAGTTCACACTCATCACTAAGTGATTGTTAATTCCTTTGACACAGGAGATTTCATATTGCTACCGAGAAACGGTGTCCATGGAGGGAGTCATCTCCAAAGTGTTCAGCTACCTAGACAGAAAGCCACGGTGTCAGGAGGCAGGAGATTTAGCTCCTGAGAAGCTGCGAGGAAGAATCCTTTTCGAGAATGTCACCTTCTCCTACGCCTCAACTCCTCAGGACACTCCAGTGCTGAAGGTCAATGTTTGACTCAATAACGTCAGTCCAGTGTTGGTTTACACACAGATTCACCGCTGCATCATTAACAATGTTCTGTTTCAGTCCGTGTCAATGGAGCTGCAGCCCGGGAAGATGACAGCGCTGGTGGGTCCCAGTGGCAGCGGGAAGACTTCCTGCGTCAGCCTCCTGAAGAGGCTGTACGAGCCCCAGGGGGGACGGATCCTGCTGGATGGAGAACCGCTGCACCACTACCAACACAAGTACCTGCATCAGAAGGTACAGTGCCTGCGCCCTACGGATTTAATGTCAACCAGCTCGCACGCGTTACACTAAACACGTGTATGTTTCAGATGGCCCTGGTGTCCCAGAATCCCGAGCTGTTTTCTGGTTCTCTGAGATACAACATCGAGTACGGCCTGAGGGAGCGCAGCATCGAGAGGGTGAAGGAAGTCGCCAAGAAGATCCACGCAGACAAATTCATATCTGAACTGGAGTACGACACAGGTACAGGAGCTGCTCGCGATCTCGTGCCTCGCGTCGTACGTTACACAGAACTTTTAACTGGATTCTTTCTTGGCCCGTGTCTCGTCCTTTCTCTGAGTTTTGTTCGAATCAGTTTTTTCGTAACCTGGCTGACGAACAGGAAGGAGATTTATCTGCAGGCAGATGTTAATGATAAACTATGTATGACCTACTGTAAACTTCTGTGATTTCTGTCTCAAAATTACACATCTGTGTAAAACACACCTGCTCTATAAATATGTTGATGGTCTTCACAGATGTCGGAGAATGTGGCGGCAAACTGTCGGACGGAGCGAAGCAGTGCATCGCCATCATCAGAGCTCTGGTCCGAGAGCCGCAGGTCGTCGTACTGGACGAGGCCACGAGCAAACTGGATATTGAAGCGCAACACGCTGTAAGTGAACCACGGTCACAAAATGTCTCGACTGAAAAAATTCCTAATACCGATTATATTGGCTGATACATATTTTTTTTTTTTTAAATCCTTAGATGACATTATCAAACCCTTATGACCAGGAAATGCAATTGAGGCTTGATATTTTAGTTTAACCATAAACGTTACCATAAATAACTATAACTATAAATATATATTATATAATATATATATATATATATATAATATGAATAAAACTTGAATTGAGAATATAATAATAATTTATTTTAGGTAAAATGTAAAAATAGCAGATGCAGATTTAAAATTTAAAAAATCTGCATTCAAAATGTATCTTTTTATAGTCCGTCCGAAAAAAGTGAATCAGGGTCAGATCTCAATATGCAAATTTAAATTCAAATTTTTAAGCATTAATGCCAAAAAAGACTAATCATTAAAAACGTTTGGCAGAGGAATCGATAATTCAAATACACGCCTATCTGGAGAAGGACAGTTTAGTCTCAGGAGGATTTCAAAAATCCCTGTGTGCGTCTCACACTGTTTCGGGATCTTGTGCCTCAGGTGCTGCCGGAGATCCTGTCCCGCGGCCGCACCGTCCTGGTGGTGGCTCACCAGCTGAAGACGGTGGAGACGGCCGATCACATCGTCTTCCTGGAGGACGGCCGAGTCGTGGAGGAGGGGACGGACGAGGAGCTCATGGCCAAGCGAGGACGGTACCACCGTCTGAAGGAGGAGCTCTTCTCTCCGCACAGCTGAGGAGGGGAGAGGCGCCGTTTTGTGAATTGGGAAATGAAATGTATTGGTATGCCTCCCCGCCTGGTAACCTGCCTATATAATCCACAGGATATGAAGAAGCTCCGTCTACTGTGTGTCTTCACAGTTTTTATCCGGCTGCAGAGCAAAGTCGTCAAGACGACGCAGGGATTCTAATGAGCTGATGGATGTTGACTGAATTATTTTAAATGGCCGTTATGAAAAGTCAACAAACTCTCCTCTCCTACCAACTGTTAGGTAACCCCGACGGAAAAACCGTCACGAGGTTTAGGAAAGATTTTAAAAAGACGTTATTTATATCTAACTCCTCACGATTTCTCCTTCCACATCCTTCCTCAGATGTTAGGAAAGGAGAGTTCTGTGACCTTTTGACCGCAGCCTACGTTCATCTTTATATTTAGTCTCTTGGTGTGACAAACCAAATAAAGTGCCTTCTCCTGTTAGCGTTAAAAAAGCATTTGCTTTAATAAACGGATAGTTGGCAGGTAGAAAAAAAAAAGAAGAATGATTTCACCTCAACCACCTTTCACCTGTGTGTGTGTGTGTGTGTGTGTGTGTGTGTGTGTGTGTGTGTGTGTGTGTGTGTGTGTGTGTGTGTAATAATGCTCCTTCACTCCAGGTTTTTTGTTGATCTGAGGCACGATCGCTTTCTGCGGCCTCGACAGAAATCTGCCCGACGACCACACCTCAGCTGAATACGAAAAATGAAAACATGCCTTTGTTCCATTATTGTGATGAAGATCAGATCATATTCTAAGGCACAAGGGTCGGTCACATTGTTGTCACATAAAATGTGCTTCTTTGCACTGACTATATTTTGTATATAAAACATATTGGCAACACTTCTACTCATTGCAGTACTACACCGTTGTACTTTCTCGTTGTGGTATTGCTCCTTTGACCTCAATAAAGGACCTGATACTTGCTCCACCTCTGACGTTTCATCGTGTGACTTAATGACTTTTGAAAGAAACAAAAACAAACTTCAGTAAAATGTGCAATGCAGCTTGTGCAATGTGGCATTTTCTACTTTTACTGAAGTTTAAAAAACTGAAATACTCTCTTCCACCAGTGTCACAGGCCAAACAAGACAAACAAAATGCTTGTGCAGAATCAGAGTCTGTGCAGTCGGAACCTGGGAAGGATGTTCTCTTCTTTGCAGCGCGCGGCGCCACCTGCCGGACAGGGTTGGTAATCGCAACCAACACAGTAAACAGAGTCGAAGGCAATCAGGGTCAGAGAGTCACGCACGACTCCTCCCCGGACGCGGAGCGGAGTTTCCTCCTGTCTCATCGCTCTCTGCCCCTCGTCTTTCACCCTGCCAGGCGTCGTCAGCGCTGCAGGAGCCGCAGCTGCACACGATGATCCCGCAGTTTGCGCTCCGCTCGCAGGCGGAGAGACTTCTGCGGAGGCTGTGGATGCGTCGTGCGCCGCGATCCGCCGCAGCAAGTCGGTGAGTTGGCACGATGCAAAAGTCGAGAGAGACTAAAAGAGAAAGACTTAAAGTTGACATGCATGCACTTGCAAAAAATAATACATGTATATACATTTTTGTTTTCATTTGCACAGCATAATAGATAAAAGATGATGTCATAATGGAAGAATGAAAGTGACAAATGTGTTTTATGTTTTTGTTGTATTTTTTAAAAAATGGGGGGAGGGGTTGTTTCGTTTTTTCAGATACCTCTGCCAGGCCCCCTCCCCATATTTCCTGTCTCTTTAGTACAAGGACGCCCACCCACCCCCAACTGTCCGTGTCCTGCCCTGAGGAGTTACCTCTCCGGCTGTTTACTTAAGAAATGAATTAAGAAACTTGATTAAGAAACCAAACAACCAATTAATGAACGCATCCCAACCTGAGGAGCTGGCTCTCCTGTGTTGAGCTTTGCCTTAGTTGCTTTTCTGTGTGTGTGTGTGTGTGTGTGTGTGTGCGTGCGGTGTGTGGTCTTTGTGGGGAACCAGTCTTTGTCTTAATGTGTTACTGACTTCGAAGAACACAGTGGGGATCTGAGAGAGAGAGAGAGAGAGAGAGAGAAAACAAACTTCTTGTGACCACATGTGCATGGACACATCACCAAAACACTGACCACGGTGAAACGTCTTCAATAAACTAAAACCAACAAGTCCAGTTAGATGACGTTGCATCTCTGTTATACGTGTAGCAGACAAAAGTGTCCCAGGTTTATTGTTTTATCCCGTGTCAAAGGTGTAACGATGCCAAACCTGATTGAAACCGTTTATGATTTCATACATCACCAATCAGTTCAGCAAAAGATAGAAGGTTACAGTGCAGCCAGTTCACTGGTCATCACTTTGTGGTGTTTTTTAAAGACATTTAGTTTATTTAATCATCAAAATACTTTTTTGTCGATAGACTCATTGAGTTGAATCATTATTAAATTGAATTATTAAACAAATGGACTAATTCTCCCTGACTCGACAGAAATATAAAGTTGTGTATCATCAGCGTAGCAGTGTCAAGACGTGGCATGATTCTGTATCATTTGGCCAAGTTGAAGCACGTAGATAGAAAACAGAAGCGGACCGAGGACGGAGCCTTGAGGTACTCCGTGGTTCAAAAGGGGCAGCACAGTGTGCTTCTACTAGTTTTAACATGATTGTTCTGTCGCATCCTTTCAAAAATATATTATTATGATGATCTAACCTTCCTGTCTGTGTACACACACTCAGAACTCTGTTTAATTTCAGACCCTTTTTATATTTCTATAACTAGCTTAAATAAATATTTACCGTCACCGGGTAACCTTTATGTTAACTCCTCTTTCCCTGCAGCGGCATCCACGTGGACTCCGCCCCCATCATGCCGGTTCTCACAACCAGTTACGCCCACGGCACCTCGTCCACGCCTTTGCGCCACACGACGATAGCAGAGTCTCTGCTGAGGACTGTGGAGCGCTGGCCTGACAGGGAGGCCATGGCCTTCCTGCAGGACGGAGTCCGCAAGACCTTTGCAGAGTTTCAGAAGGACGTGAGTTGTGTTTTTCCCCCTCAAAGACATAATGAGTGTTCATCATTAACCCTATATTATCGGCCAAGGGTCGAGCGTCTCCAGTTGAGGATTGACCCTCCAACCTTCTGGTTAATGGACGGCTGCATCCAGACCACATTGCCCTTGGAAACCCAAACTGCCCCTGAAGGCTCTTCCAGCAGAATGATGTGATTCATAAAAAGCGCAGTGCATAGAAGCGCTGCATGAATGTGTGTGTGTGAATGGGTGAATGTGACTTTTACTGTAAAGCACATTGGGTGGTTGATAAGACTAGAAAAGCGCTACGTAGATCTAGTCTATTGGCCATTGAAATGGAATAATTTGGAGTCCTGTTCGCCAGACTCAGCTAAAATGGAATAATTGATGGAGTGGATGCGGATTCAGGAAGACAGAAACCGTGGATGTCTGAAGCAGAAGTTATTATTAAAAGAGCTCAGTATTGAGGGCACTTCCGGTTCGATACACAGATCAACAGGTTCACAGTGTCCAGCGTCCCGAGACAGTCTGCCCATCCCAGGTCTCTAAGTCCTGCACATGTGATGTGACCTGAACTTTATTAACACAACAGTTTGTTCCTTAGACGTGTGTACTTATACTGTATAAAGGCTCTAGGCTTTCACACTGGTGAAATGTGTCTCCGAGCTCCTCAAACACAACATGATTCTGAGCTCGTCCAAGTTTCCACCATACCTGATAACTTATGGTCAACGGAAACAAGCTGTAAATCAAACCTAGACGTCGGTTTAATATCTAACTGCACTCATTCTTTATATAGGTTAATAATCAACAGTTTTCTCGTCATGATAAAAGGCTGTGTGGTAATTTGTTGTTATGTCGAGTTGTCTCTCAGACTAGTTCCACTTTCCAGCAGCAGTAAGGGAATCCTATTTGTTTGGTTTTTTTCACTGAGGCTTCACGTCTCGGGCAACATAGAACTTATACCGGTTCTTCTACTTCTTATTTTTGGACAGAAACACTGCAGACGCTACTGAAACTATCATAAAATATAAGATTAGTGCCTGAATCCAGTCAAACACCAAACCTACAACCTTTTGATCACATTTATTCATCATCAGTCATCCCCTTTGGGGCAGGAAACTTTCATGCTTTGAATACGATGTACATTTCCGTGACCTACTTTGTTTTCTCATATTAAATATTTCCAGATGAATCCCCGCAGGACAGCGCTGTGCAATGTTAACTGTTAAATCAACGTTAATGCACCTGAAGGCATCACGTTGACTTTTTTAATCATGGACAAACGAGATGACGAGGAGCATTAAAGGAATAAAAAAAAAATTAATATAATTTCTAATTTTATGTCTGTCCTACTCCTGCATTAAAAATGTTTCTTTATCAAACGTTTTATCAAAATATACTCAAAGTAAAAAAGTGTTGGTAGGGCTACTTTACATTCCTCTGCGTTTCCTAATCTGTGATCAATATATTATTATATTAGTTTATTATATGTTGTGTTAATGAACTGAATCTAAAAAAAGCAACAAACTTTCAAAAGTAATTATAGTGTCTGAAATGTAGATAGGAAGAAGTGTAAAGTAGTATAAATTGGAAATACTCTGGTAAAGTATAAGTACCTCATTATTATTCTTTTTACAGTGCACCACTGACTGTCTCTGTCTTCCGAAAGTCCGCTGCATGCTCAGACCTGTCAGCACGTAAACTTTGACCCAGTGACTTGAGCACTATTTCCTGCAGATCCACGGTTGTTCACAATCTCACACCACCGGGTCGGTGACCCGACACAAACGGCGAACAGCCTCATAGAGAGCAGGTGTCATAACGCTTCCATAATGGTGATTCCATAATCCGTTCAACTGAGAGGAAAAAAGAGCACACATTGAAGTTTAAAAAAATTCATTAAAACGTCATAGAAGTCCTCAGATACAAAAGTCTTGTATGTCTATGTATCTGGAATTAAACATTTTTAAGTTTAAAAATAATTATCGCTCCTTGAAAACCTTCAAATAAAAAACAGATGCTAGACCACAATTTAAATAACGTGATGGTTCTGCCCTTTTTTCTTTCCTTGATGAAAATAAGATAACCCTTCATTATTTACCTAAATGTCATTAGCTATTAGTTATCTATTCTGAGATACTTGAGATCTTCCTTTATGTATTCATGATTGTCAGCAATTTTTCTCTCTCTCTGTGGGCTTATTGGGCTTTGTTCTCCTTATTCTGGGTGAAGCTGGGTGGGTCATGGAGGTCGTGGAGTTCGAGGGGGTCGTGGAGGTCATGGGGGTCGTGGAGGTCGTGGGGGTCCTGGAGGTCGTGGAGGTCGAGGGGGTTGTGGAGGTCGTGGAGGTCGTGGAGGTCGTGGAGGTCGAGGGGGTCGTGGAGGTCGTGGGGGACGTGGAGGTCATGGAGGTCGAGGGGGTCGTGGGGGTCGTGGAGGTCGTGGGGGTCCTGGAGGTCGTGGGGGTCCTGGAGGTCGGGGGGGTCCTGGGGGTCCTGGGGGTCCTGGAGGTCGTGGGGGTCGTGGTTTGGCTTCCCAGAATCTATCCTTGCCATGTTGTAAATGTGCGCTGTCGCTCCGCAGGTGGACCAGGCTGCAGCCGGGCTGTTGGCGCTGGGACTGACGAAGGGCGACAGGCTCGGCTTGTGGGGACCCAACACTTACGAGTGGATCCTGTTCCAGTTTGCGACGGCCAAAGCCGGAATCATCATGGTGAGTCATGGTGCCCCCAACACGAACACAAGCACCGCGTCGTCCTGTTTCGTCTAAACTCTACAGTGACCAGGACGTAAAACTCTATGTGATCAGTCACCGGTGAAATGTGGTCAACCCTCGATGGGCGACGTGTGCACACATTTCAAGTCAGTCAAGCTTTTCAGGCTTTTTGTTTTTTTCGTTTTCTTGTTTGACCATCAGGTGGCTGTGAACCCGGCGTACCAGACGCAGGAGGCGGAGTTTGCGCTGCGGAAGGTCGGTGACTGTCACACCCACCGCTCATAACTGTTGTGTCAGACAGACATGTCGACTGTGTCGCATGGCGTCATCTTCTCCCCCCCCCGCAGGTCGGGTGTAAAGCCGTCGTGTGTCCCACGTGGTTTAAGACCCAGAAGTACTGCGACATGCTGCGGCAGATCTGTCCGGAGATCGACACGTCCAGGCCCGGTGACATCAAGAGCGCCAGGTACAGGCCGGCGTCGGCTTCGGTCCTCTCTGCATCTGTGAAGTGTGAAGCATTCAACATTCTCAGCTGCAGCCTTGATGGATTACTGACTGATTTATTGATATTTATGAGTCCGTAAAAGAGCAGCACGCAGCCCCTCGGGATCTCGTAGGTCAGCGCTGACGAAATGCAAGTTCACGGGTCAAAGTTGAACTTGAAAGATGAAAGCTAAGCTTTGTCTGATCCGACAACACGATTAGGATGAGGTCGTTCATGCGTATCGTCACGTTACTCCTGGAATTCTAAAGATGGCGTTACAGACATGTTCTTATGCTGCGTTTAACTCCAGTCGGGTCAGACTCGGTGTCAGAGTCGGGGTCAGCCTCGGGGTCAGACTCGGGGTCAGACTCGGGGTCAGAGTCGGGGTCAGAGTCGGGGTCAGAGTCGGGGTCAGACTCGGGGTCAGACTCGGGGTCAGAGTCGGGGTCAGAGTCGGGGTCAGAGTCGGGGTCAGACTCGGGGTCAGAGTCGGGGTCAGACTCGGGGTCAGACTCGGGGTCAGACTCGGGCTCAGACTCGGGGTCAGACTCGGGGTCAGAGTGAGGGTCAGGGTTCATCTTCATTCAAGACTAAAGTGAACATCAAGCAACAACTTTTCTAATGACCTTTGATCTCCTTAACTTGACCTGTGAAATATTCTCAGCTGCAGTCTTGTTCCTTCATTACAGTGAAAAAAAACAACTCAACAGTCGGGGGTTACCTCTTGTAAAGCATAACCCACACTCTTTATCCCCCCCCCCCCGGTTTTCCCCCTTTAGGCTTCCAGATCTGCGCTCTGTGATTCTCCTGGACAGTCGACAGCCGGGAACGTTTCACCTGGACGACGTGATGCAGGCCGGCAGCAGCCAGTTCGCGCAGCAGCTGCAAGATCTGCAGAGGAAGATCATGTTCGACGACCCGATAAACATCCAGTTCACTTCGGTATTTTGTTTCGCTCACGTACAGTAGTTGTATGAGAAACATAATTAGACATAACCAGTAGATTAATACACCATGGAAGTCATTTCTACTGGAGGCCCTTTAGTGCAGGAAATCAGAAAAAGTGGACACAGGATATTTTGAACAGTCATACAGAAAGACAGTTGGAGTTTATTTTTATCAGCTCAAATTCCTTGTCTTAAAAATCTGCTTATATGGTCACTGACTGCTACTGCGTTCCGTTATAATCTCGGAAAACTCGGAAATGAATGACCTCCGAGTCGGAAGTTGCAACTCGAGCGTCGGGGGAAATTAACCCCCGGCTCCCCAGCTCGGAGCTCAGAGTTCCGAGGTGTAATGGAATTGAACGCAGCATTTGTCCTCACTGATTCGCAGCCTCTGCCGAGACATGCTGCCTTTTTTTTTTAATGGCCTAACGATAATTTTTAATAACAGGGCACAACTGGGAGACCGAAGGCCGCCACCTTGTCCCATCACAACGTCGTCAACAACGCCTACTTCGTTGGCAAACGAGTGGGATACGACTGGAGGGTGAGTCGTCACTAACAGATCAGGTAGATCTCTTTACTAACGTTACAAAGTGTTTTTAAGCCCTGACGTTCTTCATCTGGAGAGCTGACGGTGCTCAAAGGGAGTGTGTGGACTCGTAATGATAAAACCCAGTGGTTTTAGATTAGAGACGTGTTGATGGAAGGAGGAGTCTGGTGGATATTTGCTCTCACATCAGATCCTGTTAAAAGACCAAACTTAACAGCTGTCGTCTGCGTGTCCAATGTCTGATATATCTTATTCCCCTGTGCCGGGAAAACACACACACAAACACGCACGCACACACACACACACACGCAAACATTATGCAAACAGACACAGGAACATGTCGTCCTGATCCACACACGGGAGGGGTCAGGGAGGACAGCGGTGCCCTCCCTGATATATATATATATATATATATATATATATACACACACACACACACACACACACACACACACACACACACACACACACATATATATGTAGACTTTATTTTATGTTATTAATCTGCTGATTTTGTTCCTGCAGCCTCACACTCGGATCTGTCTGCCCGTGCCGCTGTACCACTGCTTCGGCTCGGTGGGTGGGGGGCTGTGCATGGCCCTCCACGGCGTCTCTCTCGTCTTTCCGTCCGCCGGCTACGACGGAAAGGCCAACTTAGCGGCTCTGGAGAGCGAAAGGTATAAAAAATCTGAAATCCTCGTCCTGTTCTACAGATTCTTTTAACTTTAGTCTCCTCCGAATATTTTCCAAGACGTCTTTTAAACCTAAACAAACTGGGGGGGGGGGGCAGAAAGCTGTTTGAGCTTTAATACGCTATAACAAAAGATGTAATGTGCTTAGAATGTAATCACCATTAATTCTGGGGCTTAACTGTTCGTTGGGGCTTCGAGGTACAAGGGTAAGAAATGTTCCACTTATTAAATTCATAATAATACATTTTATTCGTAACGCACTTTACATCAAATCAACAAATCAAAGTGCTACAAGGTTAAAGCATCTATATAAAAAGACAAAAAGCTAACATCATAAAAAAGACGATCATAAAAAACAGCAGCCAAATTACATTTAATGTAGGTAATCAATAAAACTATTCAGTCAAGATTAATTAGTAAAAACATAAGGATATTCGAAAGGTACGATGCAAGACGGTCAGATTTATATCTGACAACGACAAGATAATCAAGAAATCGTGGAGAGATCAGGGCGGCTGCAGTCTTCAGAGTCTGCCGGCGCCGCGGTTTCTCTCCAATGTTCTGCAAAAGGCGCAGAGCATGATGGGAAACACTTGTTTACCTTTTCCTTCTCACAGATGCACCTTCATCTACGGAACCCCCACCATGTACGTAGACATGATCAACCAGCCCGTCTTGGCAAAAACCGACCTGTCGTCAGTGGAAGCAGGTGAGGAAGAGACCAGCAACATGCACGTCAGCTACTGTCTTTTTAATGTATCCATAAAAACCTGCTTCTCCTGGAACAGTGTGGATTTACTTTTATCTTATTAAACCACAGGCATCATGGCGGGTTCCCCGTGTCCTCCGGAGCTCGTGAGGAGGGTTTTCTTTGATATGGGCATCAAGGAAATAACAGTGAGTCATAACAGTAACAAAAATATTCACTTTCTTGTACCGCATGAGTCAATGGTGCAAGTCTGCTTTTTGAACACCAGGGGGAGACAAATCCCAAGGAAAAAAACTCCTGTTAGACTTTGCGAGAAATCTTTAGTCAGGCAAAATTATCATTTAGGACAAAAAAAGGAGGCTTGATTTTATTGAAGGTTTATTGGATGTGAGCATTTGTTTCCACGTCCAAAAGTCCAGGAAATGAAAAGATATTGAAAATACATCAGATATGCATAAAGTCAATATTTGTCCCAGCTGTCGTGCAAGAAATCGTTTAATACTTTTTTTTAAGTTAACTTCCATAAGATAAAAACATGATGACCCTGTATTCATCTTTTATGACGTCATTTTTTTAAAGATGTTTTTAAAAGATGAACTAAATCAAGTTCTTAAAATACTTTCATACAGGGGAAAAACGGCTCGGGGATTACATGCATTGTTCCTCCTGCATCAAATTTCTCAGAGAAATATTGTTGGTCTTCTTTTTGTGAGATGGCGAGGAGGGAAAAGAGAACAAACGACGGCTGCAGCCTGTCTGAGCGACAGTTGTAGGAGGTTTAAATGATTCCTCTTTGTTTTGATACATGGTTTCTCTTCAATTTCCTTCTTTGGGAGCCACTTTTTTTAATACATTGTTTATACAGATAACCACCAAAAATAAAGGAGCATCAGGTGTTTCAGGGACACTCTGTGTAATGCTCCAGTAATAGTAGTAAAACGTTTATTTACAGAGCAGCAGAAGATGCAACACAGATTATTGAAATATCAGGTGCAGCCACAGACTACGGCAAAAAAAAAAAAAAAGTTTGCCTGGAGATTCTGTTTCGAAAAACGAAGAAGTTTATAAACTCAAGCGATACGAAGGAAAGATGAAGTGGGAGAACACGACTTCTCTGACACTCCGTTGAAGTGACTACAGCAGGAGCGTTGCATAGCAATGCTTTGTTGAACTCATAGATGATCTTTGGTTGAGAACAGACACATTTGATTGGTCCTACTTTAGCTAATATCGATCCGATCAGCCTTCTTTCCCAGTCTGTCAAAATGTTTTGTTCCACTGCCCCCTAGTGGCTAAAACAAATCAATTCATTCAGTTCTAAACTCCTGGTTTTGGTTTCAGTTTATATTATTCTCATGTTTTTCAAGACCAACATTCAAACTGTTTTTGTGTTTTACTCTTTCTTCTCGGAGTCACTGAACCCACCAGGAGGAAAGGACAATCGTCCTTGTAGCTCTTGTTTATTAGTGTAATGTCTCTTTTATTTTGGTGGTTACCTGCATGTTGTCCACTTCACACTTACATTTTCGTCTTTGATATGACTCAGTGAAAATCAAATGATAATAAGTCTCAGGTCCATAAAGTTCTCTGTCTGTGTGTGTGTGTGTGTGTGTGTGTGTGTGTGTGTGTGTGTGTGTGTGTGTGTGTGTGTGTGTGTGTGTGTGTGTGTGTGTGTGTGTGTGTGTGTGTGTGTGTGTGTGTGTGTGTGTGTGTGTGTGTGTGTGTGTGTGTGTGTGTGTGTGTTTGTGTGTGTGTGTGTGTGTGTGTGTGTGTGTGTGTGTGTGTGAGAGAGAGCATGTGGCAGACAGACAGAATGTGTAGCTATGAATGTGTTTGTGTGTGTTTACACTAGTGAGAACATTTGACAGATGAATAGACGGGAAGACGTTCAGGAAGTAGAATGAGTTGGCGTTGCTCTTGCTGGTGCTGCTGCTTCGCAGCGTCTTTCCCTGTGGAAGAGACACAAAAATCAGCGGCCAAGTCAAACAGCCGGCCGCGGCAGCCAGAGACCCCGTGACCTGGACCCCAGGGCCAACGTGGAAAAATTCAGACAGGGACACACACGGGGCGGGGAAGGGACAGAGAGTTCTGCGGTCAGGAATATAAAGAGAGAGAGGAGAGAAAAACAGAATCATCCGGCGTGGGCCGAGCTCGGGGACCGACTCCAAAACCACCTCCAACTTCCTGTGGTGAAAACTGAATCCGCTGTCGCACACTGTGAAGATCGCAGGGAAAGATACAAGTATATATATATATGGATATATAACCTCTGAAGTTCACTGATTAACATGATTTAACGTTTTGGACGTAAACCAAGAAATAGTCTGGCACACAGTTGCCTGAGAAACCACAAATTGCCATTTTTACTTTTTATGCTTTTGCACAGATGACGTGATGTTTTAATTTGTGAGAGTTGGAGGTGTTTTACCTTTGGACAGAGCCAGACTCGCCCCCTTAATGCTAAGCTAAGCTAACCAGCTGCTGGAGGTGGTTGGTCAATATTTCATGATTTGATTGTAGTTTTTTTAGTTGTGCAATCTGGTCGTGTCCGTTCGTACTGTACCTGTAACAGCAGCGTGTTCAGTGACGCGTGCCCTTTCTGGTCCTCTTCGCCTTCACCCTGCAGCCGCCGAAGGCGGTGCTGTCTCTGACCTGCTTGCCTCTCTGCGCTGGCGGAGACGCACAAACTGCGTCCGGACGATTGCGGCTCGAGTCCATCCACCTGCGGGGCGGAAACGGAAGAAAAAAAAACCCGATGAAGAACTTAGAGAGATGTAGGATGACGATATTTCCCTTCACATCCCAAGGTGATGCCTTTGGTCTGTCTGAAAGGTCTGACCAAGGTGGAACCGTCAGATGGAGCGATCACTCGTGGGTTCAGATGTGGGTTCTGACCTGCGCAGTGGGGCCAGCTGGCAGGTGCAGCTCCAGGGGTTGTTGGCGAGCGTGAGGTTGGCGATGGAGCCGAACTCGAAGCTCTTGGGAAGAGACCTGAGCCTGTTGTTGTCCAGGTGCAGCGACTTGATCGCCGTCACTCCGGTGAACGCGCCGTCAGAGAACTGGAAAAAAACAAACGTGAAGAAATGCATAAGTTGTTGTGGATCTGGTGCTTTCTTTTTTACTCAACACAGTCTTGTTAAAACATGGATGACACGCCGCCACGCTGACCACGCCGACCTCCCCCGTCCGGAGGCCGACAGATGCAGAGGGAGGGAAACCTCGCCAGGCCATGAAAGCCTCCTCTCATCCTTCCCTCTTGCACCAGCATGTGCAAACACTGACAGTCACTGGCGGCCTTCATTTCCCCTCCACGTCTGCGAGGGTGCTAAAAGCTTCAGGGAGGTGTCAGATGAACCGACCCTGCGAGCGTGTCAAGACCGTGGAGGAGGAGGACGGCGGATGAGAGCGCGGGCGAGAGACGACCAGGAGGAGAGAGGAGGCTGCTTGGAAATTTCCACTGCGCAGAGCGACGAGTTGAGCCGAGGAGGGCCTGGTCGCTCTGAAGCAGTGGAAGATGGATGACTTCCAGCGTGGCCGAGGTGTTTTTCTCTCCCTCTCTCTGGCGTCTCCCTCTCGGAGGCCACTCCTCTGCCAGGAAGCCGCTCGCAAAAGGCCCCAATTGTCCATTCAACTGAGGGCAAACTTAAAAATACTCCTCTTCATGCGCCGTGGAACACCCTGCCTCTGTTTACCTGTCTCCTAACCCCCCCTGACCTGTTGACAAGACCCTCGCGGCCCAAAGTAGAAAACACACCCCTCGCCGAAAATAACACTTATGTAATAATTAGACATGCCTGGCCGAGGCCCAGCAAACAAAAACACTTACTAAAAATACCTGGGTTAGGCTGGAAAAGCGGCTTCAATCTCCCATGTGCTGCGCTCGACGTCCCCCCCCCCCGTCCCCGTCCCCCCGTCCCTGCCGCTTCCACCTGGCGCTCACACGGCCCCGGGCGTGAGAAGGGGCTGTTGGTTTACAGTTTGCTCTCCACGCCGCGGCACAAGTACACTCAAATATTGGATTAACCTCTGGCGTGAAGCAAATGTGCTCTCAGGAATGTGTGAAGCGGCGCGGCGGAGCCACAGAGCTGCTCCTGTGTGTGCGTCCACAACTGGAGCTGCTGCGAGACGTGGAGGCAACCGATGGAGACATCAGTCTCACGTCTGAGGTTCTGAGTCCGCTGCCGCGCTCGCTGACACGTAAAGGGATCACCCGCGCAAAAACACATCTCACTCATTGCCACGCCGACAGATTACGTCCAGGTTTTAAATCACTTTCTCCGTCCCAATGATTTCGACATGAGTAGAACTTGAAAAGTTCTGTTTTTCAGAGGAGGAGGGTGATTTCACCGTCCGCTTGTGACTTCACCTCGGGATGTTTCACCTGTGTGTGTGTGTGTGTCTGTGTGTGTGTGTGTGTGTGTGTGTGTGTGTGTGTGTGTGTGTGTGTGTGTGTGTGTGTGTGTGTGTGTGTGTGTGTGTGTGTGTGTGTGTGTGTGTGTGTGTGTGTGTGTGTGTGTGTGTGTCACAACCATGAAAAAAAGTGATCACACTTGCAACTATTTCCTCTGCGGCGGCGTCAGACCACGGGACAGCAACAGATTCATTTTTCCCTGATCTGAATCGAATCAGGTTAAACGATGAACGACGCTACCTCGTGTCCCCGGACGTCGAGTTTGGTGTTGTTGTTGTGTGAAATTAGAAAAAATGCCTGTCGGCTGTTTGCAGGAGGAGTCGACCGCTGACGAGCCTGCGCACATGAATACACTGATGGAAAAATAGACCAAAGACCAAAACAAGTAAATAATTATGATTATAAATACAGATTTATAAAAGTATAAAGGCCTTTTCATGACATGAAGTTACTATTTTGAAGTCTTAAAGGAATTCAATTCATCTACTTTTGACAAATCTTCTCTCTGGAAATTTGACCCTTTTTCTCTAAACTGTATTTTCAACAATCAACAGTGAGCTTTAGAGCTCGTGACTCTTAACTGTGGATACGTCTGAAAAGTAGCTCATAGATATAGATACAGTATATTTAATAGTTTCTGAGACACCGGCAGCAGTTTATCAGACGTACCTTGCAGTCATTGTTCTCTATAGCAGTTTAAAACGATCTGAGCAGATCTAGTAAACATCCATCGCCGCCACTGACTGACCTTCTCCAGACTCATGTTGCCCAGGTGCAGTTTCTCCATGTAGCGTCCAAAGCTCTGGAAGGCGTTGTCCGGGACGCTCCTCATGGGGTTCCCCCCCAGCGCCAGCTCCTCCACCACGCGCAGTTTGCTCATCGCCGCGCCGGGATAGGTGGACATCCTGTTCCTGTCCAGGTGGAGTATGGCGAGGTTCTCCACGTCGTCCAGCGAGCCCGGCTGCAGGGCGGTCAGCTCGTTGCCGCTCATGTGCAGCCAGCGCAGGTCCTTGGCACCGGCGAACGTCCCCGGCCGCAGCTCGCGCAGCTTGTTGTCGTTGAGCTGCAGAATGAAGAGGTTGACCATGGGGGAGAAGATGCCCTTGGCCAGGTCGCCGATCTGGTTCCCGTCTAGGTAGAGGTAGGTGAGCTCGGTGAGGTCCTCGAAGGCGCCGGGCTTGACGCTGCTGATCTCGTTGTTGGACAGGTAGAGGTAGATGAGCTTCTTCAGCCCCTTGAAGGCGTGCGAGCCGATCTCGCGCAGCTGGCAGTGCTGCATGTGCAGCGAGATGAGCCCCTTGCTCTCGGTGAACGCCCCGGTGGGTATGTGGCCCAGGTTGTTCCTCTGCAGGTTCAGCAGGCGGGTGGCGTCCGACACCTGGGGGATCTTCTTCAGCCCGACGCCGTCGCAGATGACGTGCTGCAGGTCACCGTGGCAGTGGCAGAGGCTCGGGCACTGGCCCGGGGCTCCCTGCACGGCGGGGCCCAGGACCAGGAGGCAGGTCCCCAACAGCAACCAGCTCACACAGCGCATCCTGGCAGACTCCTGGACCTCACGCCGCTTCGACCGTCCTCCAGCTGTTCAGCAGAACGGCAACAAGCGGGGAATCCTGCGAGAGAAGCGGAGAGGAACCGTAGGAATGGAACGAGAAACGTTCGGAGCGAAAGTGTGTGTGTGTGTGTGTGTGTGTGTGTGTGTGTGAGTCGAGAGAGGGAGTGAAAAGGTGAGTGTAAGGTGGGCAGTGCAGAGACACATTCACTTTGAGAGGAGGATGGCCAGTCAACGGAACACACAGCACTATTTATAACATTCACTTGAGGGAGGAAAAAAAAGAAAAAGCGAGGAGGGTTTTGCCAGGGGTGTTGGAGTGAGAGGAAGTCAAGTGTCTGTGAGAATTTAACCCTGAATGAGCAGGAAGACGACAACCGGACCGCTGGGACTCACTGGCAGCAGGATGCACGCGTCCTGACAGATCATAAGCACAAGACACACGCTGCGGCTCTGCCGTTAGTTTTATTTTTGATAAATTTATTTTATAACTGTTGAATCCCTAACGACGTGGCATGAGGTCAGACGTCTCTATTGTTTTGGTTTTTTTCACTCTGCGGCGGCAGGAAAAAGGAGTTTTATAACTCGTAATAGTCTCCAGATGTCTTTCGCCTTTTTGCTAAGAAGGCGAGAGATGCTGTTTCAAGCCAGAACAATTGCAGAAAGGATTCTACCATCGATCCCAGGAATGAAAGTTTTAAATACCCATGTACATTCCTGCTGCATTCTGGAGTGCGATGTTACATGTTAATGGTCCCCCCCCCCCCCCCCCCAGTCAAAGCCGCGACTTGTTGAGGTGATTGCAGTTATCGGGTTTCTCCACTGCAAGACATCGAGTTCATTCTCAAAAAGCCTGTCGCTGGATGGATGGATGGAAAAAGATCTGAGAACAAAGAGGAAATTCTCGACACCTGCTTTTAATAATTGTAGGAAACTTTAGGAAAAAAGTGAAGCTGGACTTTGGTTGATTGGCTCAGGCCGGAGGATGGTTTTGGCTTCAGGTGGGTGATATCATGAGATGATGGACCCACCCGGGACAAATGGAATCTAGAGTTTTTGTCCAGCCGACTGAATGTGCACCTGTGAATAGCATATTTAATGTAACCCATCTGTCTCTTTCCTCTTTGAATATGTTCTTTTTATTTCTCTCTGAATTTCAAATCTGAAGCAGCAAAGTGACTCCAGCTTCTCTGACAGATGCAATGAAGTAAAAATAGAATTTTGTTTTCCTCTGACGGTCACGTTCAATGTCTCGTGAAACGGACGTAGTGAAGTTCAGTGCTGAGGTTCATCATTCTCATTTGGGTTCCTGCTTGAAAAGCGTCACAGGCTGTAATGTTCAGTGAACACATCCGTTTCCTCAGGCTGTCCATCGGAGGAGCAACACGTACCTCTCTGACCTATGATGCTCACGCCTGTCGAGGAGAAACTGAATTTTCGAAACCCTTTGGTTTGTGTGATTGACAGGTTGGATATGGAACCACGGAGAACAGCCCCGTCACCTTCTGCGCCTCCCCGACGGACAACATGGAGAGGAAGAGCGAGACCGTCGGCTACATATTGGACCACATCGAGGTACGTCAACGCGTTCCGTCAGCAGCGCCTCCCGGAAAATACAAGGAAATTAAAATGTTCTTTATTATTATAGCATTGGTTATATTTAATCCAAACACTGAGATATTTTGACATAAACTACACTTCAGGTCTGATCTCCAAGAACATTAATGGTGTAGTGGTGTTCCACTAATAATAATCCCCCACTTGGACATGTGGTCTAGAGAGGATGTAAAAAAAAAAAAAAAAGGATTTGTTATGTTTATGTCCTCTCTAGGACACGTTTATTGGCATTTTAATTTTCTAAATGCAGAGTGCCTTGAAGTTTCAGTGTGGTCGAGTCACTTCACCTCGAGTCCCAGGAACCTGAGTCCGAATCATTGTACTTTAACTTGATGGAAAATCCTCCATGAATCTCAGCACGAACTGTTACTGACGATGTCGCTTGAATCCACGTGTAACCTGCTCTTTCAGGAAATTAAATTATGTTGCAGTATTGATATATAGCTATCTTTATCTTATGCCAAATAATTCGGGCCCATTAGATAAACAGCAAAAGTCAGAGTCTCCAACTTCAAACTCAGTCAAAGCTGGAGTCCAAGTGGAGTTACAAGTCCTGAAACTCATGAAAACACTGCATCAATGTTCCATGAAATACTTTATTTACATGTGGTAAGTTGAACCTGCTGCATCACCATCCTTAGTGTTGAAAGATCATTTTAAAATGATTCTCACAATAAACCTAAATCAATGACACTGGATTGTGATTGGAGAGTGTGTACGCAAGAGACTTTATCACACAAATCTCTCTTAACCGGTCGATCGACATTAAATTGAATCTGTCGCCCAGCTCACGACAGAATTCTACGTTTTGTTCAAACCTTCATTTCCGTGCCACGTTCTTCATAAATAAAATCCCCCGCAGGCTAAAATAGTGAACCCGTCCAGCGGGGAGCTCGTACCTCTGGGGGCGGCGGGGGAGATCATGATCAGAGGATACTGCGTGATGCTGGAGTACTGGGGCGACAAAGACAAAACAGACGAGTGCATCAGTAAGGACGGCTGGTACAAAACCGGGTGAGTCGGAAGCTTCAAGTCACTAGAAGACCAAAATGTAATCTGGGATTTTCAGTCCCAGTCGCTGATGTTTTCTGTTTCCTGCAGCGACATCGGCAGCATGGACGCGTACAGCTACTGTCGCATCCAGGGCCGGATCAAGGACATGATCATCAGAGGAGGAGAGAACATCTACCCGGCGGAGATTGAACAGTTCCTGCACACGCACCCCAAAGTGATGGAGGCTCAGGTGAGCTCACACAACAAAAGGGGGCGGGACCGTTGTCTTCATTGTTTCAAGAATGCAGTTCTCTGAATATAGTTTTTCACATGAAATCACGGATGGTTTTGTATTTTGTCCGTCAGGTGGTCGGAGTTAAAGACGCTCGCATGGGCGAGGAGGTTTGTGCCTGTATCAAACTGGTGGACGGAGAAAACTGCACTGCGGAGGAAATCAAGGCTTTCTGCAAGGGCCAGGTGAGGCACACGCCCCCTTTTTAATATGTCATAATGAGCTGGAAGGATTTTTAAACTCCCTGTCAGATATGTTCAGTGACTTCATCTGCTCCTTTCAGATCGCTCACTTCAAGATTCCCCACTACGTTCTGTTTGTAACCAGCTACCCGCTCACTATTACCGGAAAGGTACATTTTCTCTTCCAAGATTCCTGTAAAATGTATAAACGACAAACAAAAACAACAACAACAACAGATGTATGATTATCTGCTGCTGTGATAAATGAGGCGAAGTGCAACACACCCTCCGCTCCCCTCTGGCTCTGGTGTTTCTCTCATGGGACGACCGTTTGAAATGATTAACTGTCGACATGGTGTTGCACCGGAATGCCCCGAGACAGGAAGCAGCGGGGGCCATTAGCCCGTCTACACGCAACCGCGTCCCATCGGACGAACCCAGAAGGGGCGGCGCAACTTTTTTCATCAGTTATTTTAAGGAAGTGAAAATGATATATTTATCGTGATATAATATTTTGAGATATTTTGCGATGAAGGCTCTAATTAGAATTTTTAAAAGACGCTTGATCCATTTTAGTTCACATACAATGAGTCTTTGGATATATTTTAACATTTCACTTCCTTAAATAACTGAAAGGACAATATTGAGCTTTTTCAAAGATATTTTAATTTTATGGAGATGCACCTGTAGATATGAAGACTGGAAACCAGGATTAACTGCCTGTAATTTGAAAAAAAACAAAAACATAAAAAAATAATGTGTTCATTAACAATAAATAAGTAAAATAGATTAAAAAAAAAAAACTTAAAACAAATTCAAGTTAAGAAATATAAGCCGCTCCGCTGATTTCTGGCCCAGATCAGCTGTTTTTGGGGATAATCTAGTGGTGCAATCAAGACATGACAAGTCAAAATTTTTTCTTCACAGTGACGCAAAAAAGAACAACTTTATTGTTTTCCATGAAGTAGTCCTGCTCGTTTGCAGTGTCTCCTACCGCGGCCTGGTACAACCACAGATGTCAATGTGACGTACGAGCAGTTTCATCTTCATTTGTGTACTTCAAAATTCACCACATTTTTTCTGGCTCCTCTCAGGTGCAGAAGCACAAACTCCGCGAGGACACCGAGAAGCAGCTGGGACTGACGCAGGGGAAATGAGAAGCTCCGCCCACTTCTGTACGTTGTACCGCAGACGTATTAGCATCATATACCAGCCAACGTGGAAAAAAAAAATCTCAGGAGGCTGCAGATGTGAGAGAGACGGACGTGAGGCGACACACTGAGCCTGAATCCACTTGTTAAATGATGAGAAGTTATATTGTGTATGTTTTATATTGTGAATGTTTTAGTTTTTTTACAGCCAACAAATCACACAAAGACCAAATGAATTAATCCAACAAGTACAGTCAGAACGCAAATGTGGTGATCGAGTGTCTGACTCGCGACGATCTCCCACTGTCCCGAAACTCTGGACTCATTTATCCGGACAGTTTTCCAGAGTTCGGAGATACAAAAGCATCCGATTCACAGTGACAAGATGTGTTGGGATGTTACAGCCTATAAGATGATTTTAAACTTTATATCTGTGAGCCGTTCTGTAAAGCTTTTACATCTTCACTTTCGAAGGGTTTGCAGTTTTGTGAATGATTTGTCCACGATAGGAGAAATCTAGAAAAACACCAGACTGACCCTTTAACAAACCCGTTGTTTAATAGTGGAGTTGTGACCCAAATGTGAACCCAACAACATCACAGCTTCACCCAGAAACAGTCAGTGTATTCTTCTTTTTGTACAACACCATGGCTTAAACTTTGTACTACATTATTAAAACCAGGCGTGGGTGTTTCTCTCTCTTTACCGGAAGAACAAAGGTATTTTCTTTTATTGATCCTGGTGACAAAGCCCTCGGAATTCCATTCAGAAACACACACACACACACACACACACACACACACACACACACACACACACACACACACACACACACACACACACACACACACACACACACACACACACACACACACACACACACACACACACACACACACACACACACACACACACACACACACACACACACACACACAGGGATTAAAAAAAATAAAACTTTGTGGCGAATTAAAATGAGCGACGATCACACGGGCACACGTTTAAAAAAAAAAAAGCTGTGAAGAATTTCCTGCGGCACCGGGTTCCACGCGCGGCTCACCTGACGCTGCGGCATCGGATGTCGTCGTCTGTCTAGACCTGAAGGACTCGGGGCCCAGAAATAGCTCCTTAAGAGCCCAGAAGTAAAACAAACGGCGCTCCTGGCTCTTCACAGAGGAACCTCAAGGTTTATTTTGAATTATTATTACTTTTTGTATATATATAATTCTACATATTTTGGGGTTTGGATTTAACATTTGAGGACTAGGTATTCTTCAAAGCGAGTGCCAGGTGGCATTAACACATGCGCCCGCTTTGAAAACCAAAGGAATGTACATTTTTGGGGAAATGAGGTGGTGATATTAATCCTGCCCGAGGGGTGGGGCCTGTTTTTACAGGCCAGGTTAGTCACTAGTCTCCGAACACTTGAAACCCTTTTTTTCCCCACAAAAGTAGATGTCTCATATAATATTATATTCGTCTCTCGTACCATGTGCGGTCCATGGCGACAAAAAGAATCCTTCAGTTCAACAAAACAAACCTCTCCGGTGTCCCTCCTGTGGTCAGAAACCGGAACTGAACTCCCTCATCTGGTGGAAAATGCCGAACAGCAGCAGGTTGAATCCACGTGTGAAGAAATGAAAATGCTCGTGAAGAGACAGTTCAACTGACAGGTTGTGACCAGATTTCCTGTCGTAGTGTCTTTTGATCCCAAACCGCGACGGCAACATCAGACAAAAAGTTCTCAACTACTCGCTTGCGTGTGTGTGATGTTTTGTTGTCCACATACTTGTGTTCACACATGGCGTAGGACATCAGCTACACTCTCACAGAGAGCGCGTCCTCAGCCGTCCTTGGGCAGCGGGATGCCGACGGCGCTCTGCTGTCCCTGCATCTGCCGCTCTGCGCGGGCCACCTGCTCCTCGCCGCAGCAGTCCCGCAGGAACACGGTGGCCAGGTTGCGCAGGCGGGGGCTCTCCGAGAGGGAGAAGCGCAGCATGCACTGCAGGACGGCTGGGTCGGTGATGTGGGAGGAGCGCGGCGAGGGGGCCGCGGCAAGGTTCATGAGCGTCGTGATGGCCGACAAGACGGTCTCCTCTCGCTGGCTCGACAGACAGTCGGTGACTAAGCGGATTCCACCGCTCTGCAAGATGAGCTCTCTGCACTCGGGGTCCATGCTCAGGTTACACAGACCTCCTGGGAACGTGAGACACACACACACACACAAGACGGGTGATGAGGAGACAATGGGATAATAGGATGACAGGTTTTAGATTAGGAGATGATAGGAGCACGGCGACGGTTGCCGGTGAAATACTCACCCATCCCAAACTCCACAAAGTTCTCATTGTCCTCCGTCAACATGTCCAGGAAGAGGTCGGTCACCTGCAGCTGCCTCAGATGCTCCATATTCGTCGGGTCGTACGCAAAGTTGGCCAGGTTCGCCAGCACCTGCTCCTTCGCCTCTGATGAGACAGCAAACGTTACGTTAGCAACTTGAATGTAACGAAACTAAATCTGAACAGATTCATCCAAACTCCAGCCTAAATGATTTATCTGTCAGTTGGTATTTATAACCAATATCACCCTTATAATGCTCATATTTGCTGATCAATAACAAGAAGGCGCAGTACAAAAGATGTAAAACAGTGACGCCGTTACTTACTACGCCCAGCAGAAGGCGCCGATGGGTTTATTTGTAAAACGTGATAAAATAGATTTGTGTCATACCAGGTTACCTAAAACCTTAAATATCAATATTGCCATCTGCCTCAAAATTTTATTCAAAAAAGCATGAAAGAAACTTAATGTTCAGGTTGTGTAATTTATCAACAATAAAAAAATCAGATTTTTTAATTAAGATATTATATTATATATATATATATATATATATATATATATATATATATATATATTCCATAATAAAGTATCATACCAAATGACACATTGTATTGTTTCAGTTCTTCTCTTCACTTTTTCAATGCAACACTAAGGAATACAAAACATTTCGTCATTTGGATAGAAATGAAGTATGCAACCAGTGATTTCTGAACCACATAAATAACAATCACGTTCACACATCTGATATACAGACGACGAATCTGATTTGACAAATGTGAAATCACAAAAACCACTTCGAAATTACGACTTCATTCTCGTTATATTGTGTCTTTCATCTGAATTGCGACGTTATTCTCGCGATATTAATATTTCTTTCCTCTCGTAATACTAACACTTAATTCTCGATTAAGTCCGATTCCTTTTTTCTTCCATGTGGCCCTAATGGAAACTACTTTTACTTACATTTCTTTCCCTTTCTTCTAGAAACTGTGTCGGACTCTCCGGCGTCTCAAATGTGAATAATATCTGTAATAGTTTATCAGACAAAAGAAGAAGTCACCTCGACGTGTGAGCGGATAAACATCCCAATCCTCTTACGGTTCATTGACTCAACCGATAAAACCGAGAAAATAATCGCGATCTTTTTTATTTTATTTTATCGTTAGCTGCAGCGCTAAGCAGTCCACCGTTCAGTTCACATCGCACCTTGTGTCCCTCAGATAATCTAACAGGTTTATGAATTTTCTAGCTACTCGCAGAGGCACTAAAGTACATGACGGAGTTTATAAAAGAATAAAACCGACGCGGGAGTGAAGCTGCGCTCACCTTCACAGTCCGTGTCCTGGAACTCCGTCACCAGAGTTTGTAGATATTCGAACCGGTCCGAACCTTCGGAGCTTTTCCTCCACATGTTGACCTGCAGCTCCGCTCTCTACCCCGACTGCTTATGAACAGATCACCTCATAGCTCCCGATAATAATTATAATAATCAAATAATCAAATGTGTTTTCATTCGCAGTTGCTCCTCGGTTTGGTCCGTTTCATGAAAGTGTCCGTGCGACGACGGCGGCGCGGCGAGAGCAACGTTCCGCTTTATGCGCGTGAAACATACTGATCAAAACTCAATAAAATCCACTTTGAACAAAAATAAAAAATTCTTATATGTCCTACGAGGCTGGTGAAAAGTCTGCTGTATTGTTTTTTGGTTGGATTCTTTTGCATGACAGGAAGGAGGCGTGTTTCGTAATGGTCATATTATGAAAGGTCAAATAAAGAAGTCAGTTTTCTGCACGACGCTGAAGTTCGCTTTTGATTCGTCAGTTAAGGGGAAATCTCAGGGACTTAACTTTACATCTTACCTCAGTTTCGAAAGCGTGTTTAGATATTTCAGGTAAAGCCTGAAAACCCACTTTGAAATTTATGAAAATAAAGAACCAATATAAACTGGTATAAATGTTTAAAATAAAATCATATGAAAATGAAAGACACATGAAACATACAGTGATTTTGTTTTTCAATTACACCTAAGAAACATTTTTTAAATGTTAAAATTCATAATTGTGCCACTGACAAATATTTAATCAATATTCATCAACGCCCGTGTGTATCTAGAAAAAAAGACCAGTTTACTGTCTTTCAGGTTCAGTGAAAATAAAAACATAGTGATACCTCTGTAAAATAATATCATTGAATTGATATATTATATATACATATATATGTTGGCCCTCCCATATGTTGGCCCACGTCACAAACGTTGGAGAGCACCAGCAATTTCACCGAAAAATTGATTTATTAAAACAAGTTCAATTCAATTCAATTCTTCTTCTTAATATCATAATTATTGTTGTTTTTACGATCATTATTGTTATTATGATTCTTTTATTATCATGATTACTTTTAGCAATGCCATTCAATGCTGTGAGGTCTCAACCTTGTAAAGTGCCTTTGTATGTTGTCGCTGTATAAATAAAATTGAAGTGAATTGAATTCAATAACACTTTACATGATTAGAGAGTAGCCCAACAGTTCGAGCACTTGGCAACTGTGGAGGGGGAAAAAAACAGGAAGAAATTTCTAGCAGCACCGGACTCAGTCGACCGGTTGGGGTGAGACGAGAGAAATGGGGTTGAGATGAGAGGAAAGAGGAGAGAGGATAGAGACGAGAGATAGAGGGACAGAGAAAATGAGATAGAGAGGGAGGGATACTCAGTGCATGATTGGAGCTCCCTCCGCAGTCTATGTTAAAGTCTTGCAGCGGAGAATGGGTTGTGGTAACCCTAACTATTGAAATCAGTTCAGCTGTCAGACAGGTACTCCTCCATCCTGTCCTCGAAATCTAAACGCGGTAGGTCGTCACGGGAGAAAGTGTAATCGCCCATGTTTGGGATTTCGCACAGGACACAGCAGCTCAGGGCACTGCGGGAGATCTCCATGCTGCGGCACTCGGCCCACGAGTCTGTCGAAGGGTAGTAGGACTCGACCTCGTTGGTGGTGTGGAAGCCGTTGAAGCCACCGACGGCGAAGATCCGGTCTTCGATCACTTGGAGGCCGAAGTTGCTGCGGGGGCTCAGCATGGGGCTCACTGCCCGCCAGAGGTTGGTCCAGGGGTCGTAGATCTCAGCGCTGCGCTGACGCTCGTTGCCATCGAAACCACCAATCTGTTGGAAGGCAACGTTGTGGACCAAAGGTTTGAATGGACAAATAAAACTTTGGTGGATTAGAAGCGGCACCATGAGGTTAGAGTGTTAGCATGGTAATGTTGAGCTGGCCCACGTAGACTCTTGATGGATAAATGTGCTGGTCAGATACTGTGCATTACATAATATCCATGTATTTTTGGTGGTAAATTTGCACCATTAACAAACAAGAAACAATCTATATAAATCTAGAATGAAGTATGATTCAATCAAACTACTGCTCCTGTATGGGTGTCAGCAGTGTTTCATGCACTTACTGCATAGATTTGTTCTTTAAACGCGACGACGCCAATTCCACTGCGCCTGGTCATCATGGCGGCGATCATCGTCCACTGGTTGGTCTCTGGATTGTAACACTCAGCCGATTGCAGGCACTCAAGCCCGTTGAAACCACCACAGATATAAATCTGTGGAGGAAAGGAGCAACAGTGATACACAAAGATTATGCAGAACTAAAATCAAGATGGCCCAGATCCTCTCTCACTTTACAAACCTTCTCATGGAGTGTTGCGCAGTTGGCGTCGCTCCTCTGATCGTGCATGCGCGCTATACGCGTCCACTGATTGGTTTCGGGCGTGTAGCGCTCTGCGCTGCTCAGGCGATATTGGCCGTCGTAGCCTCCCATGGCATAGATGGACCCGTTCAGTTCTGTCACGCTCACGTAGCAGCGGCGGTTGTGCATGGGCGCCACCTCATACCAGGTGTGTGTGCGGACGTCCAACTTGCTGACGTTGCTGAAATGCTGCACTCTGTCGAAGCCGCCAATACAGTAAAAGTATCCATTGAGAAAGACGGTGCCGTGGTAGGACCGAGGATGGTCCAGATTTGTTGGAAGGCTTGTCCAGACGTCAGAGCGGGGATCGTACGCCTCAATCTCGCCAGTTGGATCGCCGCTCCAGCCTCCACTGACGAGCATGATGGCAGTAGGCAGACGAGGACGGGCATAAGGGTTAGAGAGACCTGGCCTCGGACTGTTTCTCAGCTTGTGCCATATGGTTTTGAGGGCATCATCGGTGATCTTATTGCACTCAGAGTTGCGACTCACCAACGGATTGGTCGACACAGTGCTCCGAATGTAGGCTAAGCTTGTCAGGGCCAGCCGGACCTAGAGAGGGATAAGAGAACAATTAAGACCATTAACCTAAATGGCATGTTCTGTATTTGGGACAGTGGGGGGGAGGCAGAGTACCCAGAGAAAACCTACACACATGCAAACTACTCACAGAAGGGCCAGAACAGCTAAGTTAGGGCACCATCGGTTTTAGCAACTTTTTTTCTCAATCAGGACAGAATTGTACAGTTTTTGGGGATTAATACACATTCTACTCCCAGCAGCAAGACAGGGCACGTGCCTCTGCCTCTAGCTTCACAGGAAACACTTGTGAGTTGAAGAATACTTTTAAAGTCAACAGCATTCAATGTCAGAGTAAATGCTGAAGATGTGCGGACTAGATGTCGTGACATAAAGGTATGTTACCGTAGACAAAAGTGCAGTGATGTGTTCCTCTCGCTCCTCAGGTTTATGATCGATCCAGTGAACGATGGCCTCAAACACGATTCTCTCCATCCTCACGTTGAGATCATCTCTGCTCAGGATTTCGGTGAGCTCCTGCACAGAGAACTCCAGGAGCTCATTACTGGAAGCAACAGCCTCGAAGTGGTCGATGATGTAGCGGTAGGCCTTTTCCTGCAGCTCTGAGCTGGTGCAGACTTTGGTGAACTGCCAGATGCCAATGCAGTTTTCCGGGCGGAGCTGCTCACAGAGGATGCTGGAGCAGGCTTGCATGAGGTCCATGACATTTAACATGTCGGCAACAAGCATCAAGTCCTGTATGTTGCCCTCTGTCACATTAACAGAGCCTGTGTATGCAAAGTCAATGATGAGCTGCATGATCTCAGGAGTCAGGCCAGGTATGTTGAAAACCTTCTTGTGTGTGGTCATCCAGTGTTTGAAGAGAGCTCTGAGGTCAAGAGGGAGACAAAGCAGAGGAGTGAAGATCCATACTCAAACTTTTCACACTGACAATGACAACATAAACTACTCTGAGCACGTCTCATGCAGAAGGGACCAGGTGACCAAAGTGAAAAAGGCAATTAACCCTGGTTTGGGTAGGGGGGAGGGGTGGGGGTGGGATACAAGCCCTGGTTCAGGTAAGGATTGGGGTTAGGGTGTGGGGTGGGATATAGACCCTGGTTCGGGTAGGAGTTGGGGTTAGGGTGAGGGATGGGATGCAGACCCTGGTTCGGTAAGGGGTATGGGTTAAGGTGAGGGGTGGGATGCAGACCCTGGTTCGGGTTGGGGTATGGGTTAGGATGAGGGGTGGGTTGCAGACCCTGGTTCGGGTAGGGGTTAGGGTTAGGGTGAGGGGTGGGATGCATACCCTGGTTCGGGTAGGGGTTAGGGTTAGGGTGAGGGGTGGGATGCATACCCTGGTTCGGGTAGGACTTTAGGAAAGATTCACCAATAAAAAAGAGATTGTATTCAAAGAAAGAGTGTTTCTCATTGGACACAAAGCCAGAAATACAGTCTTATTGGTTATCGCAGCTCAGAGTTATTCAGAAATGACTGATGAGCTGCAATATTAGTAGTCTAGTCAATACTAGTTGTGGACAGCATATATAATATCAATCATTGCAACTCTGTTGAGATGGATTTGTTCCTCATTAACTCAAACTAAACTGTTGAGATTCTCTGTTTATCTAAGGGACATACAGATCCCTCTGCTTCCCTGACATCAGGTAACCAACTCACTGGAAGTAGGAGCTGCAGTCACAGAGGACGACCCTGTGGACCGGAAACTCCACATCCTGAACTTGGATGATTGCGTCGCAGAATTTACCCTCCAAGCGAAGCTCGTTGAACGCTGGACCCAACAGACGTGGATATACGCGCTGGTTACTCATCTGGATCTTAGGAGAGTCTGGCCATTTGTGCTTCACCTCGGCTTGTTTGGTCTGATGGAGGAATGTGAACAGACCTGTGTGATGTCACTGTCGGACACTGCGTGATGCAATAATCGTCGGGATTCATTGATTCTCCTTTGATGTCATCACATCATAGGGGAAATGAATTGACACCAAACCTATGTTTGAGCAATTACATCTCCACATCAAAACGCATGACTCCGTCGGGACGTCCCGACAGGAATTCACCTCCTTCATAACTGTCACACTTTCCGAAATGTTCAACGTTTTTGCCGTGGTTTTTGCTCCATTGACGTAAATGCAGGGAATGTTCAAAAAGTACACATTTTTGTGCATTTTCACTTCTTATCCACTCATTCATACTTTCAGCTACAAACTCCATTCAACCCTTAAAGTGTTCCAGATCTTTCAGTAATTCAAGGCGTCGTTCAACTTTCAAAATCCCATTAAAACTTTTCAAAACATTCAACTTTTTTCAAGTGAACTCTTTCAGCCCTTGTCCCACTTTAACATTAGTGTCTAATGTCCAGAGCTCGAGTGGAGAGGAGCTGAACTGATCTTTAAAATGTCTCTTCAACTCGCTCCCATTCCCACAATTTTCACTCTTCATACATTATTTTTACATCAAAACGTAGAGATTCTTATGGTCTTTCACACAATGTGACTCTGGAAACAAACACTTTATACTCTGGGCCCTATAGGCCTCTGAGTGAGAGGAGTGCCAACTAACTACTGCACCATGCCAACATTTTAAGCAGGCAAAGAAAGGAATTGGGAATCATGTTATCTCCATGGCAACCTTTCACACATAGCTGATTACTGCAGTTTGACACAGACAAACTGAGTCAGGGTTAGGGTTAGGGTTAGAGTAATATATATAAGATAAGAGATAAGATATACCTTTATTCGTCCCACAATGGGGACATTTGGGCATTACAGCAGCAAAGTGGACAGACGAATATAGCAAGAAATTTTAAAAAGCAATAGGTATGTACAAAATATAACAGAAAATGTTATAAAAAATATAAATACTATATACAGAGCAGTAGCAGAAGTTGCACATGGAGAATAAATATATATTGACTTTTCGCTACTATTTAAAATGCATGTATCTATATATTGTTTCATGAATCTGAATCTGAATGAAATGAAATGTTTAAAACAGTCTCCAGCCTCTCCAGGATAATCTAGTGTAGATTTCTGCTTTTTTGATCTGGACCTGCTCTGATGTGGTCGAGATTCATGTATTTTCAGGAATATAATAAAGGTTTTTACAAATTTGAGTGGGTTTCAGACAGCGTTAAGTCTTCTCCTATAACGTCTAACATGTTTTCACAACAGTAAAAAGGCCCTAGCCTACAATTTGAAGTTGAGCAATGTGAAGTTAAGATTCCCCCTTAACTTTCCCTTTAACTGCCGGGACCGGAAGCTGCGAGTGAACGTGAAGCCAACTTCGGCCCCGCGTCGCGTGTCCCCTGTTTTTCGTGTCCGTGTGACGTCTCTTCCCTGCTCCTGCCGCGATGAATCAACACCGTCTGTCCGCAGGAAAACGACTGACGAAGCCGGTTCTGTTCGGGACGCTGGTCGTCGGTTTGGCCACAGCTTTCTTCAACAGGTAGGAGGATTTATTCATCACATGTCCTGCGTGCGTGTTTTTGCATTACACCTATTCTGTCAGACAGTATATAAATGTACATGTAAAACCAAATTAACTCCTTTATAATTACTTATTGCTAAATTGTGTCTGTAGGTTTTATTTATTTTCATGACGAGTTTTCTGGAAATCGCATTCATGCCGATTCGCCATTCGTGTACCTCCTGGGATTCCGTAGCCGTCACTTCCTGAAATACTGACGCGCTGTTTTTATTTGTTTTTCTTCTACAATGTCATCGTATATGACAATATTTCTAACACATGCCTTTTGGAATGTAACACTGTGTTTACATATTATTTGTTTGGTGATTATAAGGCCGCTAATTTGATAAGTCATGTGGAGATTTAATCTTGCGGACAGCTCTGGGCGGTACGGCGGCCCTGAAGGACAAAAATCACCCGACAATTTAAAAAAATGGTTTTATGTTTTTCACGACTGTTTCGCTTTATGTTGTGTTTCATTTGTTTGACATATTTGTTAAATTATGCTCTGGGCCATGATCTGCCTAAAAAGTCCTTAACTTTTACGTGGTCTGTTACTTTAAAAAAAAAAAACTGTGTACAAATGTCTCACTTAAAAATAACTTTTCACAAAAAGAATGTCTGAAAGTCTAAAATATATATATATTTTTTACCAACAAATAAATAATCGTCTGGGACAAATGTTTTGGTGAAACATCTAAAGTCGGTACTGTACATTTGTCTGAAACGTTGCTAAGCAGCAGTCATAAAATAAATGTTGATTCGCCTCCATATCACAATATACATATTTGACGTGAGTATATTCAGAAATTGTCTTGTTTCTAGGGTAAATGTTAAGTGAAATGTTTTTTAAACGTGTTTAACTATAGTCACCTTGAGTTATTGACTAAAAGGTTTTTAATTAGTCACCTGATTTTACTATTGATATATGTGCTGGGCTTTTATTAATGTCTTCTTTATGTTTTGTAAGGTGTCCATGGGTGTCTTGAAAGGCGCCGACAAATAAAATGAATTCTTCTTCTTCTTATTATTATTATTATTAATAAATGGACTTCCCCTTTTATTTCACCCTGTTCCTCACACCTCAGACACAGCTTCTTTGCGGACGTGGACGAGCTCCGGGCCGAGGAGCGAGCGCGCAACAACCTCCGGAGGATGGAGGTGCTAGAGAGGAGGCAGAGGCAGATGGAGGAGCTGGCGGAGAAGAAGAAGAGTGGCAGCAGCAGCAGCTGAGATCCTGATGAGCTGGTCTCCACAAGTGGACACAACATGAATGTATGAATGTTGTAACTGTACAAAGCCCGATTCACTCGTGTGCCAGGACAGAAGAGGCTTTTAAATTAACCTCTGATAATTTTTCCCGCCATGGATTCATTCAAGTGTTCACGCATATGGATGAAAGATGTGATTTACTATTTCATGTCTGTTTTGAGACACATGTTTATTGATAATAAATGGTCAATCTGCCAAAAGTTTTTCATATCAGCTAATTTTTTCTTGTACTTTCTTGTTAATCCAGCAGATGGCAGCAGTGGTGGCATCAACATAAAGAACCCATAACAGTTTTTTATTTTATAATTTCCTTAAAGAGTTTGGCTCCTCATCATGGATTCTGTAAATTTTTTGCTTTTGTTTGCACTTCACATAAATCAAGCAGCAGTTCCTTGACACTGCGTTAGTATTTTTCAGTTGCGTTTTTTGTTGAGCAGTAAGGCAGAGCGTGTTTTCAAATAAATTGTCAAATGATATAAAAATTGTATTACGTGGCAAAATTATATTATATACAGTACTTCAGTACTGTCCGTCAGTATGAGAAACTTGTTTGTAAGATGATTTGATTTGTCGTAAATAGAATAAAACATTTGTAAAACTTTGTGTATTCATCAAGTCCAAATCACGAGACAGAAAGTCAATCAGTCCTTTTGGTAATTTCTAAAGCAAACACCATCAGTCTCTGGTTCCAGCTACTCAAATATGAACATTAGCTCTTTGGTGAAAATATTATACATCATTTGTTAATTGAATATGTTTGAGTCAGAAAAAAACATCAAATGTTACCAGCATTTCCCCCCCCAAAATTGTCTGCATATTCACCATTTTGTGGACTAAACCATTGACAAATCAGAAACAGGAACTTGTACAGGCTAATCTCCTCCACAGCGAGAGCCGATTGAAACAAAACAAATGTTATAAGTTTAATGACGACTTTTATTAAAACATGCCATAAAAGAAGTTGAGATTAATCAAATCCACAAACAGGCAATATTGCACTTGGATAAAAATAACAAAAGTGACATTTAAATTCCACGCGAGGTCAAAGTGCTTCACTTACTCATCGTGTACTGAAAATTATTTGTGTATAAAATCAAAAAGAAAACCAAAAAGCCAAATTTTCTAACAGGATAATACAGGCTGGTTAACTGGTCTGAACACTACGACAGCACCACTTCAACCGGCCGTCTATAAATAACGATCAATATGACCAATACTGTACACGTCATGTCACATGGTTCAGAAGTTACCGGTGAGTTTGGCCCACGACAATGACACTAACACTCCCTCGTTTTTTTTTCCTTTCTTAGACAAGATTTGAAACCGAATCACAGGGTGAACGAGAAAACGACAAGAATCACTTGAATCCTTCACCAGACGCCAGAGACGACGTTTAAAACATCAGGCTCACGTGTTGGACACAACAATAACATCAATAATAAACGGAGACGTCGGTCACATGATTATTCAGGACGTCTGCACATGTGCCAAACCATTAAAACCTGTAATTTTTGCATTCATGGTTTCTGAGTGAAACTTTACTGATTGAAGTTATTGCTGGAATAAGTTGTGGGGGAGAAAAAAAAGAAGCTTTTAAAAGAATATTAAGTTCAAAAGGAAACAGTGTCATCAAGAAAACATCAATTGCATAACATTTCCCTTTTGAGATGATAAGATTATTTGGTGCACTCGTTCCTTCTAGGAATCTTTAAATGAGTCATCAGCAGACGAGGGCGTCGCCGTCTTCCCTTGTACAGGTCCGTGAGCAAACAGTGGATACAGTCACACGTTAATTATACAGACGGGGAACCGATAAAACTACAGCAGAGACGAAGCACAAGTGTGAGACCAGAGTTTTGCAGCGTGAGCCGTTTGTGTTGCCTCTCTGTCGCGACTCTCGGATGTGATTTCTTCTTGGTCTTGGGGGTCGAGGGGGAGGGAGGGTCACCGTCACACAGCGAGGGGCACTAAGCCCGGGGAGGAGGCGGCGGGAGGGACAGTGACGGCCGTCAGGGCGCCGGGCTGCAGCCCATTCCCCGACCTGCTGCGAAGAAAAACAGCAAGAGAGTAGCATTAGAACAGATGGCCCTCGAATCACTGGACGAGTTTTACAGGAACCAAATGCACGATGTGTCCCGATACAAGAACTAACCCACTTCTACCGACTGATATGACCAGATACAGTATTTATGGATGGATTAGTGTGCGGGCCGAGCAGGCACACGAGGTCCTGGACTGAAGTTAATTGTTCTTGTTTTGAAGTTGTGACAGCATATAGACAGAAAGATCTAGGAGATTCGCTCAGAGTTAAGAGGCAGCAGGAACATTCCCTGCACCACAACCAACACCCCGGAAGAGTCAGAGGCCAGAACGTCACCCGACACACACAGCGATGGTTTTTCTAGTAATTCTCGTAATCAGCGGCAGCATGCACACGCCCCGACTGCTGCAATTACCCAGAATCAATGCGGGGAATGTGACCATCTCTGTCCTGCTGGGAAACAAATACAACAAAAATGCACACGTCTCAGAAAACAACACACGTCAGGCACCTGGCAGACGCATCTGAGAAGAGAGCGTCGTGAATCATCCCTCACTGAGCACTTGAGGAGAGGTTTCGCTTTTTCACTCACGCTTTGTCAAAATACGACGTGTGGAGCGACTGCGAGTAGTTTGCGTTGAGCGCGTTGCTGTTGTCCAGAGCGAACGCCTTCCTGGCCTTCTGGTCCTTGGCGAAATTCCTGCAGGCGGCGAGTTTGGACTCCAGCGCCTGTTGGGGGAGAGACATGAGCAGAAGATGATGACGCTACATGAAGCTCACGGTGTGATCGAGCGGGGAGAACCTGAAGTCACGGGGATGAAATGGACGGAAACACAGGAAGTGGGACTGAGGGAGTGACTCACCCCAACTTTCCGGAGAAGATCGCTGACGATGTTGAGGGCCGATATTCTGGCAGACGGAGTCAACGGCGAGTTGCTGCCAAAGCCGTTTGGTAGAACTGAACAGGAGAGAGTTCAAAGACAAAATGATGTATTATATCCATAAATCTATGGGCGTGTACCCAAACATTTATATTATAGTCGGTAAATTAAGATTTCAGACAGTCATGAATCATCAAAAGGGCAGCTCCCATTATTTCCCCCGCCTGCACTTGAGTAATGATGAAATAAAAAATTTAAAAAAGGGGGACGTCTGAGAAGCGGCAGCTACCTGTTGGGTCGGCGAAGGCGTTATCCAGACCTTTGCTCAGTGGGGTGGCGGGGAGGGAGAGCGAGGGCTGCACCGCAGTGTCCATCTTCACATCCTCCCGTGTGGGCGAACTCGGGGCCGACTTCCTGGTGACATCTGCCTGCCGCTCCCTCACGGCCAGCTCCTGCCGCAAGTCTGGGGGGGGGGACGACACACAGCAGCCGCATGTGGATGAGCCGGAGCTGTGATTGACAGACAGACTCATCGGTGGAATGCGTCAATAATCACCTCTGGCCTCGTCCTTCAACCGCTGCACGGACACCAGCAGAGACTCCTTCTCGTCCAGCTCGCTCTCCAGGAAGGCGTTCCTCTCGATGGCCTGGTTCAGACGCTGCTCGAACATCTCCAGGGACATGATGGTCGCCCTGAGAGGAGACGGCGAGAGCGAGAACATCAATCAGGAATCCAACTTCAATCTAAAGAAGCGGACATTTCATTTCCCCCCCCCTCCTCTGATACGCCAATGTCCCGATGTTGCTCATGAAGGATTATTCAATGACTGATGAGAGAATCAATATCTCCGGCTCGTGCGGCATTGATTTGTAGTCCAATTTTAACCATTAGCTAATTAATTATCTCTAGCAACATTTTCATATAGATTAAAAAAGTGGGCTCAGAGCAGCTGTTAAGGTTAGAGAATATTTCTGGAACAACAAACTCTTTAAGAAGACACGTGACCAAACAAGGCACAGGAGCATCCATCGTCTACTGCTTTATCCATCTTAGGGTCGTGGGGGGCTGGAGCCAATCCCAGCTCACATTGGGCGAGAGGCGGGGTTCACCCTGGACAGGTCCCAGCCTATCACAGGGCCACATACAGAGACGGACAACCATTCACTCTCACATTCACACCTACGGTCACTTCAGAGTCTCCAATGAACCTGACCCCATTCTGCATGTCTCTGGACTGTGGGAGGAAGCCGGAGAACCCGGAGAGAACCCACGCATACACGGGGAGAACATGCAAACTCCGCACAGAAAGGCCCTGGTTGGTTTGAACCGGGACTGGAACCCAGAACCTTCCAGCTGTGAGGCGACAGCGGTAACCACTTCACCACCGTGCAGCCCGGCTCAGGAGAAATATGAGGGTTCTTGAAGTCTCTCTTTTTTCTTTTTTAGTCCCCACTGACCTCTTGGCTCTCTCCAAGTCGTCGTTGGACTGCTCCAGCTCTCGGACGTACTTGTGGAGCTGCTCCTTGATGCTGCGCGTTTGTCCCAGGTCGTCCTCCAACATGGAGATCTGCTTGTAGCTCTGGGAGTACTGCTGCTCCAGCCTCTCCTGCAGGAGGAGGAGGAGGAGGAGAGGGCGGGATGAAGAGCAGTCAGTGATCTATTACATGCTGGGCAGCAGAGCTCCGTGCAGGATGATGAGACCTAGATCTCATCATCCATTTTTCATTTCCATTTCCCTCCTCTCCACAGAGATTGTGACCTACATCTCCACCAGCGCTGAGGAAAATCACCTGGAGAACGTCTGACCTATATCTGCCGTCTGAATTGACTGCCGCCGACCGCACGAAGGTCACACAGACGTCTGTTTGGTCTCTGAGTCTCATTCACGGTGAAATATACGACACGTGAGACAGATCTTATGCTGCGATGGTCTTTGGTACGGTGGCCTTGAGGGGCAAAACACAGGAACATCAGATGAAACATGTTAGCAAATCAGAAAACGTACCAACATTTAAAAAAACAACAACATAACATTACAAAACGTTTCGCCCATTGTTGTGTTTTCTGAAACGTTAATGTGTTTGATAAATGTTATTTTTCCTGATTTGTTGATTTCCTAGTAGAATGACGCATTTTCTAAAATGTTGCTGCGTTTGCTGATGTGTCGTATCGTGTCCCACATGTTGTGTTTCTGAAATATGCAGCGGTTTATAAAATGTTATGCTGTTTTCGAAAATGTGCATGTCCTCTGAAATGTTTTTGTGTTTTTTTTTAATAATATCTTCTGTAATGTTTTCTGAATGTTGCCAATTCCTTTTAAAAAGCTCATTGTCTTCACAGAAGCGTTATGTTGTCGATCATGCTGGTGTGTGTTTCGCATCAAGGCCACCGTAGGTTTGTACTTTTTCCCAAATGAACCAACAAAAAACAGAAACCACCACAACTAATCAGAAAAGTCCCAAAACTCACAAACAAATATCGATGGGAGTTTTGTACTTTTTGAAATATTTGTCTTACATGTTGTTTGTACTGAAACATCATCCGTGCGTGAAACTACTTCACTGACCCGACAGTTTTTATAATGAACACCAACAACATCACATTCCTGAAAAGCCACAGTGCAGCGTTGCTACGAAAAACAACCGCAGCGGTGTTTTCTACCTGACACCTCTTTATGTCTACATGTATATTTACATATTTATTCGTTCACGCAGTCGGCGGCTCGTCTGGAAAACGACACCTCGGCACGAACATCTCCTCCCGGCCGGAGACTCGGTCTCACAAATGTGCCTTTGGCTTGTTATGGAGGGAAAACAAGAATGAGAGACGCGACCGGCTGCATTATTCATGAGAGTCGCACCAGAGCAGGTGTCGAGATTGGAAGTGAGATTAGATTTCACATGGATTCACAAGCCGTCCCACCTCCAGGAGCATAATCCCCAGGGAGGAGACGGGACGTCTTGCTCCTCCCGAGGAGAAAGGTCATCACCTTCCAAGTCTGTCATCTGTGCATCGGACAAATCTATCGATGTGACCTCAATACTCCCACGACCTCCGACTGTATGTGGAACCAGAAAGGCCAAGCGGCACCGCAGGACCCGCTGGACTGAATAAGTAAGTGCTGAGTGTAAGTTGCAGCAGCTGCTCCAGCGCCACTTCACTATCTCCCCACTCCCAAGGGACCCAACTCAAGGACGAGACTACGAAGAATCATAAAAAGGCATCAAATATTCATCTCCAGGAGACACGACGAGGAGGTTCAGAGCTTAATGTGCTTGTTCAAAGTTAGACACGGCACAAAATGGTGGTCGCTTCATAAATTTTACATTGGCGGTGAGAGTCGCGTTCACAGCTGAGGTCCTTCAATGCGACGCAACAGTCAGGTATTTCAATATTTGATCTTGTCATGTTGCGTCAGTGTTTTCCAATCTGAGGGTGTGGATCCCCCCGAGGGGTTTAAGATAAATCCGAGGGGTCACGAAATGACTGCCCTCTGATCACGTCTGACTTTAATGGTGAAATACTGGTGTTTCTGGAGAGAACGCAAAAGAGATTCATGATTCATTTTAGAGGTGATTCTCCTGTCAGCTTATTCTCTGATGGTTTCGTCACAAAAAAAAGCAACATCATAGTTTCACAGAGATCATGGTGATGTCCACCAGGGCTGATGAAACCCATATTGATCTGCATCTTCTGCCGATGCGGGAGCGGACACACCGCGCTCTTCACCTTGAGCGTGTCCACCTCGCTCTTGACGCGGTGGTTCTCGGACTGCAGGTCCTTCAGGCGATGCTCGGCCTGGCCCAGCTGGGCCTCCAGCTCGGCCTCCAGCTCCCTGCTGCCCTCCTGGAACTCCAGCAGCTCCTCCTGCGCCTCCTGGCAGCTGCGGACGACAGAGAGCAGTAAAGCATCAGACGACGTGGTCGAGGCGGACGGAGGCGCGGGGGGCTCGGCCTGGGAGACGCGCCCGAAAAACCGCCAGTCGGAACCCGTTTAACCATTTTTCAATCTTTATTTATTTCTTGACAGTTGACTATTTGGTGGTTTAGGGGTTTTGTTATTGTCTTTGTCTCATCCACACCACAACCTCAGTATGGAAAAACTCCCACTCAGCACAAGTCCCAATTCAACCTCTGCATATGAGCATGCTGCCAGTGGAAGGAAGCAACTTGCAGGAAGCTAAACGTGGAGGTGGCCGGAAGGAATCCCGAAAACCACAGCTCCCCTCCTCTTTGTCTTTGTCGTGGGAAAAGCTGCTACGACAATAATCATGGAAATCTACTTTTCCAAAGTTTATTTGCGAATAGTCCTGATTTGTGAGTATCACGCCATGAACAGAAAGTGTATTCGTGGAAATAGTGTCCAGGATTGAACGTCGGCAATCTTTCATCATCTTTGCACCTTTTACTCTGCATCATCATCATCATCATCATCATCATCATCATCATCGTCATCCCATGCTCACAGTGTGGAGCAGACACAACCTTTCACAACCCAAAGACAAACTGAGATTTGCACACGGTCGATGAGGGATTTACCAAGAAATGCTCGTCGTTAAACTGGATTGATATTTTAGTTTTAACCTTTCAGACACTGTGATGTGAGCGATCAGGTTTCTGAGGGGACATGTGACGGAGGACTGAAGGTTACATAAGTGAGTGTGTGTCGATGTGTGGTCATGGATGAGCACACATGGACGGACAGACTAAAAGTGGACCAACCGGCCGTCGCGTGAGCGAAAGCTCCGGAGGTGGAACCGGAAAATCCATTTACAAAACATTGGCGTTCAGTGAACAACCACTAGGATAAGAATAAAACTTGATAAAACCAATTGGAGCAAAACCTTGAGATCATCATAATGTGAGGAACGACGCATGTTACATGAAGCCCATTCAGACATGGGACAACAAAGACGCACGAGAATGTGAAAGATGAGCCGTCGCTTTGGGGAAGAAGAAAAAAAAAAAGGGAGAGGTTTCCGACCGAAGCTTAACAAAAGCTCCTCTCGCATAAAACTCTACCGAGTGTCACTGGATATGCAAACAGTTTTTTTATCTTTGTTATAAATGAAAGTGTGAGAACGGGCGCGACTGAAGCTCACAAAGTAACTGACACATTCCTGAGGTGGAGTTTTCTCCCTGTCGTTTCCCACAGAGACCGAAGAGTCGACGGCCGGATCTCGTGATCTGACCACAAATCAAGAGACGTGTCGAACCCAAATATGAAGACCTACCATCAATAAACTGTCTGGACAACACACACAGTCAATCCAAACTTCAACAACCTGCACTCCGTCATCACAGCCTGTCAATAAAGATGGACGACGTGCTTCCACTTCCCCCCTTGTTTGTGCAAAAACGAAGACAAAATCTCTCACATACACAAAAGCGCGGCCATCTTGCGCTTGTGACGCCATTTGGAGTCTGAGCCGTATCGACGTCCTGCTGACAAACGCGATCGACCAATCACGAGTAATTCGCAGCCGTCAATCGCGACGTCTGAGCCCGTTTTTTTTTTATATCATCAGAAACATGAACACTTGAAAATAAATCTGTGCGATAACAACGACCTCAAATGACAGAAAAAAACATCTTTGGGAACATTTCTTTAACATGAACTTTGATTTTTTTTGTTTGTACAAGTCCCATCTGCTGCTAACGTAGAGGGGGCGGGGCTTATTAACTGTTCTGCAGTCAGCCACCAGGGGGCGACCGAGAGGTTTTGGCCTCGCTTTTGTGGAGTTGTCAATGTCGTCCATCTTTATTTACAGTCTGTTCCATCTATAGTCACCAAAGACCACGAACACACAAACGCCGACACACTGTTCGTCTCTCAGCTGTTTCCAGATTCACTGGTTATTGGTTCCTACTGAATGTGCAAATCTTTATAGACAAGTCACAAATACAGTGTGTGGTAGAGTTTAAATAAATAAATGTGTTGTTGGTTTAGGTCTTTGAATAATGTCAGCAGGTTTATGTCACCAATGTGCTAAAAACTATTATTATGAGTCAATTACTGTACGTACGTTCTCTTGTACTTGAGGGAAAGAGACTTCCAGAAGTTGATTTCCTCATCTTTTGAGGAGAATTTCGGAATCATATCTGTTTCCATGGCAAACGAGTCTGGGGAGAAAAGGCGTTGGGGAAACAAGAAAGAGTGATGACAAAAAAAGTACAAGGTCACGGATCTTTAGTGACGAGCTGATGGATAAAGAGTTGAATTTAAGTCACGAAAGAAGAAGAAGAGATGCTTCATTTATGTGAAGTGTGTCAGTGAAGAACGAGACGTCCAGCGTCACAGTGAAGAGGCTCGTGTGCAAGAAAAGACAGGAAGGAAAAATAAATAAAGAGAATCGGCTCCAATGACCTACATACTTTATACTGGCCTGCAAAAAAAATCATTCTGTCATCCCCTGAATAATTCATCATTGATTATATCCAACCATGTCACCCACAGCCTGGGGGGGGGGGGGGGGGCATCCTGACAGCGTCATGACGTGGGCCTGGGGTTTGTCACACAATTATATTTTCAGAAAATTAAATATCCCTCATTTAAACTGCATGTTTGGCCTTTTTGAAATTGAATATATTTTTTAAAAAGGTACATATTCTAGATGAAGGCAGGATCATGAGACTAAAGTCAGAAGTCTTACTGTTACAGTAACCCACTGATCTTAATTCCATACTTAGTGAGAGAGACGGGTCTAATGGGGGGGGGGGGGGGGGGGGGGGGTGCTGCTGCTGGACACCGATCATCTCCACTGTATTACAAACGACATATTTGAATACATGCGACTAAAAACATGAAATTTAATTATTGGATTTAATTAAAACAAAAAACACAGAACCAGAAAATGACACCGACGTTGGCGACAGATGATAGATGATGCTGAGCTCAGCTGTCAGATGTGGGCGTGAGAACAAGCCGAGCACCGGACACACGATGGACCCTGAAGCTGAAGCGCTGGAGTTCTTCAGTTTTAAATGTGTTTTAAATGAAAAGAAAATAAGATGAAAATGAGCGGACATGTTTGTCAGTACCTGGACATCGGTGTGGATCAGTCCATCGCGCCCGCAGGTCTGAGCTGCTGAGGCCGAGCGACTCCTCCTCTCACTGTCTGACGATCTTTACTCAGCAGGTCGCTTAAAGGGGAAGTACACCCTAAATATGTATTATAAATCGTTAGTTCTAAACACAAACTAACCAACAAAAAAGGGAATTAAATGGAATGAAATTAAACCAAAAACTACAAACCTTTGTCAAAGATCCTCTGGGCTCCAGTTCAAATATGAGACCTAGAAATTAAATTGTCAATTTATGTATTTAGCCAGAAAATGCAAAAAATAATGTTTAATGTTGAATCCTTAAAATCCTTAAAAGAATTATACATCTACATGTATAATACATCCATACTGAGGAAACGTTTCTCTGTTGACAGAGTATAGTTGTTTTTTTAAAGTACGATAGAGAAAAACGAATTCTGTTTTACTGTGGATTTCCCCTCTTTATTCTCGTGCTCGCGGGCGTCACTGCTGCACACAAGGTTGCGCATGGATCACAGTTAATGCTAAATTAGCACCAACTGCTGGTCATATACCGCAGCAGGGTGTGGCAAATTATGATTAAAAAAATTAAACAAAATAAACACATAGAAAGTCAAAAATAAGATATGTTAAATTTGAATAACGATATAGAAAAATGAAATGAAGATAACAATTTAAAGTTTGAGATGTAACCACTGAAATAAGAAATAAGAGATAATAAATTCAAATTAAGAAAAGTATGAGATTATCAATTCAAATTATGAAATAGTAAATGAGATAAAATATCCAAATTATTGGCATGAGTAAATATTATGAGCAAATATATTTATTCGTTTTTTACTTTACTATATTAGTTTAATAAAGCCTAAACAAAACTAAACCAACAACACAAAAGTAAACTAATACAATACAATTTCAGGATCGTATCATTCGTCTACGACGTAGATACGTCTGCAGTGACGTCAAGCGCTTCTTCACCGGTCTCGTTGTCACGGTAACCCGCCCCTGACAACAATGGCGGCTTCGCGGAGAGACTTGAAAAAGTCCTGGGAAAACAGAGGAGAGTCGGCGACGGACGACGGAGGACCGAGACCCACGATGTTGGACGCGTGTCCCGGGACCGTGGGAGAGGTTCGTCCCGCCGGACACGTGTGAGGTGTAAACATGTAAACAACAGATGTTCCTGGGTCAGAGGAGATGAAGATGGAGTTCACAACGCAAATGACAGCTTTCATGTCCGCCTGAGAAAAAAACTATATATAATTGTCAGAGTTAATATCCCTCATGTGATAACTGCAGATGAAGCTGATTCTTCTAGAAATCCATAGAACAACAACTGAATATCACGGAAGAATATTAGGGGCCAGTGAAAAGGGGAAAAATGAGGGGGAAGATTTTTAATTCTTTTGAATAAAGTCGGAATGTCGAGAATAAAGTCGAAATGTGGACATTAAAGTGGAAATACTATTGTGACCCGGAAGCATCTTTCAGCAGCACCACACAACCGGATGTTGATGTGTTGTTAGCCAGTTGGCTAAGCTAACGCTAGCTGCTGACCAAGTTGTAAAGTTGCGATATTATTATTGACAGACTGAATCTTGAAGAAACGATGTGGTGTCAACGGGTGTTTGCACGTGAACGTCGACGTGTGTCCCGACACGATAACGTTCAACTGCAAACAACCCTAATGAATTTGTTGAGACGCGCAGTTACCGAAGCTAGCGTAGCTTTGCTAACGTCAGTTAACGTGGATGTGCGACAGCTGAACTGGAACCACAACGGACGGACCACGGACGTTTAGGGCTATTTCGACTTTATTCTCGAAATGTTGAATAAATTAAAAAAATATCTCCCCTCATTAATAATAAAAAAACATATTCCCCCTAATTATTTCCCCTTATGTCTGGCACTAATACTCTTCCGTAGAATTTGATCGGTGCCAAATGTCAGGCTGATCAAGTGAAGCAGAGTCAAGTTACAGGCTGTAGTCGGGACGGTCAGACCAACTCTCCAAATATGGGCACAGTGCTCATCTGTCTTAAAAAACTATCTGTATTGCAGCTTCATGACGTCAGAGCTGCTCGGAATAAAGTTACATACTTATGACCTACCGGACATGTACAGTCAATCGTGTTTATGCCATGTGCTGATTTAGTTGCTTGTTGTTTGAAGTGTTTATTGGAAGTGTTTTATAATGATTTTGATCTGTTGGATTAGAGAGGGTTAAGATATTTTATTATATATTAAATATTGATAATTCATTACTGACTCACTGTGATATTGCTAGTTTTTCCATAGGTTAATAACCTGGGTTCTCCTTCCGACACTGATTGCAAACAAAATTATTGTGACCTCCTTGATCCTTATATATATATATATATATATGTATATATATGTATATATGTGTATATATATATATATTAATAGAAGGATAATGTAATTGAGTGTAATAGAGTATATATGGGTCAGAATCTGGCAGGTGAACCAGGTAGTAATGAGTGTAACATGACTTTAATTAATTAAAAAAAAAAATTTTTTTTACTTCAGACTGAACCCAATGAATATTTCGACCTTGTATGTGACATTAGCTTCAGGTCAAATACAATTTACTGTCTAAATGGAACTTTCCTCTGCAAGGCCCTATTATGTTCACTTCCTCCTCCTCCTCCTCCTCTTATTGGCCTACATCACCTGAAACACACAAAGCTGCCGTGGCCTGATCCGTAGTGCAGTAGAACAATGGGTTTCTAGGATATATAAGCTTGGCTAAACACTGAGGTCGGGCAGCTCGGCGCTACAGTATATAAGGCTTCACTCTCTCTCTCTGCTCGAGTGAGACGGAGAGAAAAGAAGTAAGATGGAGAAAAGTGAGCCGTTGAAAGCAGAGGAAAAGAAAGAGGAGGAAACCGGGACTAGTTTATTTCACCGTCTCATGGATCAGAGGAAGGATCTGCGTGATGAAGACGTGGTTCGTACCTTCCGATAAGAGGGGAGGAGTTCAAAGTTATCTTGCCTGTTTTCCTGTTGAATTGTGGGATCTGATGAGTACCTGTAAGATCGTGACTACACCAAACCATTTTGCCGTCAGCAACAACGCCGCCAAACAACTCCTTATGTGTTGACATGCAGCCTTATGGTTTTAAAAAATGCATGAGATAATGATCCGCATGTCTGTATCTACTCACTCAGAGACTTGTCCTCTTCTTCTTTGTCCCCGCAGACGACTGTGCTGCAGCGGCTGCTGGTGATTGCTCGTCTCCCCCACGATCATGTCGACAGGACCGAGCTGGGAGGTCAGCCAGCAAATAACCCTAGAGCCACAAAGACCCAGAGCAGCGACTAGTTTCCCCTTGTACAAGTTTTTTTTATAGCTTCTGTAATGGAAAAAATTAAATCAGTAAGATGGAGACTGTGGATGTCTTAAAGCCCCTGTGTGTAATTCTCTGGCGGCATCTGGTGGTTAAGTTGCAAACCCGCAACCAAACCGAGCGACCGACAGGGGACACTTTATGGCGGCGCACCGCTGATTCCATTTCCGGTTTCCGTCAGCGTCTGAAAATTCAACGTGAACGCGACGTATTCTGGAGCGTCTAGTTCAACAACCGTATTCAACACGACGTAGAAACATGGAGACTCACACGGAGGTCGGGTCCAACTCATGGAACTATATTTAACTCATTCAGAGTGGACAATTATACATATATGAACACATAGTTATACTCAACAATATACTAAATTTCTGTGAATAAGTTCTTCTGAATATTACACACTGTAGCTTTAAGCAGAAGTAGTTATTACAAGAGCCCAATATATTGAGGAGATTTCTGGGTCGTTACACAGATCAACAAGTGGTCAGTGCATGATCCTCCGGTCTCTGAGGGCGTGTTTATCTCTCTCGGAATAATGTTGTCATCAAACGGACAGAATTGCCGTCTCCATAGAAACACTCTGTCTCCGTCTCAGCACATTTAGGACAAAGGGTCGTCGACCTCACGACCACACTAAACATTCTAAGAGTCGGGGCAGATTGCTTCCCCCGACAGCTTCCGCTCCTCTGTGGGCGAACGTGTCTGCAGGTCGTCCTTGTAAAAAGCTTTCGTGTGGCGGCTTTTAAAAAAGGAATTCTTCCATAAAAATCAAACAGAAAACTCACAGTAAAAGCCTCCGGGAGAGGATGGAACTGTACTGTGTGATGCTCTGTTGTCTGCAGACTCAACACTTTCACTCATTCTGTCGTTTTCTGTTTTTTTCCCACACAGCTTATTATGAAAGACTCCACTTCCAGCTAAGCAAACAGTACATATGGGATCACATGACAGGCCTGCTGTTAATATATCCCAACTGTGTGCTGCACTTCATCGAAGTAAGTTTCAAATTCTCCAAATTTACGGCGTCAATCGATGGAGAAGGTTTACCAGGTGGAAATCTTACACTTCACTAACTCTGCTGTTGTTTCTCTCTCCTCCAGTCGTCAAGGGATGTTCTGGTGTCTGTTGTGAAAGACCTTGAAGACATGCGACAACAGACAGACTGGTAACCGTGGTTTCTGTGTATTACAGACGAACACACACACACACACACACACACACCATGGACTCTATCGTACATTCTTAACCCCTTGACACTGGAGCCATATGAAGAACTGCAGTTTATTATTTTTTAAATGTCCTTTCCTCAGCAAGCTGCTGGAGGCAGCAAAGGTGGTGCTCATGGCACACGACCCCCTCGGCAGGATGTTCCCACAGTGGAGCTACAAGGTTCGTCTCGCACCTTTCGCTTCCTGGATTAAAGGTCTTAGTGAGGCATCCGGACTATTCTTCAGCTGGGCCGAGAGACCTCCCAGCCGCGAAGGATCGATGGATTTGATTTTATCTTTTCAACCGAGTCGCTTCCTGTTCTGGCCCGAAGGTGCTGGGTGAGGACGACGCGGTCGGGGACCCTACGGAACAGGATGAAGAAGACGAGACCACAGAGGGTCTGGTTCTCGGCGTCCTGTCCGAGCTGCAGGTCCTGAGCAAGCAACTGGAAACGTCGAAGAAGGTGCATTTTTCAGTTCTATGAGTTTCAAATATCTCATCATTTTACAACAACAATAAAATGATCCCGCTATCGTCGGATTGCTTCTGTGACTGTGTTGAACTCTGCGCTCCCAGGCTCTGCCCGGACTGGTGCTGGACGAGAATCCGGAGCTGATCATCTCTCACGATGATCTGGAGAAGCTGCTTCGTCGCGACGATCTCCTGAGTCCACGGCTCTACCTGCAGATGTACAACTCCCCCTTGAACGTCAGCATGGGCTTCGGTGAGAGGCAAACTTACAGCTGGATTTTTTTTTGATTTATGATGAAAGACTGGTGGGCTGCACGGTGGTGTGGTGGTCAGCACTTTCGCCTCACAGCAAGAAGGTTCTGGGTTTGAATCCCGGTTCAAACCAACCAGGGCCTTTCTGTGTGGAGTTTGCACGTTCTCCCCGTGTATGAGTGGGTTCTCTCCGGGTTCTCCAGCTTCCTCCCACAGTCCAGAGACATGAGAATGGGGTCAGGTTCATTGGAGACTCTAAATTGACCGTAGGTGTGAATGTGAGAGTGAATGGTTGTCCATCTCTGTATGTGGCCCTGTGATAGGCTGGAGACCTGTCCAGGGTGAACCCCGCCTCTCGCCCAATGTCAGCTGGGATTGGCTCCAGCCCCCCACGACCCTTGAATGGATTAGGCGGTAGACGATGGATGGACGATGGGTAGTTTTATGAGAGTTGTGTTAGTAAGTTAAAAAGTTAATGTTACTGTGTGAAATACTCTGATTTCCTTACAGGACAAGTCATCCGAAGCAGCTGCCTCACCACAGTTTAACCTTCTTTGGACAAAAAAGCTCAGAGGTACGTTTGACTCTTCAACTGGCAAAGCTTTGGATAGTTTTGAATTCATTTGCTCAGGTTTTGATATATCTGTCTTTGAGATTTCTCTACTTTCACTCCAGTAAAGTTCGGATCTTCAATTGGAAAAATGACACTTGAAAAAATAACATCAGCAGCAACGTCACTTTCCAGAATCACCAGTTTTCTTGGGGATTAGTTTTTTTTCGGTAAAGTGTTTCCTCTGAAAACTGGGGACAAACGGGGACAAATGAAAATCATTATCATCGTCATGATAGTTTGGTCCAGACTGGAATATCTCAACAGCTGCTCGGTGGGAGAAGAAAATTCCTGGTCCCCAGAGCACGAATCCCACTGACTTTGTTGACATCTCTATTTCTGTACAAACATTTCTGGTTTGCAGAAAATGACTCCTGATGATTTTTAGTGATAATCCACCTTTTCCTTTTAGCGCCACCATGAGCTCAACATGTGTGGTTCTATGCCCTGTCATTTTTTAATTGTTTGCCCGGGCCTATTGGTCAAGAGGTTAGAACTGTGAGGAGGTTCTGGGTATCGAACTTGGCGGTGGACCCCCACCCCTGGGATCCTTATAGGATGAGCAGTGTACGGATGGTGGATGGATGTTAAGCAGGTGACATTAGTTCTCACAGCACGGCCGCTCGTCCTCACAGAGATCTTCATGCCAGACGCGTCTCAGCGCCGTCACACTCGGGCCACTTGCTGCTGATTTACTTTGCCATTCACCGCCGTTATAAAATGTTTTTATGTCCCCGCAGAACGGGGGGTTTGGCCTCGGACGTGACTGGAGAGAACTCACCGCCATCCACCGGGAGGCAGATTTATATCCACGTTTCACCGCGGCACTTTCCTTCCACTCGTTTCACTTGTTGGCTCCATAAACGTCTCCCTCTGCTCCAAATGATCTCATGAATAAAAGTTCTTGTGAGTGAAAAGACACAGTTTTCTTTTTTTCTATCATGACGAAAAAAAGCACAGACAATCCCAAGTAATATAAAAAAAAACATTTTTTTAATAGTTTCAACATTCGGATGAGGATTCTCTTTGTTTAGTTTTTTTCTTCTTCTTGTACTGTATCTTACACTGTGTTCCACTTCACTCAGAGTCCACAGCATCACTACAGTTTGACACAAAGAACTTTTTAATAAAGGTTCCTTATGTTCTCCCTCATGTTCCCTTTTTGTTTTTGGCCCCCAATACTTGGAAGTTAAACTTCAGCAAAAAAGAAAAGAAAAGATGATTTGAGATGAACTTCATGCACCACAGTGTAATCTACAAACAAACAAAACTATAAACAGTAATTAAAAAAAAGATGACGTTTTCAGTCTGATGAGCTTTTTTAAAAATGTTATATTCTAAAGATAATTAAAAAAAAACTGGAAGATGCTGCAACACAGAAGATACGAGGTGACAACAGGAAATCATGAGCGATTCAAACACATCGTTGGCAGAATCCATGAGGGACATTGACAAAGAAAAAAAAAGGGAGCAATATTTTATTCTTCTGTTGCAAAGGTCGATCTATTCACTTATTTAAAAAAATAAAATAAATTCAAGCACAATAAGATAGGGACCGAAAATGAGACATATTCAAGAGGGCAATGGTTAAAAAAAGCATGCTGCCGAGTTTCACAGGACAAAGTCCAATCAAACACCTTCCTCCCCCATAAAATTAGGACTCACACACTTACATATATATTTATTTTTTCATTAAATACCCCTCTACCCTTCTTTTACTTGAAACTATGTCCACAACACACACAAATCCGCCTGTATCACGGCCTATGAGGTGAGCACGTCATCTATCACCAGTACATTCCACCAATATTCTCTTCTCTTCTGAATCCAAAGGCCTTCCTTCGCGTGTCAGTGCTCAGAGAGGACATGCTTACAAAAGCTGTAACAATGGAAACGCACATTGACCGTCTCTGCTCGACAGGGTTATTGTTCATAAAGTTGTGTTTTGACTGGTTACTGTATGTACAAGCCTCTGCTCTGATCGGATCTGACGCCCTGTAGTACAAAACGAAGAGCAGCACGTTGCCACACCGACGCAGGACGGGACAGACCGCTCGCCTCGGCAACGACCTCAAACTGAACTGTCGTCAGGTTTTTATATAAATATCCAAATTACAAATATACTTGTGAAAGTAGTTTCTGCTGTGCTGGTTTAGATTTAGCTGCAGGATCTGATTGAAGCCAGTAACTATTGTGAAATCGTTTTTGAAGCTGAGTCGATTAACGGGTTTATCTGATTGGACGGTTAATAACTTGGAGCTATTTTTGATGAAAATACCAAAATTAATCTAGTTTTAGGATTCACAGCTTTTCTTTGTTGATGCAGCACTTTGACCTTTAGGAGACTTGCGATGGCCATTGGGTTTTTTTCACTATATCCTGACATTTTATAGACCAAACGATCAATTGATTAAAGGGGCAGTAAGCGATTTTGGAGAAAGATTGTTTGTTGTTGATTGTTTTGACTGCACTTTTTGTTTTCAATTTACAGAGCCGGCGCGGCACCGAGAAATCTAACAGCTAGTGAGGAAATATTCACTGAATTTTACAAAAAATTATGGATTAAATCACGTACTGCCCCTTTAAGACAGTGAATAATCTGCAGGATACATTTTCAGAAAACTTGTTGTGCGAGTTCTCAATTTAAAGTCACAGCAGGGCACTAAGGAGGGATATAGAAATTACTCAAAGTCTTAGATTTGATATGAAGAACATAACATGTGTAGACATCTATCCTCACTCATAAGCTTCCTCATCTGCTGTCCGTCCGTCCGTCCGCTGTCCCGCTTCTAACCTCTCAAACTCTGCATGGCCAAAAATGTACAAAATGATGCGCGAGGACATCCTGAATTTTTTAAATCACACAGTGTGTCGTGTTGGAACAAGCATATGCAGAATGAAAACTGTCCTGTTGTTTCAACAGCGTGCAGCAGGCGTACGTTTTTTATCTAGAGAATCTACAAACTAGATTTCATGAGCTCTACTGTACGGATTCTACTTGATGTTACGTTGTGTGAATGTGGCATTATTGTGCTAGAACGAGCAACATTATAATATTATATGTACAGTATAATGTCATACTGTTCATCCTCAGTTATGTTCTTCAATACAGTATTTGTATATATCTATCTCTCTCTCTTTATATATATATATATATATATATATATATATATATATATTTAGATTTCTCCCGTCAGTATATACAGAACGTGTATGTACAGATGTTTCAATATTTACAAAAAGTCCTGTGAACGATATCGCACTTGAAGAGAGAGAGAGAGAGTGAGAGGACGGCGGAGCAGCACAGTGACTCGGAGGCCGAGTGTCGTGGATGTTCTCAGGACAAAAGAAAAAAAGAAAATCTTACAAATCTGGATACTGTAGGTCACAACAACAACAACCCACCGCAAAAGGCAAATAACAAACCTAAGAAATAACCTTGTTGCCCCAGTTTTCTCTCAAACTGAACATCTGATTCCTGAATAAGGTTCTAAATGTGACAGCAGGTCAATTCTGGTCCTGTGTTCTTCTCTTCTTTTCTTTTTTTAAATCCTCAGATGAGATGTTCATGTGTGGGACGGAAACAATCGCAAACTCCTCAAGACCTCGTAAAAAGTACTCAGAAATATATCCGTATAAATACTCTCATCAAAATAAACATGTACACTTATATCTTTGCACTCGCCTCTGGGTTTCACGAATATAGAGCAAAAAAATATCTGCATCATCATCATCAGATCAGGGCTCCTGAAAAACTGCCCTGTCAGAAAAAAAGAAAGAAAAGAAGTGTGTGCTTGTGTTTCAGTTCCTCTGGGGCTGCCGGGGATATTCGTTTCTGACAACAACAAAAAAAATAGCACCTCTCTTTTCTGGGTCAAAACAGTTTTTGTTCAGTTTTACATTACGATGTGATTTGACGTTACGATGCCTCGGGGGCACGAGGACACAATCTTGTGCCTTTATGCTCCGAACAGCCTGCGGCGATTCTCCCACGCGGAGCCTGAAGTGTGCCACCAGAGGAATTATAGACTTTTACTTTTCATCATTTTCATAATTTAACTATTAGCTCATTTAAAACAGTCTAAATTTCCATTTTAATTGTACATTATTAAACTTACAGGAGCTGCACTCTGTGTCTTTAGCATCTTTCAGCCCATTGGTTTGGTTTTACCACCCGCAACATTAATAAACATGTTTTTCCAAATAATGCTATGAATTCTGTAACTTTTTGCAAAACAACTTCACCATATCTACTTTAAAAGGTGGTGGTGTATCAGTGTTATGTTGACAGGTTGTGTAAGTTGACCATTAGTGGCCAAAAACACAAGTTGACGCAAGTTTAAATAAAATTTAGTTGGTACATAAAAAGATAATTCAATTTTTTCTCATGCCGTCTTAAAATGAGGAATTCATCATCTTAATTTAAAAAGGAACTCATTCCTGTCATATTCCATCTTTTGTTTCTCACTTTGACATTTGTGATCACCTCCTTCTTAATCAATAATAACAAATATTAAAGGTACACTGTCTCGTTTTTGTGTTGCGTGCCAACCGCTGTTCCGCCGATCCACAGTTGGGGGCAGTAGCGCGCAGGGTAGCACAGCGGGGAACCCACAAAAAGCAGCGAAGAAGAAGTAGTAGAAAGTGAAAATAGACTTTTGATTTGCAAGCGTTTTATGGCACTTCATTTCAATATTAGTTTGATTTCAGTAAATGTCTCGGTGTCACGCTTCAGGCTCCACTGAACCAAACCTGCACATTCTCATCTTTTCTGTGGATTCAACCGAAATCATTGTTAGACACAGAAAAATGTAAAAATCCCATGTAACTGCTCACAGCCCGAAATAATTCGGAGAAAAATTTCATATCTAATAGCTCCCCAACAGCCTCCACTCTATTTCATCTGGAGGAGGCGGTGTCTTTACGTCTCTCCTGTGGATACAAAATATGATCTGCTTTACAAGGTTTACCGTGTCATATACTCTGAAAATTGTACAGTATAAACAATAAATAGTCAGTGATTGATATTCTGATCGGATGCCGTGTGAATACGGAGAAACTGGGCGTTGAAACCTCTTTGCAGCCTGCTAATAGTTATTTTTCCTAAAACATCTAAAAACATGCATTCCTGTTTATGCTCCACAACATCCAACAGTGCGACATCATATAATACAATTAGCAATCACAACACGCACACACACACGCGCACTCACACACACTTTTCCAAAATGACACACTGGCACACTCACAGTGAAACACTCAGCGGGGACAGATATTCGTGGGGTTGTTGCCGCCGCATGTCGGAGCGAGGCGTGTCGGCGGTCACGCCCCTGAGGGCCGGAGGAGGGAGGAGGGAGGAGGGAGGAGAGAGGAGGGAAGGAGGAGGAGGAAGCCTCAGTGTTGACAGGACGGACGTACAGTACCATGTTCCTCTTCCTTCGGAAAAGTCACTCAGGAGAAGCAGCAGCAGCAAAGAGCACTCGTTCCTCCCGCCGGCTGTTTCCTGTCTCGTGTGTGAAGTTAAAGGCAATGTTGCAAGTCAATCAAATAAGGCAAAAACATCAAATTAAAAAAAAAAAAAACGTTAAATAAAAACAAAACATATTTTGCAGTCAAACGTCCCCCGGCCCACGGAGTCACCGACTCCTCGTGTGATTGTGAGAAGGGAGATTTCTTTTTCTTCATTTTTTAATATTAATGCTAGGGCTTGTTTTTACAGGTCGGCCCCTCTGGATCGAGTGCAGGTGAGGGGTGCGATCCAGCTGGTGAGGTGAAAGGTCAGTGAGTGGAGCCTGGGGGTGGGGTGGGGGCGGGGGCGGGGGCTCAGTGGCATCATAGCATTGTGCTCTCAGTCTCCTCCTCCGACTCCGCTCTGGTTTTGGTCAACCCGAGCAGCGCCACCGAGTTCCTGAAGGGGGAGATGTGGGCCAAGTCAAAAATGCTGTCCAGTTCCATGTCAATGACGGGGATGTCCAGGTTGCAGAGAGAATCTGGCGGAGCAGAAAAAAAACCGGAACAGAATTAAGCGGAAGGCAAAACCCACAACAACAAAAACAAACAGCTGATGTGAGTGACAGGGATCATTGCAGATGCGGGTTCGTCGACGCTGGATGATGTTGGACACACACGGCACGTGGGGTCATCAGAAGTCCAAACCAGTGTTACAGTGTGAATGAACAAAATGTGCATGACAATAAGTGAAGAAATGTGATGCACAATGTGGACAAAAGTACGTGGACAATCCAAACGCTCGTATGCGATTGTGAACATCTTTATTCTGAGGCCGAGAGGCATCGATCTGTTGCCGCAGCAGCCGCCGCGCTTCAGTCTTTACACCTGACGTCGAACCAGGCTGAAGGGAATTCTCACGTTAGTGATGTTCAACACCGACGTCAAGTGATCAGGTCAGATTATCGCAAAGGTGTCGGATGGTTGAGGTGTTGAAACAAAGCTGGAAGTTCACTATCATCTAAAATATCTTTGCATGTGGTAGCATTAATATTTCCATTAAAACTAAGCCCCCATAACTAAATAAAGATGCAGTAAAAAGGATATGGACACAGAGTCAACGTACAGTTTTAGCCACTTTTAAGTGAATGTGGAAAAAGTATTTGGACAATTCCTACGACCGCCACAAGGCACCAGCAATATGTCTCTCATCTTTCAAACTGTTTCCCCCCCGGCACAGGATGATAACATCAACTGCACTAATAGAAACTAGACACATGTGGAGATGAAATTTAAAAAATGTCTACACGATGATCAGTATCATTAAAATGGTTTTGGGTGCAATTAATTTATTAGACATTGGCAAAAAATATCAGCATCAACACCTGATTCACAAAACCACACGATCAATATTCTCAGTTATGCTCGTGTATCGATTACCAACAACTGGTGCATCTTGGGTGTAAATTGTGAGAATGGGGACAAATCCACAGTGTAACACGTGTGATGGACGACGTGCGCAGGCAGGGAGAGAGTTGACTGAGGAACAGCGGTGGGCACAACATCGTGGGGTGGAGCGGGAGTGTGAAGGGAGGTGGAGGTGGAGGCGAGGGGGGTGGAGCCAGGGGTGGAGGTGGGCGGGGTTAAGAAAACAGAAGGTCTGTTTAGACTGTTTGGACTGTAAAAGCCATGCATCAGTCTCAGCCACCATGCAAAGGCCAACAACAGCTGGGCGGCTGAATGTTGGTATCTATAGATATATATATATATATATATATATATATATATATATGTATATATATATATATACACGATGAGAAGCCGTGTATATACAGAGTGGCTTTAGAGTGAGGCGGCCATAGAGGCGAGGCCGCGAATCAGACGTCAGCCTGATCCAAAAAGCTGCGTCTACTGGCAACGTCACTCCGCCGCGAGCTGGCGCTTGGCGTTCTGTCCAAGATGGCGGAGGGGCCGGATTGGATTTGAAGGGGTGGGGGAGGAGGGAGGAGGGGAGGCTTTAGCAACGGGGACTCCTTCTTACCCTAAAAGTCTCTCTCACACACAGAAATCACACTGAACCTGTCGCCTCATACCGCTGCAGGTGAGACAATGAGAGCAGTCGACAGGGAGGAGCATTAAGACCAGAACCTACTCGTGGTGATGAGGTAAATAAAGAGGTTAACAGGGTATTTCATATTCTGGGAGAAGTGATTTGATACAGTCTGTGTGAACTTATGTGCTCTTCCATTACCTGTGGACATGCTTTCCCCAGGAGACAAACCGTCCAGGAGACCCGGGGAATTCTCCAGAGGCTGCGGACTGCTGCCGGGCGTGGAGGGGGGCTGAGGAGGAGGCAAGTTGGGCCTCTGCCGGGGCGGCTTGGGGGTCGGCCTGGCCTTCGTGAGAGTCCCGGCCAGCGAGGGAGGAGACGAGAGACACGGCGTGGTGGCCATCTGGGACTGGACCGGCGAGCCGATGGTGGCGTATCCCTGGGGGTAGCTGAAGCCGTACGGGGAGGGCGTGCTGGGCGGAGTGGGCGACAGGCTGACGGGAGACGGCTGACCCGTGGACTGGTCGGACATGGCTCCGGACTGACAGTACGGGACTTTGGGAGGGATCGGGGCCAGCTTCTTGGCTGTGGAGACACCGACAAGAAGCGACGGATTTTAAAAGTTTATAAAAAGTTAGATGTTCAGGTCGAAGCCACGCGGTTACACCCAGCGTCATTACCTCTCCTCAGCGTGAGTGGGCTGTGCTCCGAGTGCTGCGTCTGTCCACTAGAGGTCATGGTTCCCTGCAGTCCCTTCTGTCCGATGACGGGAGACAGCTCCTTGTTCTTCAGAGTGCTGAGGAGAGGGAGTGAAAAACACACATTTTACAAATTACAAGCTGCTGCGAGCGTCTCGCTTAATAGGCTGTCGGCCCTGTTTCCATTAAATCTCCAAAGAAATATGAGCGCACCCACAGTTCAATGTCAAATCGTCTGAGTGCAGCAGACGGTCGTGTGGTCTGTGTTGTGGTGCGGCAGAAGCAGTTACAGAAAAAAACCCAAATAAAACCCCGACGGCTTAATGGAATTTCATTATTTTACAGTGCAGCGCAGCCAGAATGCCGATGGGAAGAGAGGCCTGAAGGTCAAGACATAACCGGTTTACACTGACTGAGTGACGGTCGCGCTCCCGTGCAGCGGATGAGACATGGGGACGGATGATTGAAGCTGCTGGGATTTGATGGTCGGGATGGAGCAATGCAGACGAGCATCTTCCAAAACCAAACGTCATGCTAGTGTCAGTAACCGATGTCGCTGCCTGCGTCGCTGCACTTGTTCATATTCAAGGTCTGGTTCCTGCAGTCGACCGCTCAGGGTTGACTGGGCCCACTGGCGTGACTCATTTACGCCCACTTTTCTAACGGTATGCACCGAAAGCTTTGAATCTCCTTTGTTGCCTGGCAACCGGCTCCTGAATATCCTGGCAACGTGGAAAGTTATGGATTGCATATACATGCCTATTAAATTAAACATGGCCCTGATAATGGAATACCTAAAGCGCATTGATTTCCGTGACTGACGGAAAAGAAATAAAAAAAAAACAAGGGAATTAGTGAGAGAGAGATGCGGGTGGAGCTGCTGGAAGTTTCTTAATCTCACTCGTCCCCCTAACCCCCCCCCCCATCTCATCCCTCTCTCAGCTTTCTTTTTCTCCCTGTGGGTCCTCTCTTCATTAGTGTGATAATTGTGTTGGACGTACGAGCGGGTTCAGCAGGGTTTGTATTTACCTAGTCAGCTTGGCTCCTCTCTCTCGGCTACAGGCACAGGCTGCCCATGGAGGGGGAGCGGAGAGGGGAGTGTTGGGGGGTTTGGGGGAGCCCAGGAAAAGGTCGTGACGAGTGAGAACGAGCGGGGGTTTGATGTAAAGGATGGAGCCATTAGTTTCGGACAGGGGCGCATGCGGAGCATCGGACAGGGAGGCCTGTTTGGGAAGGTGCAGGGAGCTGGGTTTGGGGTTGGAGTTGACGTCAAGCTGCTGAGGGGAGGGGCACAGAGAGTGGGGGAGCGGGGGTGGGCTGTAGCCAGAGCGGCGGGGGGGAGGGGACGGGCCGGGCGCCACGGACTCGGGGCTGGGAGCGACGGGACGCACACCCGGAGGTGCTCGGGTGTGGAAATGGTGGTGAGGGAGCGAGAAGGAAGAGCAAGAGGAGGAGGAGGAAGATGAGGAAGACGGGTAAGGGGGAGGCGGCCTCTCCTCCTCAGGGGAGGGGTAGGCGTAGCCGGAGTCCGACCAATTGGAGGATGCATCGTCCGAGCTGCAATGATAAAAACGTCAAGGTTTCTCCAGAGGCCGAAATGCTGTTTGAACACATCAGTTCCTAGAGGTAAAGAGGCGGCGGGAGGTATCGGAGTGTGACTTTCACGTTTGTTCCATCGTGAGGGAGGAAATCAGGGGGATTATAGTGTCGGGAAGGAGAAGTGGATAAAGGGCTCCGGGATAAAAGCACAAAATAATAAAGAACAAGTGCACATGAAAATCTCTGTGGGGTTCAAATGCCAAAAATGAAAACAGAACAGAAAAGTCAGTCACCTCATCCATTGCAGGGCCTTGCGACAATGGACTGTAATGCTGCTAATGATGCTCGGACTATTGGCAAAAACAGAATAGAACATAACTCATGCACATGCAGCAAATGAACCATTCCTACTGAACCGTGGATGAACTTTTCCCAACTTTTTCTTTTCTACATTTTGTTCAGTGGAACCCAAGTGGAATCCTCGGCGTCGCTACTCGGGCGAACGACTCCACACATTCAAGGATGAGTTGTTTTAAAATAGAAGACACATTAATCACAAGGTTTGAAATCTCATGCTTCATCCGAGGTGAGACACGGGGGTTCACACAGAGGTGACGAGGTGAGGGGATGAGTATTTCATGGGAGGGGGGGGGGGGGGGGGGGGGGGGGGGGGGGGGGGGGGGGGGGGGGGGGGGGGGGGGGGGGGGCAACAGACAAGAAAACTCGGGGTGAGAGCAGACAGCGCCGCTCTGGTGTCGGTCGCAGGGCGCAGCAGCAGCAGCGCGCGCGGCGAGGAGGGAGCAGCGGCGGGTGGGAGGCGTGTGTGAGGGGGAGGGGGTGAAACAGGAGGACGGGGCACAACGGCCTTACCTGGCTCGGTCACTGCTAGTGGGAGGAGGGGTGGGGGAGGGGGAGATGGCGAACTCCCCGGGCTGCTCGGGGGCGAGAGCGTCAGTGGGCGGGACGGGGGGATGCACGCTCGGCGGCGTGGAGGAGGTTTTACGCGCGGACGACGAGCCCCTGCGCGACACCCAAGTGGTATCCATCACCCTGACACCCATACTGCAGTGGGACAGAGATACACAGCCAATCAAATCAAGAGGAGGGAGGGGCTCGGGGTTGTGTGTGTGAGGTTCGAGGGGTCAGGTTCCCCGCAACCCAAACACGCCCGTCTGGGGTGACGTGCCGCCGAAAGACGATCAGCTTCCCTGTCATCTACACCTCTAGTGCACTGACCCTGGATCGGGGTCACGAACTGTTCGACGCTTCGTGTCGTTCCACTCGTGAGCCTCAGCATGCGACGACAGAGAACAACAAGTTTATTCTTAGTTCCCTGCATGATGATGTCGTATGGGTGAGGTGAAATGTTCCGTCTCGCAGCATCAGAACAGTTCGGAACAGTTCGGACCAGTTCGGAACAGTTCGCCTATTTGGCCAGAAGCACCGACTTTCTCTTAACGTGCAGCTACTTGCCACCTAACACAAGCAAAAAAATGTATAACCATGAATTAAAAAATATTTTTCAATCAACTGTGCGATACAATATACAGTCAGTTGCCAGTTTATTGGGAACACCTCGATGAAACCAACGCAGGCTAATGAGGATTGACTGATTCAACATTGTTTTTGTAATATCAAAAGAGGTGTTTCTAGCCTGGATATTAACTGTTTGACTGTTCTCCTTGCTTGCCTTTAAAATGTAGTGAAATTAAAGTACATATAGTTGTACAATATAAAAATATTCAAGTAAAAATCATAAATGTCCTGAGATACTTCTCACTGTTGGACGGGGAATCTCGTGACCTCTGGACCGAGCTGCCCCCCCCCCCCCCCCCCCCCCCCCCCCCGACTTTCTGCTGAGCTTTTAACAAGTCTACAAACACATCTCTGACAAATATCGATCTGTTTCTTTTTTAAGCGATTGGGGCAAAAAAAACAACAACTGAAGGAACTAACCTAACTACGCAGCGAGCCGAGAGCGAGCAACAAGAGGCCTTTTGTGCTCGCGCGCTGAACGAGTCTGTCCGGTGCCAGAAAACCGTCTGCAGAGATGCTACTTGTGTAAACACTGAGAGAAAGAGCTGCTTTGTTCATGTCGCCCGTGTGTCCCCTGCGCTCTGTCGGAGACACTGAGCTGTAGGAGTCCAAGTGTGGCACTTCAGACAGGCCAGGCCGAGGCATTAAACACACACACACACACACACACACACACACACACACACACACACACACATTTGACAAATGACAGAAAGCTCCTGTCAACGTGCAGCTCAGACGGACAGATGATGAACTGACTGATGGGAGGATGAGAGGAGGGGAAAGAGGAACTACATACTGTACCTTTGTATCTTCCTAATGCTGCGTTGTTAAAAACAGAGACAAGCACAATGGGTAAGGACGGAGGAAGACATGAGAGTCGTGTCCCCCCCCCCCCCCCCCCCCCCCCCCCCCCGCCCCAGGCTGATTGACAGCATCGTTATCAAGGCGACGGAGGAACTCAGGCCGGATCGACTTCTCTCAAGAACCAGGATGGAGGAGCCGAGGGGGGGAGGCCCCCTCACGCCGGGCGCAGTGAGGAGAGCGATCTGTGGGGTGAATGTCGGAAGTTGTTGTTCCCAATGGATTCAAGAAAAATCCTCCACAAATAATAGAATAATGTGAGAAGGTTTCACGCAGCTGCAGTGCTGTGACACACAGGTAACGTTCATGTACAGGTGAACTATACTGAGAGTTTACACAGTGAACGTTCACGGTTTACGTCCAATGAGGTGAAAAGTTTCTGCCGCAGCTTTTTCAAAATGTTCTTATTCTTCACATTACGGAGGCACGGATCGTCGGAGTGGAAACTTTAAGTGTCTGAGCATCAGTTAACTGTTAAGAGACGCGTGCACTTCGTCATTTTATTCATTTAAAAACTCATCTTCACAACCAAGCACAGGCCTAAACGCACTCTTTCGTCCAGGTTCAATTAGCCGCGGCCACTTGTGGCAGCTCAGACTTACACCCAGGGGCCAATGGGAGTGAGGGTGTATTAAAGTCCCTGTAAAGAGACACAGGGACGGACGGAGCAAGAGACAAGAAAGCGACTAGATGCGTTTCAACTAATCCTCCTCCGCAGCTTGAAGACGGACTAGATGTCACCTCTCCCTCTGTCTGTCTGACTCTCCTCTCACCCTCTCAACAGGAGGCAAAGATAAAGATTGTGACGCTACTTCCTCCCTGTAGTGAAACTGAGCCTGTCCCTCAGGACGCTTCTCACACGAAGCTCGCGCCAGCGGTGGGGAGCGTCACGCTCGTGCTTCCCACTGACCCGAGAGGTCGCGAGAGACGAGACGAGAGTAACAGGAGAAGCGTACCCGTCCTTCTTATAGAACTCCAGCATCATGTTGTCCGTGGCGACGCTGAGAGGCCGGCGGCTCTGGTCGCACTGCCGGCGGTCCATCGGGTCGATGTCCGGAGACGGCATGGAGCTGTAGTTGGCGTTGTGGTTGGTGTGGACGGGGCTGCCGTAGTTCCCTGTGACGTTGAACTCGATTTCTGGAGAAGGAGACACAGGGACACACTCGGGCATAAATCCCCCGACCGGAGAGAGAGAAACTAGGTCTTGGTGCTGGTGTTATCTGTCGTCACCTCCTGGGAAGAACCAGTCGGCGTGCTGGATGATGGGCTCGATGATGCCGACGATTTGCAGGGAGACCGTCGTCATCATCTCCGTGATGTTGCTGCTGCAGGAGACAGAGATTTGACTTTCATGACGGGAAAGTCTGGATCATAAGAATTTTATGCTCAGGCTGACAATGAAGACATTTCCCTGATACTGCAGAAGCATTAACATGAGAAAATTAAAAACCATTCCGGGGGAATTTGGTCTATTAAAAAGAAACACGGATTAAAAGTCGGAGAGTCGGTGAGATTTACACACAGATATGAAGGCGTGTGTCCTTCACCCGTTTCCCAGACTGCTAAGTCATCATCACCAAGACACCGTTTCATCAGAAACGTGTTGGACCTGTGCCCGCTGGCCTTTCTGTTGAAAGCACTTTGAGCTCTGACTATCAGCAGCGCAGAAATGTTCCGCTGAGAAAATAAATGGGAAGAATAAAAAGTCCCTGGCTCCTCTGTCTCGTCTTCTACATCCTCACAGTTACTGCGCAGAAAGCATGTGAATAACATCCTTCACCATGACAACACCTGCACGTGGTCGACCTCAATAAAACAGAAGAAACAATATTTCACGTGGAAGAAATATCGCTATTGTTCAGTTTGAACGGCCCCAGAAATTCAAACTAACTTCTATAAAATACCTGTCACTTGGCTGCAGTTCATAAAGCACGTTCTTCCACGCATTTATAAAACAATGCTGTCATGTGGTTGAGCACACTGACGTGGCTCCCGTCTCACCCCTCGTTGTGTGTCCAGAGCAGGTTGGGTCCGAGGACGATAGCGATGTTTCCAGGCGTCATCTTGTTCAAATCCTGGTCCTCGGTCAGTTTGGAGAGGAACTTGATCAAATACCTGTTTTCAAAACAGAGCGACAGACGGACACTTGTCTAAATTACACAAATTAATGAGATACACTGATTTGCCCAAAGTTTACTGTACAACTTGTGCATCCAACCCCAGCAGAGGCCCAGCGGCCCCAAACTCTAAGAGCATCGGCGCAGGATGGAGTTCTTTGATTCTTCTGGTTTCTTTGAGAAATAAGACAGTTTGTTTGTTACCAACCTACCAGAGTCACAATAGAAGAGTCTGACCAGGTAAGCTGAGATTTAACCCGCGGATCTAGTGAGAATCACGTGTTGATTCCCCTGTCGAAACACTATCAATACAAATGACTTGGTTCTATAAAACTAAAGGTATCTTGTGAAAACCATGCGTCTGAAACATGTCGACTTTTTACAAACCAAGAAAAACTGTTTTTAGCAAAGTGAGGAAAGAAAGGAAATAAGGGATTTGACACTGGGACGCACTTGTAGATTCAGATCAAGTTTCCTGCCCCCGAGTTCTTTAGGTTTAAATAAGACAGATAATAGATTTACACAGAACAATAGGTTCTTTATTTCTGCCTTCGTGAACCAAACTGGGCCTAAATCATGTTATTGCAGCGGTCTCCACACACACACACACACACACACCACACACCACACACCACACACACACACACACACACACACACACACACACACACAGTGGGTTTGTCTGAGTGAACATCAGCAGCGTCGGTCTGGACGAGTCTGACAGGTCTCCTCCGAGGACGACTCTCTGGAAACACGCCCTATCAGAGCGGTTCCACGATGAGACTCTGACGAGCGCTCTTTCGCTCCTCTCCTCTTCTTGGTTGAGCCTCTCCTCAATTTCCTTTCTCCCCTTTTGACCACGAGACTTAACGCAGCTCAACTTCACCCAGCAGCTGACGGAGACACAACAAGGTGTAAGTCTCAGCGCCGGTTCACACAGAGGTCAGCGTTGGGATGGATTTATCCCTCGTTCTGTTTCCGCTCATGATTTGAGGAAGCAAATAAGATGCACAGAGGTGAAATGTGACTGAAAATTGATTCAAAAATGTGCTGGTTTTCCCGGTAATATTGTAATATTGACCTCACTATGTAAAGTACCTTGAGACAATGTATGTTGTGATTTGGCGCTATACAAATAAAATTGAATTGAATTGAATTGTAAGGTCAGTGTTTTTCCTACTTTACTATATTAATCTATTTTTTGGTTGATTTTTTAACTGAAAATAATTCAATTTAATTCCTGCACTAAACATTAACTAAGCACCGACTTTTCTCATGCCTCAATAGCTGTTCAATATTTTTTTAGTTCACGAAGTAAAAACAGTACAACAGAATATTTATTTAATGTATTTAATAATTGCAGAAAGACTTTAATGTCTATATGCTGCAGGTGTTGTGTCTCCTTCTCTTCAAAAACTTTTCAATAGAACCGTTCCTATATTTAAGTGCGTGATATGACAAAAAAGCTTCACAGCCGAGAATTATGGTGGGAATCTGCAAATCAGTTCACCGGAGCATTTTAGCGTCTTACAGCTGATTGTTCTTTTCTTTTTGTTTCCCTCTGTTTACCCTCAAAGCCTTATTTTTTTTCCGAGCCACAGCAGTAGTCAGTGGAATCAAACAGATACAGAACGACCGGTTAGAGACAAGCTGGCGAACATGGTGGAGACCAAAAACAGAGCTAAAAGAGAGCGAACGTTGTCTTAGACCCATCAAACACTTCTCCTGATGAATGCTGATGTTGCTCCATATCTTCTGGCTTGCGTGAATAAAATTGCCGGTAAACTTGAGAGGTGATAATATGTCAGTGTTGCTTCTACAGATGGTTTTCACTGCCCCCCCCCCGCGGAAACAAACCAAAACGATTATTGCAGGTTTAAGGGTGAAGTGAAGGTCGGACAGAAGGAGACAAGGAAGGAAGGATGGAGGAAGAGAACAGGGCCGAGAAAACTTGTTCACGATGTTGTTCTTGGTGTGGTTTTATTTTTTATCATAGTTGTAAAATGTTTAAAGTGGATCCGTCTAAAATGAACAGATGGATCCAAAACAAATACATTGAGATTAACTTTCAGCTGGTTGAACCTTGTCAGCCTGGATAAACTGAGCCACATATGGAAACATCAGGCCCCAGGAGAGAGGACGAGGACGAGGACGAGGAGTGAAACACGGAAACGGTGACTCACTTGAAGTTGTTGTTGTTGGCTGGCGGTAGTTTCTCACAGGCGCTCAGGAGAGCCTGAAGCCTCTTGTCTTGGTCCTGGATGCTGCGGGAACGACAAGAGAAGATGCACTGACTGTTTAGAGGTGAGCGAGGCGGAGCGCCTGTTAAAAAAAGAAAAAGCCTCATGGCTCCTGCAGATACGCACTTGGAGGCCTGGATCCAGTCGTTGTAGAGTTCAAACGACATCAGCGGCTCAGGGAGCTCGCGGAGGTAGGACTTCAACGCCCCTGGAGGAGAGATCAGAGGTAGAGCTGACGATGAACGCATGGCATGCACGCACACATTCGTTCACCAACACAATACGGGGGAGACCACAATTTCCACAACACTATTTGAGCAGAACTCGCGGAGGGGAAGTGTAATTTCCCCGAGCCGACGGGGACGGCGACGCTCGACTGGGCTTCTCCCCTCGGACTCGGCCTCCGCTCCGTGGTCTGCTGCGTTCACTTGCCCCAGAGGATTCACGGGGACGGAGGGGGGGGGGTCTACATGTTGTGTGTGTGTGTGTAACCCTAACCCTAAAATACCATTTTCAAAAGCACAAGACGCTTCTCTGGTTAGCGGCTGAATGGAAGATGAACGCCCACCACCGCCGACCCCCCCGGTGGGACGCGCTCACCAACTGAGATTTCCAGTTCGAGCAAACTCACTTCAACGTGGGTTCACTGGAGAAGGGATATGATTCATTTCTCTCTCTCTCTCCTCCACATGCTCCGGTAAACACTGTTGACGGGCCGCTGTTGATTTTTAATACCTGGACGATGTGAAAACATTACATCTCCACGCGTTGGGGCTTTTAACGTTCAGCCGAAAGTTGCCCCCCCCTCCGCCGAGGAACTTCTCAGTTAGTCGGAGACAGAAAATAAAGGTGAACAAGGTCGCGGAACGCAAATGTGAAAACATTTTCTTTCTCGGCTAAAAATATGGGCATATTTCTTTTGCAGAAACATGTTTTTTTCCCGTCAGACGGAAGCTTTATGCAGCCGTCGGCTGCTGAGAGGAGAAGATCAATAACTGCAGCATGAGAGCCTGAGAGCTTCTTCTCTTGCGTCGTGCTCCATCGCAGGTCTGATTTAAAAGCAGATCAGTGACAGCGACAAAAAAAACCCCAACACATCTCGTTCTTCTGCACCAAGACGAGGAATCCGTCTGACACTAATCCTAAAGTTATATTTGGAATTTATCACCAGATGTGTTTATTGAATATCTCGACAGAGATGGACAAAAACTGTTTGCTGCTCTTGTTGCCGACTGAATCCTAATCAGGTCCAAAGAAATCGTTCAACTCTATTGTGAGGCTCTTTCATAAGACCTTGACATCAACCTGGAGATTCATTGCTGAGGCGGACGAACGACGGCAGAATTATGAATATGTGCAGGAGGAATAACAACAAACGAGGGACATGGATTGAAAAGAATACGAAGGATTTATCCCCTGCAGATCGTTTTGGTAGTTATATTATTCTGTCTATTATCAACACTCGGGGGTCCAGGTGTGTTTGTGGCGGCGTTGCTCACCTGCGATGGCGTGCGGGTCTGCAGAGTATTCCTGGACGTCCAACACGCCGCAGTCCAGCGACGCCTTCAGCTTCTTCAGTTTGGAGGCCGACGGAGCGATTCTGAACAGACCCTGCGACACACACAAACAGAGGGGACACCGGTCACACTCCCCGCGAGCTGAGGGTGACGGCGTTGAAGACGGACGACGGATGAACGCGGTGGTGAAAGTGAAAGAGCCTGACCTCCTCCTGCATGCCACACTCCAGCAGCATGGTGACACAGGCCTCGATGGGGAAGGCGATGTCTCTCCCGCTGAGCGCTAAGTGCTCCTCTAGTGGCTTCCCATAGCACGGTTTCTCCACCCAGGTCTCTGTCCAACACACACACACACACACACACAGAGTTTTACACTCACACACACACGCTCAGTACAGAAGCGGCTCTGCTGTTACATTTCGCTGAGCACCGATGCTCTGTGGATCAAATTAATTCTCCTCTCAGGTCGCAGAAAGTGACCGAAAAACAAACAGAAGAGAGACTTTCCTGGGTGACAGCTGTTTACTGTGACACTGGATGTTTGAAATGTGTTTGTTGAATTAGATTTTATGATGTAAGGTCTAAAGGGGGCGGGACTCTGCGGGAACAGGACGGTTCGACGAGTCAGGCCGCGTGAAATCTCTCATCCGCTGCGGCACAACGTTTCCACTGGTTCTGAACTTTAGATATTATCAGTGACACTGGACATGCAAGAGACTTTAACCACATTAAACAATCTCCAGCAAACCGGAGTTCCGCAGTTTAATACGTTTTAGCGATCAAACGACTGAATTCATTTGCATTTTAGTGTGAAAATCAAACGCCATCTGCTCCGGATGCGTTCAGTCTTTTAACAGTCAGTCAGGAGCGTTTGAGTTCATGTCTTCTTTGCTCTGCAATAAAACCTCTGCGCCGGTTGTTTTGTTTTATGTTTTAATCTGCACGAGGAGGGAAACGGTGTGATAATGATTTCACGATTAACCTGGATGTTGTCATCTACAGGCATCAACATTCAAGTCATTATGACTCTAAAGACGCTTTTGTGAACTTCAGGATATTGGGTCTGGAACATTTGCCGTGAAGGCGGCTGGTACAGTACGGAAAGCCTTAGGGGTTAATGTGCCTTCTCTCACACACGGAAAAGTTGAGGAAGATGTCCGGACTTCGGTGCCCGTCTGACTGCAGCTGACGAAAGTTATAATAATAATCTGTATCTGAAGATTCATCCTAAATCTCTTGGTCCTGATCCGGCCACTTGTCAATGAGCTGCACCTTGCCGGGTCCGGCCTTCAGCAAAGATCCGTGGCAGCTCAACTTTTGAAGAAGAATCATGAGCGATTTAACCTGGTGATGGGAGGAGCAGCACATCCAGGGGTCACGGACGGGACAGTGTGTGTCTGAGTGTGTGTCCGCCTCCGACTCACCCTGATGAGCTTTGATCTGGGGCAGAACACTCTGCAGCAGCTCCAACGACTTCCTGTGGTACTCGGCCTGGACTTCGATCAGCTGCTCGGAGACGCAGAGACACAGAGACGTCACAAAGAAGAAGGATTTTTCATTTTGCCTCATGCCGCAGTCCGGAGAGATGCTCCACTTACCGTCTGGAAGTAGCTCGCATAGTCAAGTTCTTTGGCCACGAAACTGTACATGTCTGCCGATAACTGATCCTGCAGGGGAAAGGAAATATTTATTTTTTAAAATACGTGAGCGATGAGAAGAACGCGACAGGTGAAGTTTATCGCTTGGCTGAAGGCTGTTATCTCCCGGGGGGCTGAACTGTACACGTACAGTAGCTGAGCCATCACTAATGTTATTATCAACTCCTTTGAGTTTCTTCCAGCGATGACGAGTCAGAAAGTCTGCAGAGGAAAAGTCAGGAAGCGGAATTCAACTGGAACTTTCTAAAGTTTTTATCCTGGCTCTAATCTCACGGACTATTTTATTTTATTTTATTTCACTCGTTTCTCATCTGTAACATGTTTACTCGTCGTGTTCCTGCACTAATGTTGTCGAATGTTGTTTGAACTTCAAACTTGAATTGTTCCCTATTAATTCTCCTTCATTTTTACCTTGTGAATCACTTTGTAAATGTGTTTTCAGAGGCGATATACATAAATTAAGTTTATGAATAAAGAAGGAGCCGTCCAGCACAGCTGCAACATCTTCCAAATTTACTATTACATAAAAAATTTTTGAATTTGAACCAAAATTAATATTATAAAGAAAGAAAGCATTGTGATTTCTGCAGAATACGTAGGTGCTGCTCAGAATTTCGAGTGAATCAGATTCTTGAAGCTACGGCCATTTCACTCTATCATCAGCTTCAGGTCTTATCTTTAGATTAAACTAAAACAAATTCAAGTCATTTTGCAGGGTTGCCAGAGTCAGCATGAGTTTTTTTTCTGGAGCCTGTTACGACAAAGGCGACTGCGAGAGACCTAATATCAATTCATCTACAGCATCTGCGTCGGAGCAACTGGTCTCGTTACGGAAGCGGACGGTTCATCTGCTGCGTGTGAGCGTGAGCACTGACTCGACAGATCTCCATGCGGTTGGCTGCCTCCTCCATCTCCTCCCTGAGGTGGTCGGCCTTGGCTCCCGCCGGCTGCAGGTTGCTGGACAGACCTGACGACTTGGTAGACTGATAAAACCTGGCGACACAAGACGGAGCGCCGTTGAGGCAAAGTGCATGTTCAACGTCATAATAAAAAGACACATTTTACCTCCTGCGGCTTGAGACTTTTGTTCCTGAGAGAAATAATCATACTTTAACAAAATGCTTTCACGGGGAAAACACCTCAGAACTGTTTTCTTGTCTTTTCAAAGGAGCTTTGTCGTTGTCATTTATCCTCATTCATTCAGCTTCTCTCTCGCTCTCCGTCTCTCCGCCAGACTCTGGGTCTGAGTCGAGTGTCTGAACGGTCTGAGTGGAGATAATACGCGGCGCTGCCAGAGGAGCTCAGCACACAGCGGGATGATGGGAGAAATTGTCTCCGATGTGGGTCACAGACTGGAAAAAAAAATAAATCACATTTCTCCATGTCACTGCTCACAGTGGCAGCGAGACGACGGCGAGTTTCAGTGATCAGAGAACAGGCTTCCGACTGGAGGCCCGAAGGAATCTCAAGGTCACCGAGAGGTCGTCGCACGTGCCGTCACGTCTTCAGACACTTTGAAATAATTGTCTGTTCCAACACAGGATGACAGAGAATTGACAGAAACACAATAAAGAACCGCTGCACCACAACCTTGGGTTGCAATGACTCAACAACTATCAGATGGATTGTCACTCTGTCAATCTGCAGCCGATGAACAACGTCCCTAAAGAATCAACTGCAACACATTTAATTTGCTTCACGAAGAATCCCACACTATCAATAGAGGAAAGAAAGAATAGGATACATCTGGGTTCGAGTGAGCTTTTATCTGATCCATCTTCAACATGAACAATTCCCAGTTGGAAGCTGCAGGACCGGTCCTTTCACAGGGGATTGAGTTCCTCCGATCACACACACACACACACACACACACACACACACACACACACACACACACACACACACACACACACACACACACACACACACACACACACACACACACACACACACACACACACACAATCAAAAGTCCCACGCAGTCACAGACTCACCGTGTTCGCGCCGAGTCCATGTCCAGGACCAGTTTTGCTAAATGTTTCCTTTGTTTCTGGATGTTTGGGATTTCCACCTGAGAGGACGGAGCAGAGGAACAGCAGGTTGTTGGGGACAGACTCAGTGTTGTCAGACGCTTTGGCACCTGCAGATCCACATCCGCTTCTCGCTCTCATGAAGATCAGTTTACTTGTTCATTTACAGACTAATAATCTGAAAGAGTCTCAAGTGCAGTGAATCAGATGTTAAGTTATTTCTATGCACCCCGACTTTGTGTTGTTATCTTCTCTTCATTACTGTTTTTTTTGTTTTTAAATCTTCTTTTGATCACGCATTCATTTCACAATCGCCGTCGTGCCGTCGCGTCCGTACCTCCGCGAGGTCGTACAGAGGCTCCACCACGTCCCTCTCGACGGTGAGCTCGAACATGACGAGCTCCTGGGCGAGTCGGTCCTGCGTCTCGCCGCAGAGCTTCAGCATTTTCCTGCGACGGAGACAACGAAGGAAACAGTCAGTCGGGCAGAGAACGTGCGTCGCCGCGCCGCCGAGGCGTCCGCCGCCACCACGGATCCGCTGCGTCATACGAAGTTGTTTCCGAAGAACAAAAGTGACGCCTGAGCATGTTCCGCGTGGATGAATGTGGTGCGATGCAGAGGTGGCAATAAACGCAAATATAGCTTGACATCAAGGTGAGCATTTTTCATTTTGAGTTATTGTTTATGAAATGAAAAAACAAACAACATGATTGTATCTGCAGAAGTTATGGGACTGACTGACGAAGTGGCCCTTCAGCATCGGACGTTACTGGGATGGTTTTAGGACTCGATGCAAAGAAAATGAGGCTCTACCAGTTACATAGAGTTTCAATATTGGTAAACAATAAGTGTTTTACAGTCGTGGACGAGGTTTGACCTCATCTGTTCTGGGTCGCCGGCTGAGAAAAACATTCCTTTCCATGTCAGCGCCTTTTTTGAAACAAAATGCTTGCAGTGCTACAGATAATCAATGATACAGTGAATTACTCGTGTGTGTGTGTGTGTGTGTGTGTGTGTGTGTGTGTGCGTGTGTGCGTTCTCACCCGAGCAGAGACTCGTCTCCGAGCACTGCCGCCCCCTCCACCAAACATTGTGCGAGCGTCGTGAGAGGAAGCTTTTTCTGCACAGAGACAAAACAAACGAATGAGCCGTCGTTCCAATAAATCAATCAACTAATAGATTCAAAAATGAACCCCACACAAACTGTCACACACACAATTAAACACAGGGGACATTTGAGAACAGAGCAGGAAGACGATGCTGCTCCACCTGAAGGAAAAATCCCTCTTTTCAGTTAAACAACATTTTTATTAGCTGCCCCCCCCTCTCCGTCTCACGTTCCCCACTTTTCATATTCATGTGTTCACGTGCGTGTGTCCTGCATTAACCTCGGGGTTGCTCCTCACCGAGGGCGACCTGACGGACTTCTTGTCCACGTCCACGCCCTGCTGGCCCTGCAGACAGGCGGTCAGCTTCTTGTGGGTGCTGTGGGAGACCTGCTTGACCAGCTCCAGACGTTTCTCCACCTAAAACACACACGCACACACACACACACACACACACACACACACACATACACTCACTTCTAATGCATAGATTATGTCAGTTTCACGAGCTGGGTTTCTACCGCCGGAACTCTCCCGGGAACTAGGATCCTTTGCAGGAACTCAGGGACCAGGGTTGGAATTAGGTTCCTGCTCGCGGGGTCGGGCTTAACGAACGTACTAGGAATCTTTGGGGGCGGGGCTTGCAGGGCTGAAGAAGCCTGGTTGGTGGAGCATCTTAACTCAGCCAGTCAATCTCCAGAATAGCCGCTGATACAGTATCTCCAATCAGCAGCTGCGCGATTTTGAATTTCCTCCATGATCCCAATTGTTGTTGTGATCATGGGTTAGCGGGAAACCTTTTGGTTCCTTGAAAAAAGTCCCAGGGAATAAAAAGATCCAGGTACGTTACGGTCGTAAGGCGACACATGTAGGCGTTCGATTCGTACCGGCTGAGCTGCATGTCGGAGCTGTTCGCCCAAAAAGGAATATCATTACATAAACAAGGTCGACCTCAGCCGGTGAAGCTGAGAAGAGCCCATCACCTGTCTCGTTCAGATGTCTCTCGCTCCACGGCAAAAACAACTCCGCCGAGCTGAGGGCATCATTAATCAGAACAATTACAGAGCTGCGGCCCCGAGTCAGTCAACGGGGACGCTCCATCTTTTGTCTCGCACACAGATTCAATTTCAGCGCTCATTAACGATTTGGTCCCGAGGCCATTTGATAAAAGTCATTTTAGTCACACCGAATACTTTTTTTCCTTCTTTCTTTCTTTCCTGCGAGAGGCACAAAACATATTGCAGAAGGAAACACACACACACACACACACACACACACACACACACGTTAGATGAAGATTAATTCGTCGTACCTGCAGCAGGTCGTCACTTAATACTTCTGTCTTTTCAGCCCTGGAAGAGAGAGAGAGAAAAAACAGGCCGTTAGGGCAGAAGGGGGAGCTGCTAAATTACATAACTTATCACTGTGGGAACTTGGCAGCCAACACACACACACACACACACACACACACACACACACACAGACACACACACACACACACACACCGTTCTTGTCAGTGTAATTACATAATTTGATGGATTTCTGAACACATGATAAATAATACAGCAGCAGCCTGAAGCTGATCACAGAACAAGATGTTTATCTTTTTCGCTGCAGAAGAGGAAAATTCTCAAGCTGGAAGTCTGATAATAAAACAGAGCCCGAGGGTTCCTCTCTGCTTGTTGGATATATAAGAAAATATATATCCTTGTTACAGTGACGGGACAAAACTATTTTAAACTACAACTCACAACGAACAGTTTAAATGTGAACCACATGAAGATGGTTTCTCCTCACGGGGTCGCTCTGAACAAACTGGATGGAAATGTGATGACAGATGTTAATTCATCTACAGATAAAGTTATTGGAGCCTGACCGAGATAGATTTTTTGGGGGCCGACACATATATGAGGGAGTGAAAGATTTCCGATACCGATATTTCAGTCAAATAAAAATTGATGTCGTTATCAAAACCCTAATGATGAAGAAAAGTAACTGAGGCTTCATAGTTTTACAGTAAACTGTATAATACATAACTGTAAATGAATACAACCAAATACATTCATCTTGAAGCTTCACAGAGGATGTTCTCCTCTTCAACCCTCCATCTGTAGAGATAAACTTTTTGTCTATTCTGACTTTTTTTTCTGGCTTTGGTGAAACTCTCCACCGTCGACGTCCTTTAAATAGAAGAGTTGACGAGGAAATAAAAAAGAGGCCAAATCTTTTCATCCTGGAGGTGAAAAGCGCCGGTTTAACGAGAAGCACGGAGAAGTCGTAAAAGAAAATAGGTCACACGGGGTGTGAGTGAACTATTTACAGTGTTTGTGCTTATGAGGCCAAAAGAGTCGGAGAGCACTAATAAAGATGAATAAATAAAGGTACGACTTTCTAATGGTGAAACATGCTGCAGAGCATCAAGGCCCAAAAAAATGAATTTATTATCAACGGCAACGCTTCAATAGACAGATTCATGTTTCACCAATAATTTCAAAGTAATGACTGACAGTGGCTGATTGAGTCCAGTGAATCAACCAGTAATCAAGAGACCAGCGCTGCGACTTCTGGCTGTTTTCATCATCCATTCATCAGATGATCATTTTCACGCAGCGAGAAATGAACCAAAGTCATTTGAGGAGTGGTCGCCCGTGACGACAGCGACAGTCTCAGCGGAGGCCGACAGCAGAAATAATCAATAACCACCTAGGATCATGTCGCACAAGCTTATTCAGGCATTACAACGATCAAGAAAACCAAAAGCCAACCCTGTCGACCAGGAGACGCCGAGGCCGCCTCACCCCTCGCTCCCCGCCCCTGCACCGCACAGACAACACATCACGTCCCCTCCGACCGCGTCCCGACACCATCACACTCCGCTCGTCCAGATGAAGACATCCGTGTGCGCGTTCACTTACAGAGCCGCCCTGTTCCTGCGTGAGGCCCAAGTCCTGCTGATCTGCAGCTTTCTCTTCCACATCCCCCCTGCCGACAGGAGGGAAGCCACCTGCTCTCGGGCCAAGGCGCGGTGGCAATGACGAGGCCGAGCGACACGGGGGGAGAGAGTGAGGGAGGGAGGAGGTCGGGGCGGAAGAATGAGACCTGACTATCTGGTTCTTTCACACTTTCTCTCATCACCCACCGAGTCCCTCTCTCCCCTCCACAGGTTGGACTGCACAAGAACACATTCATATCTTTTGACACACACACACACACACACAGACACACACACACACACACACGCACACACACACACACACACACACACCTCTGCTCCGCCGGACGATTATTGATCTGACTGAAGTTAACCAGCTGGACGCAGAAGGAGGAAAAACAAAAAAAAAAGCTTAAAAGCTCCTTTCTTTCATTCTTCCATTTTCCCGGCTGGTGTCTGATCTACTGTGAGCCTCAGCATGCAGCTGTGTGTGTGTGTGTGTGTGTGTGTGTGTGTTTGCCTCCCGGCCCGGAAGGCGGCTGACAAAAAAGTTTTCACTTCCAGTTGACGGCAGCTGTCATCAGTAATTTTATGATCTTTCGTATGAAATCAATCATATTTCAGCTTCCTGGAGTTGTTTATAGTTTCAAGTTTTACTACAACTATTAAAGTAACCATTTCTTTTGCCCAGATACACTGTCTGAGCCAACTTGTCCCAGAATATTAAGTCGAGACATCTTTTCTCCCATGAGCATGAAGTCACTTCTGAGGATATGGAACCGAACCTTATTATGGTATTAAATTGTGGAGCTACATTATGTCACAAGACACAAGAGACACGATACAAGACACAAGTCCTCCTGTGAGTGTTACTGCGAGTTACTGTTTCTTTATCAACGACAGTCGTGATTGTGTTGAACCCACGGTGACATCACACGGCGAGTGTTTTGACCGGCGCCATCTTTGTTTTTTTTGGATCCAGAAGTATTTGGAGGAGTTGGGGGGGGGCGTGGCCTGACTGCAACCTCGTCCACCTACACGTGCAACCATGCACCGATTGGACGGTACTTGCTGTCAATCACACTGTATTCACGCCCCCAATATATAGACTTCTATAGGAACAACCAGCGGGTTCGCCCTCTGCTGGTGATTCCAGAGAATACAGGTTTTCAGGCACTTTCAGCCGTAACTTTCGGTGACTACATCCATTTTTTTTGGGATTTATACAGTCCATGATTGAACAAAGTCATGAGGCTGAATAATACCACATTTATGTGTTTTAAACAACATAACTCAAAGGCCGTTCTCTAACTAAATCTGCCATTTTCGGGTGGAAAACTCTGAGCTGCTTCCTCGTGTTTGCCGCTGCCTCTGCACATGTGCACGTGTGCAGGCGGAGGAGAAGGTCAGCTGTTAACGTTGTGCTGACGTGTCCTCTCTGGGGGGGGATTTGTATCCTCGTAACACAGCGTGACGTTGGGGGTCGCAGCTGAGAAAGGGAGAGGCCGAACAACACATGGTTCCTATTTCGTATAGAGAGAAAAAAGATACAAATCCAAAGGGACAAGAGGCCGGGCGGGAAGAAAAAAAACGAGGAGTAGATATTGTGTGTGCGGTCACCTTTGACTTAGAAAAGAGGGAACAACAGGCGTCCATCTTTTGTCTCCGTCTAAACCTCCAGTGCTGCCTCACTCGCCCTTCTCTTCCTGTCTCTGCGGCACTTTGTTAATTGTCTGACACATGAAGGGCGTCACAGGCAGCGTCCCGAATCAAAGCCTCGGCAGCACAGTCGGTGTTTTACTGCAGCATCAGCTTGTGTCGTCACTCCCCGGGATCCCCACTGGCACAGGGGGAGGATGGAGAGAGCAGGAGATGGAGACGAGGAGGTGGAGGTGGAGGATACAGAAGCACTGGGAGGTAGAAGACGCGTGACAAAAGGGGGGGTTTTCCACCGATGCATCTTTTTGAGCGATTTCCCCAAAGGGAGCTGGAGCGAGCACAGATCGTTCTCTCGCCGAATGACTCGACGGCCTTTGTTTTGCTTCTTTCTCCGCAGATGAAATGTGCTAACGGATGGAAATATTAGTCAAAGCTTGCAACAGTCGCCACTGACAAGATCTCTACAAGAAGAGGAATATCAACAAGAAGATAATAAATCATAAGATACAACATGTGGCAGCTTTTTTTTTAGTTGGTGCTTTTTGATATTTGTTGCTCTGGACATATTATGGTTTGGACCTTAACAAAGCACAGAGCTCTAGTATAATATCCAAACACATGTCTACTGACTGTCCGTACTCGATTACCACTACAACTGAGTCTTACAATAATATGTTGGTCCAAGTTATTCTTTGGTAGTATTTTATTTTGACACAGAAAAGAAATGGTCTGAGCCTCTGAGTTTTCTCTCTTTCAGCCGCCCGAGCTCCGATCGATGCGGCAGCAGTCGTGTGTGTTTGTCTGCGTCTGGACAAGCGGCAGGAGACGACCGGCCCGAGAACGGCCATTCATCGCCTCCTCCGCCTTTTTAACGTTTATTTTATGGCCGCACGCTGGTAATTTCACCAAGGACCGGAGGAGGGATAAGCGATAAATCTCTAGATAACCAGCGGGCTGTATAATGCACCTTGACTGCTTCACACACACAAGACGTGTTGAGTTATTTCTCCAGGCGATGCGGTGTGGTTTTAATATCATCCTGCCCTGGTCGGTGATTTTAATCCAGTCCAGAATACATGTTTGATAATTCTTCCCCCCGACATATTATGTTTTCTATTAACATGATGAGGATATATATGCTGTACAACTACACATCTGGCAAGTCACAAATATGTTGAAAGTTAACATATCGGATGGATGCAGAAAGAGTTCACAGCGACCTCAAAACAATGACTGTAAATAAAGATGGACGACATGACAGCGCCACAGAAGTGAAGTCAAATCATCACGACCGCCCCCTGGTGGCTGGCTGCAGTACAGGTCACAAGCCCCGCCCCCTCCATGTTAACAGAGGGGATATGGACCAAACTATAAAAATTCAAAGTAGACGGCAAACAAATGTTTCCCAAAAATGGTTTCTGTCATTTTAGGTCGTTCTTATCACGCTGATGTACGTTCACGTGTTCATGTTTCTGGTCTTAAATAGATATTTGATGATATAAAAACGGGCTGAGACGCCATGACTGACAGCTGAGACTGCCGCGGGATTGGTCGATCAGACTCCATCTCCAAATGACGTCAAATAAATGATAAATAAATGATAAATATAAAAGTAATTTCTACTTACTAACTGCTACTACTTTTGACGTCATTAAATGTTTCTGCTAATCTGACGTATGGAAACATAACAGGCCTGGTTGGAAACAAACATGACGACAGGAAACAAACAAGTCCCACACGAGCTGATTCAAAGGTCACTCCCGCCGCTGCTGTTCGATCGAGTGTGTTATCTCTTGCCACACACTGTGAGTCACAGTTTGTATTGTGTGCATATCATGAGCTGGAAGTGAACATGTAATTGAAAAAAGTGAATGATTAATGAATGAGGTTAATCCATCTCATCAAGTGTATGATGAGGGGAGAAAAAAAATTGTTCAAGGACAGAAAAATCCCCCAGGAGAAATGTTCCAGGTGAAGTCAGATTACCCAGCATGCTCCTCTCTCTCTCTCTGTCTCTCTGACATCAACCGAGGAATGGGGGGTTGGGGTTGCTATGGCAGCAGGCATCGCAGCGACGGAGCGGGATGGATGCATCAAACGTGAGAATGCAGAAGATGAATGAAGCGGCGGAGTAAAGTGGAGCCGCTCCTCCAACGGGAGCCTGCGGCGCGGCGCCGGTGGCCGAGGCCTCATCTGTCACGAGAGACACACACACACGCTCACATCTTCTTTTGGCTTCAAGGTCATCCGCTCCATTCCAGCGACTGTGGTTGAATAATAAAAATCAACATGGAGCCTGAAAACAAGATCCTGGAGAACTGAGATCCAGAGATGGAATGTAATTATGAACATTTACTCAACTATCATACTTAAGTACATATTTCCTCGATTGGGAAATATTGCACTTTCATCTCCACTACATTAACAGTATTTGACGGGTATTACTCCTGGTTCTTTTACCAATTAAGATGTTAATAATGATTGTTTTTAAAGTTAAATTGCTGGATATCTTCCCAATAAATCCCTGTAATAAAAGATGGCATTTAGCCGTTAATAAGCTAGTACTTAGTGTATATTGTTAATTCTACTTTATTTTTTAGACTGTTAGAAATATGACAAACATAGAAATATGTTTGTAAGTACAAATAAATAACCCCAAAAATTATATTATGGAGTGTTGTATTTATTGATCACCATCATCAGAAACAAGTAATTTCATCTGCGGCTAAAAAATACAGGTCAGCACGAAATTTGGCAGCATGCTGCATAAAAGTCAGTTAAATTAATATTTTACCGGTTACCATGCAGATCTGTGAAATATGGCAGCTCAAAATGTCATGAGGACTTTTTGAAGTTGGATATTGACGTCTCCATCCCCGCGTCTCAATCACAAAGTCTAATAATTATCAGCTTAAAACCAGATATTGTATGTTAGAAAAGAATCCAAGATTAAAAAACTAAATATGCAGTTTAACGTTTAGTTCTTATACAGATGACGAAAAAAACCACAAATCTGGCAGTTGTTTGATAAACTCAAAAAAAAAGTGTGATTTCTTTTGCATCTGATCTGGAACCTGTCAAAGGAGGGACGGGGAATTGTGCCTTTAGTGGTCAATATTTCAACGTGTCCTGCAAAAACATTCCAGACTTATTTTAAAACTTTCTTTTAGACCTAATTCTTCAGAGATTAAATGTTTGACTCGGTCTAAAAAGCGAAGCTGCTGTTCACGCTGACGCGAGTCTTCCATTCAGACCCCGTTTCCGGCGGACCACCTTGAGTCTGGTGTCAGTGCGGCGCCCCACGCTGCATAGTAAACAGACGCACAACACAGGGAGATAACAAAGCACAACCCCGGGGCGAATTCTCCTCAAACAAAACAGCAGCGACAAATCAAAATGCTGCTCACAGCCAAGAGTTTTTTTCGGCCGTCCGGCTCCAGCTCTCCAGAGAGTTTGCTGTTTTTCTCGAGGAGCACTAAATCCCCCCGGCTTTCCTCGGCAGAACACAATGAAATGGCCTGACTCATTCCGGATTCAGCCGCACTCGACACCTCGGCCCCTCTGGAGGCAACACGACGGAGCAAAGCCTTGAAAAATAGGAAAGAAATCACCCCGGTAGGAGGTCGTGCGCGTCTCTCAAAGCCTCCAGCGAGTCACTTCTTATTGAGGTGGTAGAAGGATGTTTGGAATATTTGTAACAAGAATTATGAGAAAGTAGGAGTGTATATACGCACGGTGAATGTACCCGCTGCATTCAAGTTGTCAGAATTCCTCGCGGGAAATATCAGAGTCACGGGTGTCGTGAAATAGGACGAGTGCGACGTCGCGAGGCTCGTGAAAGTCAGACAGGAAGCAGAATTTCAACTTCTCTCTCTCCATCTTTTTTTTTTCTGAGGTCACGGTTGGACACAGGGAAATAGAAATTGCTTCATTATTCATACAATACCACAACTTATGAATGACTCTACTTTACTTTGTGATGGACATCTTTATTAAAAAAGAGCCTGATATTAAGTTCTATCATATCGTACGATGTGAGTCAATGAAAACAAGCACTGTAGGAAATGTTTGGATTAAAAAATGCACAGAGACTATCTTCTTTCAGCCCTGACAAGCCTGACAGACAAAACCCGGGGTCCAGTAGAGTCCCGATAACCTGATGATTCTGGACAGTGAGCGTGAATCTTACGGACACTGTGAGACTTGGGGGAACAGAAGTGAGATTTTAACTGAGGGAAGAAGATGCCTCATTGGTGACGAGCGCACGACCCCATCATGGCAATATGAGACTTGCGTCTTTCATAATTTGGATCTGAAAGTTTTCCTTAAAAACTGGCGGCCGCGCAGGCTGAAAATTTAATGCGTCGTCATGGTTTGATGGCATGAATATTTCAGCACGGCTAAAAATACGAACGTCTCCACATATTGTGAGGAAGAGCAGAGTGAGCGCTCCGGGGGAAAAAAGCCGCAACTGCAACTGACCATTGATCCGCTGGTTCTCAATGGTCAATGAAAAGTTGAAGGTGACGCCTTGAAATATCTTGATTTGTCTGACCAACAAAAACTCAATTTACTTTGATATAAAAGGGGCAAAGGAAGCCAAACGTCACCGCAGAGAAACTGGAAGGAGAAAATGTTTAGCGCTTTTGCCTCAAAAATGACTCAAATGTGTCAAAGATTGTCAAAACAGTTGTTGATGAATCATCCGTCAGTCAAATCAAACAGTCGATTGACTGTTTCTGCTCAACTCTGAAGCCAAAAATCACGTGTGTGCATTAAATCATAGGTCCATTTTTCTGACTGAGAGATCCCATTTATTGCAAAAAGAATATATATTTTATGAAATTAAGAGAAGAAATAAACATAGTTCTGCATGTTCACTTTGCTCCACGCCCACGCAAGGGAAATAAATTCCACATCCAGTCTTTAGTAAAAGTGCAGGAGCATCTGCTCGATGAGAATCTGACAGTGGAACACACAGTCACAATAGTGTGTCGTCATCCTGTCGGGGGAAGAAACATTGTACTGAACAGAACCATATGGATTAGACATGAATTCATCCAGTTTTCTTGAAATGCGTCAATGGTTTTATGATACGTGTTATGAGTTGGCATTAAACTGTTTCGGTATCAGTGCCAGGACTGGTACAGGTTCATTTTACTACGTTCATTTTGTCTTGTTTGGTCCAAACGAGTCAGTAACAAGTGACGCCTCCGTCCCGCGGCAGGAGAGCATCCAGCGGTCGCCGGTTGCCAGGAGCGACCGACTCCAGGTTTAGCTTCGGGGGGAAACATGAGCTGATTTTAGAAGCTGTTTGTGTCTGTGAGACGCCGTCGCCACAACCGCCTGTTCCCCCGCGTCCATTTCACTTTCATCCCGAGCCCGTCGTAGTCCCACCGACGAAAGCTCTGATTAGGTTTGTTGTTCCCGTCCCACGATGGGGCGGGAATTGGTTTCTGACTTGGACGACAATCCGGAGGGATAGTGGCCAAGGGTTTACCTCGAGACCCCTCGGGGCTTTGGACCAACACCACAGTTTGAATTTAAATGACTCCGCGTCATTATTTACACCAGGCAGACTTCACAGATAAAACCCTACAGGGCAATTAGTCCGCCTGCTGCCGAATGCTAATGCACGATAACGAATTCCGCGAGTGCTTTCCCAGAGAAAACGCAACATCTGGTTGAAGTGGCTGTTCTTCGCGCCGCTACAGACGCGGCGGGTTTATCCAGCCCCCTCTTCCCCCCCGAACACCCCCCCCCAACACCACCACCCAACCCTCTCTCACGCAGAGCTGGGTCAGAGCCAGTGATGGGCGAGTGCGAGGGTCTCACACACGGTAGATTCATCTCCCTCCAGCTCTCCAAACTCCTGCTACTCACTGTCAACTGCCCTGGATCAGAGCGGCAGGGGAAACACGCGGCGTCCTGGCAGCAGCGCCGGGACGGAGGGGGCGGGGGGACGGGGGGACGGGGGCCTCTCGCCCTGCCAAGTCCCCATCATACTCGACAATAACACAGAATGACTAATAACTGTGTGAGAGCGAGAGCGACGACTGGGAGGGAGAAAAGAGAAGACAGACGCCCAGAAAGCATTTTCCCAGAATGCACCGCGGGTGAGAGATTCCATTCCTCACACCTTTATAATTGCGTTGGCATTGCCGGAACGGTGAAATAACTCAGGCAGGTGACAGGCGCGATGAGACAATGCGGTGCGGTGCCCTGGAGTTGTGACAGCATTGTCAGGCTGACGCGGGGGTTTAAGACGGAGCGCGTCGGAGGCGAACAATAACGTGGAACCGCCAGGACTGACGGAGTCGCGCAGGACTCATTTCTCTCCCTTTGTCCGACCCCCTCCTCCTCCTCGCGCGTCTCCAGACGTTTCCAATCTGAGAGAAGCGAGGTTGTGGCTGTCGCTGTGGATACCGCTGACCTCTTTCCTCCTCCTGCATCATCACACAGCCGGCGCTTTCGCAACGCTCACACGACAGGCCGCCGCCGCCTTTGTCCTCTTTCCCGTGTCTCCGAGTGATATTTCACCAGATGCAGCTCACAACGTGAGATCATTTCCTCTCTCGCAGATTACGACACGTTTCGCGGACCAAAACAAACCTCGCTCTTATGACGCGACCCCAGAGCAGCAGTTTGCAAAGCGGGAGGTGTTTGACACCCTGTGTGATTGTCGAACATTAGCTCACACTCGATGATTTTAGTCCCAATTTTTCCAATTCTGGAGCTCGCCGACAAACAGACCACTACGTCGACGCACCATAACAAATGACGGCGCAAGACGACGCGGGCCGAGCTGAATCCTGGAACTCCTGTGTCACTTGTCACGTGCTTTTGTCCGTGACAAATCGCACGTTGGAGACCAGAGATCTCTCCCGGCGAGGGATCGTGTCGGGTGCCGACCCCCTGTCGCCGATCAGCCTCGCGATTACAAGACAGTAGGTCGTGTGGTGTGAGCGGTACGGCGCTCCTTGCGACTTCGGGACATTATTCTGCTCGTGTAGCAGCCTCCACCCTTCTGTTTTCAGGCCTTTCACCAGGTCCCAGAACCTGGCTGCAGCGACTCGCTCCCATTCATTCAGCTGAGTTACCGCCCAGGGAAAGGGAAGCGGAAGCAGCACGAAACCAGATGGATTTTGGAAGAATACAGTGATTTACTGCGCGGGACGGGTCATAAGTGACTTAACAAATGACAAAACAAGAGCACAAAGGAAGTGGTCTCTGCTCTCGCTGACCACGGTCCAGTGTGGAGGCCTCAAACTGCCTCCGCACTGAGGTTTGAGAGACCAGAGGTGAACTGATCATATCAACACAACATGGCTGAGTATCTGTGGTTTGTCATGATGGAACTTCAGCATCTTGAGCTGCTTTCACTCTTTTTAAAAAAAAAAAAAACTGCCATATATATACCGATTCCAGCTTATAAAAATGATATGATTCATTCATTTTCTCAACCCATTGATGAGTTTTCATGGAGCACTATGACCATATATGATATGTGTATGAATTTTCTTTTCCTGTCCCGGCGTTGGATGTAAATCAGGACCCAGATTAAAGGATATAGAGTCGAAAAAGGATTGGTAGAAGTTTCACTGCAACCTACATTTTCTTGGGCATGTGTGGCGACGAACTAAAATAGATCTGAAGGTACTTTCTGACACAGACGCACACATCAGAAAATAAGAACACACTGGTACACACAGTACACACTCTGTAACTATACACAGTACACACACTATGGGTAACTACACACAGTACACACTCTGTAACTATACACAGTACACACACTCTGGGTAACTACACACAGTACACACTCGGTAACTACACACAGTACACACTCAGTAACTACACACATTCCGGCTCCTCCATATCTGATGCCCAAGCCATGTGTATAAAATATGTTTAGCACACAGTCTCTGATGTGTCCTCGTATGCATCTGGTTAATGGCCGCCTTGGGAAATCCACGGCTAAACCAGGCCTTCAGTTACAGCTATACACACACAAATACATATAGTACACAATATATATATATATTTATATACACACACACACACAGTCACACCCATGCATGCAGTCACACACACACAAACTGCTGCTGGGATCTAATTTAAGTGACTCTAAAGATTTACGAGGCTCCTCGGCGAACTGAGCAGTGGAACCAGTTTAAATGAATATTACGATATGAAACTCTGGTGAGTGATGCCAGCGTGTCAGCGTGTGCATGTCATGACTCCGCCAACGTTATGGGAGGTTTACAGAGACCTGCCAGTCATGTTTAGTCACTCAAATACTGATCAGAGATTTTTTTTTTGAATCATAAAATCTATTTCGTGATCATGCGATGTCCAACAAGGCCACACCCACATCCTGACATTCTTTTTCTGTGGATGCAGCTCGGCACAAACCATCTGCACTGGAAGATGAGGAAACATCTGCACGCTGTCGGAACCGACGCGCGTCCCGCTCATCCATGATGACAAGGATCTGTGCAGGAGAGCGTTCAACACGGGTTCACCGTTAGTTAACATGTCGGACGACTTGTGTTGAATCCACCGGAGGTTTGTTACAACTAGAAACCGCCGGTGTCGTCGACAAATAAAACCTGGACTCTAATGTTCAGGGTTTCAGCCTTAAAGCTGCTTGTGATCAGTATTTTATCAAACCCAAAAGATCAAATGATCAAATGTTCCTTTCAGTTCTGCGAAGCCTCGTCTTTCAGCTACAATAATACGACAAGGTTTAGTTTCGCTGCCCCCCAGTGGCTGTATGTGAGAACGCACATTTCCGCAAATGTTGACATTTTCCAGAACTTTTCTCGCCAGCGTCCTAGTAACATTTTCATGAGCCCATGAAAATCTGGGACCCGGACAATATCCTGCTGCGTCTTTTCATACGTCATCGGCAAACTCTGGAATTCTGGACATTTTTCGGGACTTCATATCTGAAACGTTAACGTTTCAGAGCTTGAGACTTTTACATATGAGGTAAAAAGTCAAATATGATGCATTAGTGTCGATTGACCCAATCAACAGTTTAGAAACTTCTCGTCACCCGAACAAGACGCAACATTCAAATGCTAGTTATTTCTGTGGGGCAATAATTCAACACGGTGAATTACACTAAACGGGCAGAATTATTATCCGTTTGCTCGCTGCACATTATGCATGAATATTTATTTGTGTGAGTTTGTGTCCCACAGGTGTCACTACACACACACACTACTCACAATATGTCAAATCATAGCAGTAAATATTGGAGCACTAAAATCATTAAACGTCTACAGGCGATCAGTCAGTACAGTAAGTTATGCTCTGCCACGGCAATTAGGAGCATAATTATTCTTCTGTTTCAGAGTAATAACTTAACTGTAAACTAAGAAACACGTGCACGTCAGTTGATTCATGTACAGCGAGGCATGTGTGTCTTTGTTTGAGTTACGGGGCCGAAGGTCACGACGCGTTCAACAGCAGAGCGACGGGGGAGAATGTGGTTCCACGTCCTGTGTGCGGAGACGCAGTAACATGACGGCTGCACTGATTCACACTCACATGTGGGTTTAGCTTCTGTGACTGTTTTGTTTTTTTATTACTCACTGAGGATTTCTTCCATTCATTTATTACCAGTTACTGCATTTGGCTGATTATTATCTACTACAGTTAAAAAAAAACTAACTTGTATAAAAAAAAAAAACCAAACATAATTTTCATTGTGTTGTGGCTTCTTTTTTTTGTCATTTGCAATATTATCATTTTTTTAAATTTTTTGCCCCCTGGTGCAGAAGCAACAGTGGAAAACCACTTTCATGAAACTGTGAAGGAAAACTGTTCCAGATGTTCTGGATTCAGGCTCCGATCCCAGTTTAATGTCACAGGCAGCAACTGTAACTGTAACAGAATTATGTACGAGGTGCAGGACGTGTATCAGGAAGAAGATTAGTGTGTATCAGGGCTACTCAGGTATCATGAGTTTCACCCGGATTCACCTTCATTAAAAGTGTCTTTGCGTTTTCTTTTTCATCTCTCACATGCAAAACACACTTTACATGTTTCCCTTTCTCTCTCTCTCTCTGCATTTTCACCACACGAAACACATTTTTTCTTCATTCCGAGGAACCCGACACAACGACTGATCGAAATGAAAAGCAGAGATGAAGCAACACTTTGCCTCGGGGCTTTTCCTCAGCTCCTCTGGGTTCCTCTGGACCTGATACTGTGAGCTGCACACACACACACACACACACACACACACACACACACACACACACACACACACACACACACACACACACACACACACACACACACACACACACACACACACACACACACACACACACACACACACACACACACACACGCCGCCCTAATAAAGCTTAACGGTTCAAATCAGAGAGAGAGAGAGAGAGATATTTATGGCGCTCCCCGCAAGGCCTCTCTTCCTCGTTGCGACCCACATTCCACATTCTGTACAAACGGTGAAATATTCATCGCTCCTATCACCCGCGACGATCAGGACTGGAGCGTATATGCGTCAGGCAACACTGAATATTTTAAAGACAGCAGAAAACAAACAACGTGTCCGTCATGTTTCCTTCTGGATTATACACCCCCCCAGTGTTAAGCGTGATGATGTTCCACGTGCATGTTTTACACGGATGTATATATGTAATCACGAGCCAGAAAATGTCGCTGACGCAGGGGAAAAAAAGATGGAGAACAGAGGGAGGCAAAGAGAGACGGAAAAAGGTGAGGAAAAAATTCAGCCTATTCAGCTCCATAAGAGAAGGGGGGGGGACCCATAATCCGTCAGTGGCTGTACGCTTCATCTACTGTGCTGGGCGCGTTCTGCGTTTTCAAAATGTCAGCTGTGATTTCATCAGGCATCGTACGGCTCTCCGACCGGGCACCAGATGCCTTTAGAGGCGAGGCCCTCGGGCAGCACACACACACACACACACACACACACACACACACACACACACACACACACACACACACACACACACACACACACACACACACACACACACACACACACACACACACACACACACACACACACACACACACTGGAACAACATGAAACACACACACACACACACAAACACACTGGAACAACATGACACACACACACACAGAGGTGAGGCCACATAAGAACTTTGCAACTGTTCTGCAATTCAAGCTGAGACGCAGCGCTGATGGGCGGAGGCATGAACAAACCCACTGTGCATTACAGACTTGGGAGGGAAACTCTGAAGACTCGACACACCAGAGCGGGTCGGCCTGCCTCTCTCCGCATGCAGTGGGGACGAGCACCTGCTCCGGTATTGGCGAGCATATGGTGCTCTCCTCGGCTACAAGTCGTTCGGGGAGCGTCGCTGCGGGAAGACCTGTTCTCAAACCAAGAGTAGGTCATCGCTCAGGAGAAGAAGAAGAAGAGCTTCACCTCACGCGTGAGCAGATCCTCTGTGTGTGTGTGTTTGCGCCCACACATGTGGCCGCGTGTTAACCTACTGTCTTTGACAATGTGCCCTGTGGTAATGACAGTGAAGTACTGAACCCTCCGCTCGCGAGCAGCGTACCAACAAAGTGCCCGATCACACCTCATCTGAAGGCCGACGATGGTGCAAGACGAAAGGTCGAGGGGTCACCAGGAAGACATTACGATGATTAATCTGGTCGTGTCTGGTCGATTTTGAGTCGTATCACGCGATTTGTTAACATTTTGAGCTGTTGGTGGCGCCGCAGTCACGAGGAGTCATCCTCCGCACACCGCGAATGTCTGAACAATATTTCATGGCAATTTATCCAAAAGCTGTTGAGATTTTTCTGTCAGAGACGATGAAAATTTCGCTACGAGAGAGAAATGCTCCTGTAATCTGTCGCAACATCAAGCGGCCCTTCTGAATATTCGCCGCTAAAACGTCCCGGGATGTTTCACAGGATGATTGATTGTTGAAATGAAAACATCTGACGTCTATATATCGATATCTGACACTGACCCTCCGTCGGACTGTCAGTGTAACGTACTGTAACATGACTATTAAAAACAATTAAAACCAGAAAGACTGTTCGATTACATTCCCATGTAATTGTCCCGTTTACCGACACAATGGAAATGCCGCCTAGATGTTGTCAATCACGAGTGAGAGCTGCATTCATCTTAGCTCCAGAGCGGGAGACGTGATCGTGTACAGTAGTAACCTTTTCTGGTCCACAGTCACGTAACTAATCGCCATATGCAGTGTTGCATAAGTGACATTTTCCTTTATACGTGTTCATCGCAGCCAAACCCATCCTGACATGCTAAGGACGGGAACGGACCCCGTGAGTCATCACCCGCATCTTTTAACCCCCGAGCTGCCGGCGGGCGGAGAAACTGCAGGAATCATCTGAAGTCTGTTTACACGAGAACATATATAAAGATTCAAAGGGGCACGCCACCAATTTTACATGTGAAATCAATTTACTCGTCAGAGGTCAGAGGTTCTTCAAATTAAGAAAAATAATTACATTCCTAATATTTTAGATATTGGTAAGAAGAGAAACCATATATTATTGTAAAGCTGGTTGTTGAATGAGTAGAGTTAATAAAAAAATGCATGTTTTCAGATGTGATTGACAGCTTCCACCCTCTCCATTCAACTTTCCACATTATCGGACAATTATCACCCGGAGCCACAGAACATACACTGGTTAATGGTTATGAAATATAATAGAGAGCGCTGCTGCAGGGAGGATGTTTTCTTGTAGCATCACTAGTTTCCATTGGCTTTTGGATCATTGCCATAAAAAACACTGTGACACTTCTACATTTTTCTTTTCAGCAAGATAATCTGCACAAATGTAAACAACTTCTATGATTTTTGAAGCCTGAAAACAATCTCCAGAAGAAAAAAATCTTGTCTTATGCTATAAACAGACGACAGCACCGGTGCGTGACTTGGCGCTCGCCTCTTCTACTAAAAGCCTTTCCCCTTAGAAACATCTTAATAGTTTGAAACAGCGCTATTATAAAACACAATGACGCAGTAAAGGTGCAGTGACGAGTCGATTGACATCTTCTGTGCAGCGCGACGACGTTTAATAACGCTGGTCGTCACATTTCATCACTCGTTAGCCACAGACACAAAGTCCAAAGTGGATATTTAGGGATGTGTTTTGTTTCGTAGATTAAAATGTGAAAATGTCTTGAGCTTGTGTTGAACCCTGTCCCGCGCTCCATTATACATCAGAACTCGCCAGCCAGGTTTATGAATTACGACCTCCGAGTGGGACATTGCAACTGGAACGCCCCTCCGAGGTCGGAGGTCGTGGAAAAAAAAATCACCACCCCGACTTCTGAGCTCAGAGATCCGAGTTCTGAATCCAACTAACAAACCCATCGACCTTCAGGGACGAGGGAATCGGAAGTACGAAAATGCTAACGGATGTTTTAAGGACGCGACCGGCTCCGTGCAGGCGTCACACTGTGCACAGTGACGCCCATCGGCCTTCTGATGAATGCGAACATCCCTCGACTCAGTCGTCACACAACCACCGGCCTCGGGGTCGTCCCACATCAATAATGACTGAACGCCTCGGCGAAGCAGCTGTCATGTACGCAGGGGGACCTTGACGCCAACTGACGATGACACAACCGAGGCAGTAAATCAGCTCGACAGACGCCGGGCGTCACGGTTACAGCGGAGCGACGCCAGACCATGTCACCGGCAGGCACACAGGCGGAGATCTGTCGTCCCTGAGGGGGAATCGATTGGTTACTAGATTATTGGATCATTTGTAAGTAGTTTTTAGTCATTTTTACACCAAAAAAGCCAAATATTTGCCTCAAATGTCAGGATTTGTGTATCCATCCGTCAAATCCATTGACCTCTCTACCTTTTGGATTCAACAATCTTTGCTGAGGGCTGATCTCCTCTCATGTCCCGAACTGAACGACAGAGACGTTGGAGTTAAAGTGATATCCGAGGCTCGGGAAGAGCAAGGATGGCGGCTGAGTGCACCGCTTAGCAAAAAAGTCTGGAGCAATATTTGCGGACATCTACGTTCTCATGTACCTCTGCAGAGGTTCAGGTGAAAGTCCAGACTTGGGTGCAGGTCTGAAAGCAGATGATTAAAAATGAAATTTTGTCCGACTCGCTGACATCTAACATCTATCTCCTCTGACGACATCAGGTTTATGATTATGACTCATATTTCTAACAATATAATATTCAATCTTCAATAAAAAGGTAATAAAATACTAGTATGTATGTTTTAAGTCTATAAAGCAAGTAACAGAGTACATGTATGTGTGTATGTGTGTGTGTGTGTGTGTGTGTGTGTGTGTGTGTGTGTGTGTGTGTGTGGAGGAGGAAACGCTTGGATTGTTAAAAAACTAAATAAAAAAATTAAGGAATATTCTATAAATATTATGAGGGAGCGATGGTAGTAGACGTATTCGGACCCTTAACTTGAAAGGTGTAATTAGGAAAATGTATCGAAAGCATCAAAAGCAAAAGTACACAATTCTCACTTTTCGTTTTTTAGCGCAGGGGCAAATAATTATTGTCCTATTGATGAATTCATCTGCTGGTTATATTTGCCTTTGGCAGAAATCCTGCGCGTGCGGTTGCCCTCTTCACCTCTTCACCTCTTCACCTCGTCTCACAGCGACAGTGACACCCGAGCGTCGAGGGTTCGACTTCCCATTAAAGTTTCAACAGACATAGAGACACTGTACCGGAGCGGTGGCAGCGAGGCGGCGGGTACAGTAGGAGGACGGCGGAGAGGCCACACCTTCAGTCCTCTGACGGATCAGATGGGGACGGAAGCATATTCCACATCAGAGAGAGGAATTTGTTCCGTTATATTTCACCCTGAGGAAGATTAGAGAGGAGACGGTATCTCCAGCCACCACCAGGCTTCCTTTTCACCCGCGTCTTCATTTTACTGTACAAATGAGTCGAGCTCGATCACAAACAACTGTTACCTGTGGAGACCATGAATTGTTCTCCGTTCCAACGCCGAGAATGAAAAGTGATGCTTCTCTGAAGCGGCGCGGCTCGACGGCATGAGCCGGGGCAGAGGGAAGATAACAAGGAAGAATCTCTCCCATCGGAGCGGGTCACGAATGGAGTCGGGCTCGTGCTGAGAGATAATGTGTAAGTAACGACGACGACGACTTCACTGCTCCATCAACGTGACTTTCCGATTTCACGGCTCCGAGTTTCCCCGTTTGGGCGGGAGAACGTCGGAGGAGAGGGAGACACTTCAGGAGCAGATCTACAGATGTTTCTTCGTACACCAGAGATGATGACATCTTCAGATAGATGTGTTTATAGTCAATCTGTCCCAAGATGGATTTTTGATGTTAACATCTAAGCGTGAGAACCTCCAATGACTAACTTCACGCAGCTCCTGTCCAATGCTCTTCCACCTCCTCGCGGTTTGAAGAACCTCTGCGTCAGTCGAGCGGCGTCTCTCGCCAACGCTGCGGTTTGCATCGGGGGAAACGACAGGAAGCTGACTCGACGCGTTTTCTCTCACCCGCCCCCGACGGCTCTGAATGAGACGTCATTCACTCTCCCAATTAGTGTCCGTCACAGGAGAGGAAATACTGTATATACGGCTGGATCTCTGGGAGTGTCCCAATCCCAGCCCCCCGTGATGTCATTTCCTGTCCAGCTCATGCTCTGCTGCCGCGTGAAGGACGGGTGTTCCACCAGTCTGAGACGCTGAGCGGGCGGTGGCCCTGTGTCTCTTTGGAAACACACACAGGAGAGGCGGAGCGTGGTTGGAGCCGGGGCGGGTCACGTCAGCGACGACAACACTGAGAGGGGACCCTGGTTGCCACGGTAACGTGGGTGTGTCGCAGCGCGCCATGCGGTCACACACACACACACACACACTTGTGGGGAACTAGCAGCTTGCTCTCTGTGCTGCCAGACTCTTCATTCATTCTTCATCGATCTCTTGTTTCCAGTTAAGGGAAATCTTGATGGTATCAAACTGCCAAAAGTGAAATTTTTGACGTATGTGAATTTTTTTTTTTTTTTTTAAATCCTTAACTTAAAACTTCCATTTTTTTAGATTTTTTAGATCCTCAATGACTTGATGGTTGATGATTGAATTTGTTCACAGTCACCGTCTGAGCATCTCCATCATGTTGCACTTCCACGTGCTACTTGATCATTATCCTCATCGTCAGAATTTTGTTTCCGTTTCGGCAATTTTTCCGATTATTTCACCCCTATTTTCATCTCAAGTCCAGAAGATCCAGAGATATTCACTTATGTTCATTATAAAACGAAGAAAAAGTAGCAACATTTTCACATTGGACAACCGTCAGGACTAAGGATGGACAGGATAACGAGCTCGTCTCCCTTGGTCCACGTTCGCAGCACGATGACAGAAACACCTCCTGCAGACGCCCTGGAATAAATGATCCTTCGCTCGTGACGCTTTGTTTTTTGTTGCGCCGCAGTCAGAAAGGCGTGAACTGGCCTAATCGCTGCGAGGATCTTTTGGACAAGCTTTTTTCAGCGTCTAATCGAAGGAGTGAATCTCTTTCGTGCGTCTTTTAAACTATTAACACGCCACTGGACAGAAAGTCGAGCCAACACACGGAGAGAGAGAGAGAGAATCTGCTAAGAGGCTTGATTCTGATGTTAAATCTGCTCCGGGTCTGGAGGTCACGACCTGACGAAGAGTTAAGAACACGGCAAGTGGAGACGTTTCTCACGACGGTCGTCAATATAAAAGAGAAGACTGAACCCAGCGGTGAAATTGGGTTTGAGCATAAGATTTTAAACGTCCTTGTTTCTATATGTCAGTGAATTAACTGGCAGCATCCTGTTGATTGATTTCCAGACTTTGTGTATGAGCAACACTATTTTTCAAATCCCAGAGGAGGAGTAGGAGGAGGAGGAGGAAGAGGAGGAGGAGGAGGAGGAGGAGGAGGAAGAGGAGGAGGAGGTTGGGCATCCGTCTGTCGGCTCCTCGGTGGCTCAGCAACAAACCGAAGCAGCGTCTCCGTCATCACACTCCAGCGGCTTCAATAACGCTCCGCCGGCTAAGGAACAGAAAAACATTTCCGATTCCCCCGTTTCGCCCTCCTTCAATCTACAGCTGATCTGCAGAATCTCAAACCTCCTCGTGTGATTAAATCTAAAAACACGATCCAGCCTCTATGATCTGCCCCTCTCTGTGTCGATGGAGGCTATATTAAGACTTCTGTCTAATTACCTGCGGGGCAGAGCTGTCGGAGGCGGATTTCAGAAGGTGCTGCGCTTTCACACGGCAAGAGTCTACACCGGAGGATGGAGAGGCTGCGCCGAGAGGCCGTCAGAGCCGAGAGGCCGTCGGAGCCGAGAGGCCGAGAGGATGCCAGAGCCGAGAGGCCGAGAGGACGAGAGGACGCCAGAGCCGAGAGGCCGAGAGGACCTCAGAGCCAAGAGGACGTCGGAGCCGAGAGGACGTCGGAGCCGAGAGGACGTCAGAGCCAAGAGGCCGAGAGGACGTCAGAGCCGAGAGGACGTCAGAGCCGAGAGGACGTCGGAGCCGAGAGGACGTCAGAGCCAAGAGGCCGAGAGGACGTCAGAGCCGAGAGGACGTCAGAGCCGAGAGGACGTCGGAGCCGAGAGGACGTCAGAGCCGAGAGGACGTCGGAGCCGAGAGGACGTCGGAGCCGAGAGGCCGAGAGGACGTCAGAGCCGAGAGGACGTCGGAGCCGAGAGGACGTCAGAGCCGAGAGGACGTCGGAGCCAAGAGGACGTCGGAGCCGAGAGGCCGAGAGGACGTCAGAGCCGAGAGGACGTCAGAGCCGAGAGGACGTCAGAGCCGAGAGGACGTCGTCGAGTGAGAGCGACGTGATGGGAGGCAGATGGACGAGTATGGGAAGAGTTGATTGGGACACGAACTAGGAGGAGAAGGAGAGGTGGAAAACCTCTAGACATCATTTCGGTCTGAAGGCCAGTTTCCTGAAATGTTGTCCAGGACATCTTTTCTTCCCAGATCTTTTTCGTATCACGTCCCACAAACATGGTCCAGATTATTTCCTGTTGGTGTGAACGGGTCAGACTATATTTTCCAGACATCTTCTTCGTGTCTGAAAAACACTTGATGAATTTCCCGTCCGGGTCGAACTAAAGGTCACGAGGGGAAAATGTCCAGTCGCAATTTTTCTTAAAACAACTCGACTCAAAGGAATTCTGAAAAAGCATAATCAATCTCGCAGTCGTGTGTGTGTGTGTAGGAACTGGGGGAAAGAGCACCATGTGTGTGTGTGCACGAACTGTATACAAGGATAAGTTTTTACTTCTGTGTGTACATGCATACAGATATGTACTAGTGGCCGAGCTGCGTAAGGTCAACAAGATGCATGATCAAACACTGGACACATTTTCAGAATCCTGTATAATTAAACTGAATATCATACGGATTATAGGCCAGCTGTTTCCCCCCGTTTCGAGTCTTTACGCTGAGCTAAGATAACCACATCCTGACGAGACATACAGGACCTCTTCCTCTTAGTGCCTGGTCATCCCTTGTGACTCGGACAGCATCTCTTAAACTCTGACCCTCATTAACAAGACTCTGCTCATGAGTAACGGGGAAGACCTGGACAGGTGGGCACAAACACACACACACACACACACACAAACTGTTTCATGCATATGCACACGCCTGAGCCCACGCGCGAGGCGGCGTCGCCTCTGTTCGACATCAACGCCTCTAATGATGCTCATAAAAAAATTCAAATACACAACCTCTCCCACCCACAGCGGATCAACACCTCGGAGGAGCTGCAACACTTCACGCTGTAAACATAATGTCATCCACGTCAGGTCCTGTTACCTCTCCTTCTTACCCCCATTCACCCTGAGCATCTTCTGGAAGACACGCGCTGATCTCCGTACCGTTCATACCAACCTAAACTATTTCCTGTTTGGTCCCCGGACAGCGTTTCTCCACTGTTACAGCCGCCTGGCTATGAATACTGATTATGTGTCCAATAAAGGGCAATCAATTACTAACTCCCGAGGATACTGCTGTAATTAACACACACACACACACACACACACACACACACACTTACAGCACCATGTCTGACAAATGGGTTTATTATCTTTCAACTGAATGGTCCAGCAGTCGAGGGTGGATTTAAAAAAAAGAAAAAAAGTCGGAATAATTTATGGAGCCATTTGGAATAATCGGACAATTCCAGCGACTAAAAACACAGGAGTTGGTCATTCGTACCAAAAACAGCTTCTTTACCCGAGAAGAACCCACGGGATCTCAGCGTTGACGAAACTGTCCAATGAGGGAGGCCGTTAATCGCGAGGCTTCAATAGGGTCCAGTATGGCGCCGGTGTCAAGGAACACCGGTGCTGATCTGTGGACACGCGTGAGGTCTGAACTCATTCAGTATATTGTATCACCTCTTCAAGACTCGATTATTGGTACGTCAGGTCTTCAGACAGTCCATGTTCGAGGGCTCGGTGCACAAATCTAGATGATGCCCATTCAAGGGAACACGCTCCGCCTCGCCAGCGGTTCCAAAATGTTCCGGCTCCGACAGATGAAACCGAGCGGCAGACGGCAGCAGGGGTCTGCGAGCACGTCGGGGCCGCTGCGGCGCGACCTGCCTTTCCCCGCCCTTCCGCCCTCCTCTCCTGCCGTCACTACGTCCAGTGCACGAGTTCTTCCCCTCCGACCGAGAGAGCCGAGCGAGCCCAGTAATCGAGGTTCGCAGGGGAAACCACAGGTCCATGATCCGTCCAATCAATCACAGATCTGCTCCTGCTGCAGCCCGGGACGTGACGAGGGGGGAAACAATAACGCAGAATATGGGAGAGCAAAAATAATGAAGCCATTGGGAGCATGCCTGTGTTTCTTCTTCTCTTTTTGCTGTGATAAAACATGTAATTTACTCTCCTCCATCAGCAGAGCCAACAGACTGACAGTAGATAATGGTTATGGAGCGAACACAGGCCGGACTCTCCGGGGTCTTGTCGCTCGCGGCCTGGACGCAAACACAGCGACAATAAGAAAACCATTTCCCCGCCTGTTGATGGAGAATAGAAATCTCTTCAACGACGGCTTTTTTTCTACTTCATCCCACCTCGACACTGGTCAGCCTCCTCCGCTGAACTCGACGTAACGTGTCACTTGTGCTCTCCAGGGAAGGAAAAACTGTTTTCATGCAGAGATTATTATTTTTGCTGCGTGTCCAATAACCAGCCTCTTATCGCCGCGCGACAAAAAGAAATATGTGAATGAGCAGACGAGTTGAAAATACTCTGGACGAAGCCAGAGGAGGATTTACGCCCGCCCCCCCCCCCTCCCGCCACAAAACCTCGCTGTCACACATTTTTCAGCCGGCCGCACAGTTCTACGCAGCATTACGCAGGATTATGGCGCCGGACCGACTGTTTTGGAGATGAATTTAACTGAGTCTGAACCTCTCTTGACCTATATCCTTAACTGGAGCGCTGCAGCGATGTCGTCCTGAGGGGAGACGCTTCATTAGTCGGACGATGCTCATGTGCTTTCCACGCACCATGAAGACAGATGGGCATTTTTTTCGGAAGCGCTGAATGTTACACCGAGGGCAAATAAAACGGCAGAAGAATCTAAATATTTTTTTCCTTTTTGCCATAATCCAAAATCCAATCCCGCCGCACTGCAAGAGGAAACACAGGACTGGAACGAATGAGCGTGCCACAGTTAATGGACAGAAACAACACAATCGAATAAAAGCAAATCAGATCAATTCACGAGCTGCACCAGATCCACTTTACTCCAACTCTCCGTTTATGAGCAGCATATGAACTATAATGCAGTTGAAAGCGGCATCATTTATTAACGACTGCAACTCTCTGTTCGGAGGCGTTTACTGGATGAATACATATTGAACGAGAACAGTAGAACACGGATGTAATGGCATCAAATGCGTCTCCGTGGAATAAAGTATAATTGCACGATAATTGACTGATGGAAAACAGGATCGGATCGAAAATGACTTTTTAAAATTGTTACAAGCTGTTCAAAGTCAAACTGTCGGGTTCCTGAAATGACTGGAAATTAACGGGGAGTTCTAACAAGCTACAGAACCTTGGCCACGATCCGTTAGCTGTGGTTGGCCCCTGGCAAAGCGAGAGAGGCTGAGAGGACGACACAAAGGGCCCGGTTCTTGCAAGGACGATAAAACCATACAGAGAAGGAGACGGCACGAATCTCGCTTCGGGCCAAACAACCAACCAACAAGGGTGTGGAGTTGCATGTTCTCCCCGTGTCTACGTGGGTTCTCTTCGGGTCCTCCGGCCTCCTCCCACAGTCCAAACACATGCAGGTCGGGGTTATAGGTTAACTGGAGACTCTAAATTGACCGTAGGTGTGATGTGACTGAACGGTTGTCTGTCGGCCCCTGCGACCTGTCCAGGGTGAACCCCGCCTCTCGCCCAGTGTCAGCTGGGATAGATGGATGGATATTGAGATGGTTTTTAAAACCACAACTATATCTTGTCAAATATCAGAGCCACGAGGACAGTATGTAAGTGTCTTGATCGTTTCCCAGCCTCACGCAGCAGACCCGGTGGTGACGCGAGCTTGCCAAGGTCACGGAGGCAAATATCAACCAATTACCTGTGTCGTCCAGCCGCCAGGCATCGTGTCGGAGTCTCCGCCCTCTAAATGTGACTAATTGCCCCGGCTGTTCTGCTTCTTATGATACAGGTTAAAACTCATTACCGGGGAACGTTCCGCCTCGCTGGGCGCTGGTGCTCCGGTCTCTCAGGCACGCACACACACACACACACACACACACACACACACACACAGACACACAGACACACACACACACACACGCACACACACACACACACACACACACACGTTTCCATGTGTCAATGCTTTTGAATAATGGGCTGGTTTTTATCTTTTGAAGTGCATGAGCACTGTTGTTCCTTCAGTGTTCGAGGCACAATTCCAGTATGTATTTTTTCTCCGGGAGGCTTAATGTCCTCCAAGGATTTCTGATACCTCTGCCAAGTCCGCTCTGCTGGGCATTAGCTGCAGTAATACCTTTTTCATTGATTTGTATCAGCACCTCTCGCCTGCAGTGAGCGTGGGTGAGCAAGGCGCACGAATCCCCTCGCTGTGCCACGTCGGCGGCGGGCGGGCAAAAGACAAACAGGTTAGAGTTGCACTCGGAGCAACGTGGGCTCAATAATGAAGGAAGGCTGCAGCGAGTTTCTTCAGGCGGCGGCTAATCCGACGGTTTTCTGATTTCGTGTCTGGGGAGGTTGACACAGGGACGAGAGAAAACACGACAGTGATTCCGTATCGTGGTGGTGCAACAATTACAAAGGGTTGAACAACACTTGATCCAGATCGCCCAGGGTGCAGTGTTGACATATGACATTTGACGTGTCATGCACAAGCTCAGGGTGCGGCTGACACACAGAAGGAAACACAAAAGGCCTGACTACACCTCCGGAGAGCTGAGCTGCGGCTACACCTCTTCAACCGGAGGTGTTAGAGCGCCAGAGCCTCAGTTCCCGACGAGAGAGATTAGCAAACTCTAGATTTATCGGTGGCATCGGGGCCTCGCGGGGAAAAACAAGACAACAAATAAATCGCATAGACCTAAAGCACGTAGATCTGCAGCGCTCGTTCTCACCTTTACTATCTGATGACGAGGCCTCGTGCGGTCGGGATTTACTGGGATTAATCACTCCTGCGTTCATCGACCATGACGCGTCACCGCCATGTGCACAGCGTTTGAGGGACTTAACAGAACTTGCACTCGACTTTAACTTCTCTTTTTGAGGCCTATCAATGTCATTTTGAGTTGGATCCTATAATCCTGTGGTAGGGTCGGGGGTTTCCCAGGGGCGTGGCAAAAGATACCCAAAAGTTCCCAGAGAGGCTTGTTGCCATAAGGAAACACATGTCGTCTATATGAGGAAGGTTCCCTGAACATTACAGACTATAATATCTTTCCCGTGCAAAGGTTATTATTACACATTGGAGTTCCCCACGGCTCGATACTTGGGCTACTTTTGGTTTTTTTTACATTTACATGCTTCTGTCAAGCCAAATCATGGAGGGCAATACAGTCACCTGTCATAACCACTCCGATGACACCCAAGTTTTCATCTTTTTTCATCAAGTCATTTGTTTCTTTGTAGTTTTTTATGTCTGTGGTTGTCTTTTCTTCCATATTTGTGGTGATTTTGTATATCTACAGTCATTTTCATGACCTTGTAGTCATTCTGGGTTGTAGTTGGGTCTTTCTATGGTCATTTTACTTCCCTGTGGTCACTTAAATATCTTTGGGGATCTTTTAACTGAGCTCTATTACTTTCAAACAACATAAAACAGACAGTTTGGTGATCCACCCGTGGCGATCTGTGGCTACATCCCCACTGATACGCTTTTGTGGTGAACCTATCTCTGTCCATACCAACACACCTGAGAGCACAAAGCACTTGACCATTCACCTCCCGTGGGCCTGCACGTTCCAGGGGAAAAAAACAGGAAGACAAATTGTCTATTTACAGTTTGTTGCATAGTTGCAGACAATACTACAAACGAGAAACGCCAATATAGCGGAACGATAGACCACGGATGTCTTTACAGTTGGACCAATAAGAAGCTGGTCGTCAAGTCGTGGCCGTTAAGAACCAATCAGGAAGCCTCCTTCCGGACTAAAAAACAACCAACAGCGTTCACAAAATTCGAGTAGTATCGAGGACAACAGGCGTAAACAAAGACATATTATTATGATGGACGTAGCCTGTGTCCTGACCCTCGCCTCTCCAGCAGGGGGCCCAGGGGGGGCCACCCTGTATCCCTGGGTACCATATCTGCTCCCTCCTCTTCTGTGCGCGGCTCTGCATCCTCCCCGCTGAGCTCCATCAATCACACACGACGTTCAACACTGCGACCGTGACCCGCACCGACACACTGACAGTCGGCGCGTGTCGGTCGCTCGTCTCACCTGCCCACGGTTTGGTTGGCGAGCTGTCTCATCCGGTTGAACTGCTTCTTCATCGTGTGTTTGTCTGCGCGACCACCGGGCGGTAGAGCCGCGCCGCAGATCTCATGGATGGAACAGACGTCGGGTCTCCTGCGCGGGTCCGAGGCAGACGCGGAGCTTCGGCCTTTAAACATCCAGGTTGCGCATCGCGGCGGCGGCGCTAATCCCCCCTCATGTCGGCCCGATGAGGCCGGTGCGTCTCCGTCCTCCGCTCCAGAGACGATGGACCAACTCCTCTCTCTCTCTCTCTCTCTCTCTCTCTCTCTCTCTCTGCACTGACAGCTCGCTGGCGACACGACGCCGCCCCCAGGTGCACCATGGGAAATGTAGTTTACAAACACACCCACACACGCACACACACAGTTCCTGACTCCACTCACTCATCATTACATTTACAGAGATTAAATTAATGTATTTTCGACAATTCTAATGCCAATATTTTTTAAACCAAGAAAAAAAACACTATTTAATTAACGAATTAATATATTTTTTTGTTGATTATGACTTTTAGTATTTTTAAAGCAATGACAGTTTTAGCTCTTTTATTGTTGCCGTGGATGTTTGTCAGTGTCTGTATCCTGTTTTTTTGGTGGCTTTTTTAAAACTTGCCCTTAACTAAATTGCCTTGGGATTAATAACGCATATTACATTATATAATGTATGTAATATAAAAATGTAATAAATGCATCAATTAAATAAACAGTGAATTTTTATTCCTGTCGGAGGAGCGTATACACTGTCAGATCATTATAATAATTTTAAAAAGACAGAAACAAAGAGAAACAGATTTGTGGATGTTTTGATGCTTCAATATTTGTAAAGTCATTCATCAATGCTAGGGATGTACAATACATTAAAATGAGTAAACAAACACCTGAAACTGTTCAATGAAATAAACAGAGGGGAATGAGTCGATAATGATTATATTCAAATAATAAATAATCTGTAAATAATTGTAAAAATGTGAAATCCTGCATCTGCAGTTACATATTTCTGTCACAGGGGGCGCGGATGAGTCAATCTTCAATGTTGCTGCTTAGCCGTTCAGCTTGTGTGAGCAAACAGCCCCATCTTGTGGCGGAGAGAGAAAAAATCCTGTTGGAAGCTCTCGTGTTGCTCTGTCATATTTTTCTTATGATGCTAATGTGTCTTATTTTGTCACCTTTTTCATCCTTGTTGGGGTTTTTTTTTAAAGGAAATGTGTATGAAAAGAGCTAAATGTGTTCAATGCATCTATTATTGCTTTGTGTGTGTGTTTGTTTTGCCTTTAGGGCAATTTTAATTTATTTATTTGCAGGTTTATTATGTCTTCTTTGTGTCACTTTGTTTGTCTTCATTATAATTTTGCTTCTTGGGTTTTTTTCTTTGGGATCATTTTTGCATCTCAGTCACATTGTTTTGATATTTTGTGTGATGGTCAGATCTGTGACTTTCAGTCAAAAAAGATTAAAATTCATACAGAGGCTCAGAGCGATTATAATCGGGACACACTAACAACTAATTTAAATTAAAAACAAATCAAATATATATATGTTTAAAACAATAAATAAACTGAAATTCTTTGTAAAAAACAAAACAAAACGTGAAACTCTTTCGTTTATTAAATGAGTAGGTGCAGTTACATATCACGCTCACAGGTGGCGCCAGAGAGTTTAGCGCTCAATGTTTCGAAGAGCACCGGCAGCAGCAGAAGAAGAACAAGTGTTGCTACTGGAGGTTACTTGTTAAATTACATTCGAGCATAAAGATCAAACTTGTGTTCTACAGTGAACTTCGTCTCTTTGGGAACAACTCACCTCACTCGGGACGAAGAGTCGCAGCTTCTCCGACTCTCTGACTTCCTGCTTCCTCCCTGAAACAATGCGGGACCGGACCAAAGAGTTGGGAAATGTGAGTATTAGAAAGTTAGCGGCTAACGGCTAGCTGTAGCAGTAGCTGCTAACTTCAACCAGGTCCACTCTTCTTCTTCTTCTTCTTCTTCTTCTTCTTCTTCTTCGAGCGGCGGGTCGTTGACGTCACTGTCTCATTTGAATAATGACAATGATTTAAAGTTTATTAGATTCCAGAGAGAACTTCAGCGAGGTTGTTGCTCCAGCTTCCGTTATATGTGATCTGCCAGTCCGAGGAAGGAGGGGCGGGAGGCGCAGGGGCAAGAGGAGCAGGGCAGGAGGGGCAGGGCAGGAGGGGCAGGGGCAAGAGGAGCAGGGGGAAGTGGAGCAGGGGAGGAGGGGCAAGAGGAGCAGGGGCAAGAGGAGCAGGGGAGGAGGGGCAGAGGCAAGAGGAGCAGGGGAGGAGGGGCAAGAGGAGCAGGGGCAAGAGGAGCAGGGGCAAGAGGAGCAGGGGCAAGAGGAGCAGGGGAGGAGGGGCAGAGGCAAGAGGAGCAGGGGCAAGAGGAGCAGGGCAGGAGGAGCAGGGCAAGAGGAGCAGGGGCAAGAGGAGCAGGGGAGGAGGGGCAGGGCAAGAGGAGCAGGGGCAAGAGGAGCAGGGGAGGAGGGGCAGGGGCAAGAGGAGCAGGGCAGGAGGGGCAGGGGCAAGAGGAGCAGGGGCAAGAGGAGCAGGGGAGGAGGGGCAGGGGCAAGAGGAGCAGGGCAGGAGGGGCAGGGGCAAGAGGAGCAGGGCAGGAGGGGCAGGGGCAAGAGGAGCAGGGCAGGAGGGGCAGGGCAGGAGGGGCAGGGGCAAGAGGAGCAGGGGCAAGTGGAGCAGGGGAGGAGGGGCAAGAGGAGCAGGGCAAGAGGAGCAGGGGCAAGAGGAGCAGGGCAGGAGGGGCAGGGGCAAGAGGAGCAGGGCAGGAGGGGCAGGGGCAAGAGGAGCAGGGCAAGAGGAGCAGGGGCAAGAGGAGCTGAGCAGGAGGGGCCGGGGCAAGAGGAGCAGGGCAGGGGCTAGAGGGGCAGGAGGTGCAGGTGCAGGTGGGGCAGGGGCAGAGAAAACAAGTAACGTTCAAGTTAGCAACACTTTTAAACAGTTTTTTTTAACAAATCTGAAACTGTGTTAAAACTGTCATTGTTCACGCAGCCCTGACATGACGAGGCCGAGTGAATTAGGGTTGTTATGATATTGACTCGGATGTAAGATGGTCTGCATGAGATATATATATATATATATATATATATATAATAATAATAAAAATACATATATATATAAAACTGGTTTTAGTCAGTCTTCATACATACTATATATATATATATATATATAAATAAAATATTTTTTAGATTTTAATTAACATTTTAATAAATCTAAAACTATATTTTACAATTGTGTATCTTCTCCAGAACAGCCCAGTCCAGATGTGAGAAAAGTGTTGTGTATTTTTATTATCTAGACCAGGTCCGATGTGGTTGTAGGTCGGGAGTAAACCATTGCCATAATTAAAAAAAATAAAAATAATTTTTCATGTTTTTACAAATAAGATATGAAAACTTGTTGTTTAAACGTCGTAACTGTCTCCTCCCTGTCAATCAGTCAGGTTTGGATCTAAGAGCTGGTCCGATGTGGTCTGGATCAAATCAGGGTCGGAAACTGTGTCGAGTGTGAATCAAGTCCAGGTTTGATAAATGTAAACGTGGGGTTTTTAAAATGTAGGTTATTGTCTCTGGACGGAGAAAACAGAGTGAAATTGCTTTTTTCTTTGCTCTCGTAGCTAAAATGAATGATTTTTGAGAATCAGTGGTTCGGTATTGAAAGCCGAGTTTCTCTTAACTTTTCCTCTCAGCTGCCAAATCGGAAGAAAAGTTTCATAAGAAAGCCATGACTGTATTTTATCTCGGATGAACATTATTTTTTGGTCATTGTTCCTGCAGAATGCCGAGGCGTCGGACGAGGAGGAGGAGGGCCGAGCTCTGATGATCAAACCTGGAACCTCTTCAGCCAAAGAGGAGAAGGAGAGTGAGGCCTTTTTCAAAAAGGTGAATTCACTCTGGAAACACAGACTCTGAACTCACAGATCACCTGAGATAAACCTGAGATAAACCTGAGGTTACTCAATCGAGTCCTAAAGTTTTTAAAAATCTTCCTACAGCCAATTTATTGTTGTGTTGAGGTGTTAAGTAGAGGAAAAGGTCACGACCTTGCCTGACATGTTGTAAAGTCTGTTTTGTCAACATGTCGGTCTCTGCTCGACCTGGACGGTCGTGAACAAAGACTCTGTGCTGTTGCCTTTTTACAGCTGAAATTATAAATCAATCAGCATCTCACTCGACATTTACTCTGTGCAGGGTTTTTTGCAATTATAAACCCTAAAAAAAATTGAAATAAATTTTTTCGCTCTGCAGGTGCAAGAAATCCACGTGGGTCTGCAGAGTCTCCGGAGGATGGTGTCGGAGCTCGAGAACAAACAGAAGACCGTGCTCGGCGAAGCGCTGCCGGTCGAGAGTGAGCACTTTCTCTTTAACGAGAAGAACGTTGTACAATCATTTTAAAAACTCGCCTTGTCTCCTACTTCATACATCACCTCTGTGCTGAACGAGCTGATCTCCTGTTGGTTCAGGTTTGAAGAAGGAGCTGCAGACTCTCCGAGACGAAATAAAAACGATGGCGAGCCACATCCAGAAGAAGCTGAAGAGTGAGTACTGACCAATAAAGAAGTCAAAACAGAGTTTATCTGTTTACCTGTAACACACTCATCTATGATCCGCAGGTGTTGAGCCCAAGAAGGGAGAGGACGACGGAAAATATATCCCCATCAACGCCCGGATGCAGCGCACACAGGTGGAGCCTTGACTCACAGTCTGCCAGGACGGAAATACCAGAAACACACGTTTACGGTCGTCCTCGTTCACCTCGACCAGAGGATCCATGAGCTTTGTCCTGAACTCCCATGTTCTCTCTGTCTCTCTCTCTCTGCAGCACGGTGTGTTGTCCAAGGAGTTCGTGGAGCTGATGGGCTACTGCAACACCATCCAGGCCCAGTACAGGGACCGCAACGTGGAGCGGATACAGAGGCAACTCAAAATCAGTGAGCGCACGAGGGCACAGCCGCCATTTCATTAGTCAGCGTGTCGGGGGTTTGCGGCCTGTCGTCTCGCTCTGGGAGTTTTTTTATTTTTAGTTTAATCAGTTTGCTCTCTGGCTGCTCGGCTTTAGTTTGCGTCATCGCGAGTTTCTGTTCGTCACACGTCATCTCCCTTCTTTTCTCTTTCTCTCTCACTTTGCACCGTTTCTACTGCAGCATTTCTTAACACACTGATCTAATTTGTTTTCCCTCCGCAGCCGGGTCCAACGTGTCGGACGAGGAGCTGGATTCCATGCTGGAGAGCGGGCAGACGGATGTCTTCACTCAAAACGTGAGTACGTTGTGACCTTTTGAAGATGACAGGAAGGGGGCGTCGACCACGTGCCTTCATGCCCCCGGGAAAAAACACGATCTCCGAACTCGGAATTAAGAAACAAGTCCCCACTCCAACTTCTGAGCTCGAAGTTCCGAGGTATAATGGGACGCAGCATAAAGATTTTTTGCAGTTTGCATTTCAACTACAAGCAGCAGCAGCATCAGTGTCTTTGAATGACATGTATGAAATGATTTGCTCTGTTGTAGAATCTCTAGTTGGACGAGGAGTTTGGTAAGAACGTGAAGGACGATCCTGCGTAGCTCGTAGATGTGACTCATAGTGAGAATTTAAAAAAACACAGCTTGTCGTAGATGAGTAGTAAAAAAATATTATACTATATAATGAATTACACCCGATAAACATCTGCCCCGCGACGGCCGTACAGATCCTGATTGACGCCCAGGCCACGCGGCAGGCGCTGAACGAGATCGAGTCCCGGCACGACGAGATCCTGAAGCTGGAGCGGAGCATCAGAGACCTGCACGACATGTTCCAGTACCTCGCCATGGAGGTGGAGGCTCAGGTACGGCGGCGCCCAGACAAGAGTCTCTCAGGCTCGTCGGGGCTCTGGTTTGTTTTCTCTAATCAGATTTTTTCCTTTCTTAAGGGCGAGATGGTGAACCGGGTGGAAAACAACATCAAACTGTCTTCGAACTACGTGGAGAAGGCGAAGGACAACACGGAGAAGGCGGTCACGTATCAGCAGAAAGCACGCAAGGTACAGTACAACGAGGTTCCACTCACAAACACCCGGAAGAACAACAACTGTTGTGTTAAAACAACTTTTGTGTCTCTCGTCCACTGCAGAAGAAGATTTGGATCGCCATCTGTCTGGCCATCCTCCTCCTCATCATCATCATCTCGCTGGTCACCACCTTCGGCACCTAACACCAGGCGGCGGGAGTCAGCAGTCGGATTCCGTTTGGCAGAAGCACATTATTGGTTTAAAAAGAAAAAAATCCCACTTTCATGTAAATACACATTGACCCACGGGAAGAAGAACCAGATCATTTGGACGTTGGATTTTCTTTTTTTTTCCTTCCACGTTTAAATGTTGTCTTCCTCTAACCTCCCCGTCTTCCTTACGGACCTTTTTTGTTTTGTTTTGCTTTGTTTTAAGAAGAGATGTGCTCTCCGTAGTTTTAACTCACAAATGACTACAACTCCCACCTGCATCTCTGCTTCCACTGGAGGCAGTGCTGCTGGTGGACGGACCCTCCTTCCCTCATCAGACCCTGGCGGACGGCGACCACACAAAGACCAGGGCCGACTCTGAACTGTTGGGTCAGAGCCACTTCCTCCTCCTCTTCCTCCTCTAAAGCAGAAGAGGAAGCCAGTGGCCTGGAGCGCTGCACAATACAGTATTGAAACATGACACCGGCGCTGAAACACACTGTACTCAGGAAAAAAAATGTGCGCCAATTCTTGTTACTTTTTTTTTTGCGTGTGTGAATGAATCAGAGGCGTAAAAAAACAATTTTAATTTCGTTGATAGGCTAATATAATTGTACATAACCTTTATTTGCTGAGAATTAAAGATAGACTTTATGCAGATACATTTTTTAAAACTTGAACAAAGTATCAAACTTGCTTCCCGTGAGAAGCAGATTTTTTTTTCTTTAAATATGAAATAACAGCTCCCTTCTTTTGTATTTGAGGTAGGTCTCAGAGGCCCGAGGCTCCTTTTACTCGTCGACCACTTTGTATTTATGATTAGAACATTTAAAGTTCTGCAACAACAACACATGATGATGAAATCTTCCGACTGTGCCTTTCTTAACTTCAAGCCGAGGCTGTGATGTTGTGAAGGGACGGCGCGCGCGATCGTTTAGCTTTATATATGTCCTCGACTTCACCCGACACGGAAAACTGTTTCTAATTTGAGGTCACGTTGTGCAGTCTCTGATGGTCCGTCAGGCTGCAGTGGAAGAGAAACCGTGTGTTCATCACCACAATGTCACGGATCAGGAGAAAGAAAAAAATTAAATAAACCATAACCGTTCACGTTTGAAGGAAGCTCGGTCCTCGCTCGAGTCTTCCCCCCCCCCCCCCCCCCCCGACGCCACAGATCAGCAACGTTGCAATATTCCAGTTGTTGAAGTTTGCATCACTTTATTTTTAATGTAGATTGTTTTTAAAATAAAATAATGCCATGTTCTATTATTGTTTGTTTCATGTCATTTATTGTTCAAATCGGCTTTAAGCTTTGTCGCTGTATTTTTTTTTAGGGCTACAACGAACGATTATTTTCATAATCGATGAGTTGTTTGGTCCATAAAATGGTGAAAAATGTTGATCATGTTTCCCCAAAACCCCCAAGTTGATGGTTTTTACCACACACCAAAGATAGTTTACTATCAGATTAATCAATTATCAAAATAGTTGGCGTTGAATTTAAAAACCGATTACTAATCGATTCACTTTTGCAGCTGTAGTATTTTTTCCCCCCAGTTATTTCAGATCAATAGCCCAAAAAAACATTTCAAACAAATGAAAAATGGCAACAAGTTTTTGGTCTTTTTATTCAACTGTAATCGTCTTGAATCTTCAAGTAAAATAATGTGGAATTACAAGGGATCAAAAAGGAATGCAACAAATGAGACAAATCAAAAAAATATAAAGACCATCACCATCACTTAACCCCCCCCACCCTCCCCCCAAATATAACCTTTGCAAAAAAAAAGTAAAATCGACAATTTACAGTCATCTGGAACTGTAGCCAGTAATTTTATTCACATAATTTGTCCAAGTATTTTTTCTTCTTCTTTTCTTTACATGAACAAAGAGCAAATGAAGTGACGTGACAGGAAAAAAAGTCAGGTGGAAAGTAAAACATTGATTTGGTAGCACTGATGCACACGGTGCTTTTCTTGATGTTCAGCAAGGGGGTTGGATTTCTTACATTTTTTTGTTTTGATTTATTTTTTTTTAAATAAGAAGCTCAACGCCCCCGCGTCAGGTGCGTCACAAGGCAATCGGAGGTTCAAACCCATTTGGCCACAGAGGCACTCTTTAACTTCTATAACATTTACTTTGCCCCCTTCGATATAAATACATGACAATAACCGACTCTGGGAAGGATTTGTATTTTTGTCTTCAATTAATACATTTTTTTTTCCAACTGCAGAGATAAAACTTTGTGAAGAAACAATTAATTCACTGAAGTTGATGTAAAAAAAAAAAAAACCTACAAGACCACGATGATGTAGCCAAAACGCCCAAAGTGGCCGGATGTGCAAAAGTGAGAAATGCAAGGCAGGATTAAAAAAAATTTTTTTTTGAATCCACTGAAACAGAAGTTGCCGTGGGGAGGAGGAAAAAAAATAAAGAGGGGGCCCAAGCAAAGACAAGCTCCAGCATAGTGCAGCATAGATCAACATCGACAGCTCTGCTCTCTTCCCAATAACCCTGGAAGAAATAATAAAATATGCATAACTTATCGACTGACTGTGAAGAAACAATAGCCAGGACAGACGAACGAATTTTGTCAAAAAAAACTAAACCTTCTAAAACCTCCAACTTACAATACAACTGGTCACTCAAAAAGTTTGTATTTATTTAATGTCACACAAATGACTGTTCATGTGTAAAGCCCACCAGGGGGCGCTGTATAATCCCATTTTAACATGTAAGCTCTGAGTGTTCCAGTCGTTAATGGTTACAGTACGTCATGTGAACTCGCCCTCTCCGGACCCCGGTGGTGAATTTATCCACCTGAACCTGTTTGCCCGTCCATTTACAGACGCAACTATTTGACAGCACCACCTTTTTTTTTATTACTCTCAATCCAATCGTCCCTGAGGCCTCGTCCCCCGGCTGTGGTCGGGGGGACCAGCTCCAAGTGGAAAGGGAGAGGGCCCACGAGGCAGGGGGGGGGGCCCACGAGACAGGGGGGGGTCCCTGGCTCGTGCAGCACTCGGATCCCTCTCGTTTCATTTAAGAGTGCGGACAAAGCAGCGACCGCGGAGGTCGTGACATGCTCTCGTATCGTGCTCCGCAACAACACACTCATGCGTCCGCTTTTTTTTTGTCCTTTTTCCCTTTTTGCCACTCGGATCATGTCTTGTTGTGGCGATGTCGACCAGAAGACGAGCGCGTGCTGGCGGCCGGCGACCGGGCCTGCGCCGCTTTGAGCGCGGCGACGCTGCGCAGCACCCTGTCCGGCGTCCCCTCGGCCCCCGAGCCGCTGGTCAGCTCCTGCGAGAGCCTCTGCGACCTCCGGCTGCTCTCCGCGCGCCGCTCGTCTTTCTTGTCCCGGCCCTTGGCCCGATCCGAGCTGCGGTCCCGCTCGCTGCCGGAGGAAGTGCCGCGCGAGCGGGACTCCCTGTGCTCCGTGTTCTGAGAGCTGACGCTGTGGGTGCGCTGGCTGCTGTTGCTGCTGCTGCGACTTCTGCTGCTGCGTCCGCCGCCGTCGCCCTCGCCGTCGCTGCTCATGCTGCTGCAGGCGCTGTGGCCCCTGGACGACGACTGTGCCTCAGCCTCGCCTTCCTTCCCCCTCGACGGCTTCCTGCTGCCCCTCTCCTTGTCCTCGGGCTTGGACCTCTTGTACTCCAAATCCAGGGGCGGAACAAGAGAACCGGGGCACTGTCTGGTGGAGCGGGAAGCAGACCGGCCCGCCTGATTGGGTGTTGACGGTTTGCCGCCAGTGCTTTTATTGTTAGGAGTTACAGAGTTACTCTGGGGAGAGGCCAGTACACTTTTGTTTTTCGTCTTTTGGTTCTTGTCCGTGGATGAGGCAGAGGATGAGGCCGGGGAAGTGCCGGCAGTCTTGGCCGTGGACTCTTTCCGGGGGGTGTGGCCCGGCGTGTCCACTCTGCCTTTCATTGCCAGGAGCTTGGCCGCTGCGTTGAGTGCCGAGCATCTCTTCCCCAGAACCTCAGGCTCAGGAGGCAGCGAGGGGGCGTTGTTCGTCTGAGCCTTGCCGTCTTGTGAGGACTGGGATCCCGCGGACTTTCTGGTGATCCTGACGGAAGACGTGTCACTGCCAGACTCTCCGCCCGTGGACACGTTGGCGTTGTTCGATGCGTTTCTTTCAGGCTTCTTTCCCGACCCGTCGTTTCCCTTTTCCTTCTCTTGATCTTGGAGCCTGCGCTTGGCCGAGCGAGTCAACCGGTGCTCCTTCCCACTCTCGCTGTTGTCCGAGTCGGAGGACAAAGAGGACGACCTGGAACGCCTGCTCCGGGAGGAGGAAGGCTCGCCGCCATCCTCCTCGTCCTCCGCCTCATCCCCGCCCTTGTCCTTTGTCTCCTCATTCTCCGATTCTGCGGTGACGTCCACTCGCCTCCTCTTGGCAGGAAGTCGGTTTTCATACGTCCTCTTGTGGTGAGCATAACGGGTGAGGGTCGATGAAGAGCCGCCAGACGACGGTGAAGACGAGGGAGTGGACTCCTGGCTGCTCTGGCGACTGAGGGACCTTTTCTGTTTGAGAACTTTCAGGTCTTCAGTAGTTAACTCGGCTGCTTGTTGCTGAGGTTCCTCTTTCTGAGAGGTTGTGGTTGTAGTTTTTGTGTTATTTGCTTCCCCCGCTGCTCCATCACTTCCCGACTTCACGTCTTTGGTCTCAGAGGAACTCTCCACCTTCCTCCTTTTAGGCTCAGACTTACAGATCTGCTGTTTGTCATCCTCCTCCTCCTCCTCCTCGCCGGTCGCCCCTTCAGCCTTTACAGTGTCTACATCCATCTCAGTCACGGTGTCAGAGTCGCTTTTAGATGCAGACATGTTCTGTTTCGACTCGGAATGCTCCTCAGAGGAAACGGGAGCGGAAGATGAGGGTATCTGGGGTGGGTCTTCTCTCTGGGGTGGGTCTTCTCTCTGGGGCGGGTCTTCTCTCTGGGGTGGGTCTTCTCTCTGGGGCGGGTCTTCTCTCTGGGCCGTTGTGGACGACTCCGGGGAAACGCTCCTGGGTGCAGAGTTTGGTACTTGGGGGGAAGTGACCGAGGGTGTTTGGGGGCTGGACACAGAAGGAGCTGCCGTTTCCGTCGAAACAGTTGTGGTTGCTGCTGCAGGCACAGGAGCAGCTGTGGTGGTGGATACTTGGGTGGTTGCGAGAGTGTTTGTGGCAGCGACTGTAGCTGACTTTTCTGGGGACGATGTAGTCGTGGCGACCGTTTGAGGAGCGTCTGTAGACGTCGTTACCGGGGACGGGACGTTGACAGTCTCTTCAAAAGTTACAGCAGAAGTAGAAGTAGCTTCTTCTTCTTTTGCCGGTGCTGTTACTTCATCACTTTCTGTCACAGGTGGTGAAATCAGTGCAGCCGTCTTCACCTCTGTGGTTTTAGCATCACTGACAGATGTTGTTGGGGAAGGAGAGCAGCTCGGACGAGCGGCAGCAGGAGATGCTGCCGTAGACGTGACGTGAGATGCTGCCTGTGTGGCCGTTTGCACCGTTTGGGTTGGGAATTTGGTCGTCGTCGTCGTGGTGACATCGGTCCTTGTTTGGGCTGGAGAAGGCGGAGCCGTGTTCACTGTAGATTTGTCGACTGTTGTTGTTGCTGGTGGTGGAGTTGTAGAAGCATTGTCACACTTGGCGGGGCACAAGGTCGGGACTGTAGGAGAACTTGTAGAGTTTAATTGGCTTGTTTCTACTGGAGTTGTTGTTGTTGGATCTGTCGATGGGTGTGATGGACTTGTTTGCACCGTCTTCACTATAGATGTTGTCACAGTTGTGCCAGAGGTTGACGGACATGCTTGGGCCGTTCCGGCTGTAGTCGTCGTCAGGGCTGTTGCTGTAGTGGGGGAAGATGTTGAGGTCGGTTCGGTCGGTGAAGCTGTAGCTGGGGTTGACAAACCGGCAGCCGGGGCGGATGTGGGAGTAGCAGTCGTTGTGGGTGGCCGAGCAGAGGCTTGTGGCGAGTCATTCGCAGCAGCAGTTGTAGCCGTCGTGGCTGGTTTCACTGTAGTGGTGACTGCTGGTGTAGCACTTAGGGTCGTAGCAGTTGTTGCAGCAGCAGCAGGGACTGATGATGGAGCGGCAGTCACTGCTGTGGGGGATGGTGTGGTAGGAACGGGTGTGGAACCTGCGGTGGTCCGGCCAGTGTCTGGTCCTGTTGGAGAAGCTGAAGGTTTTGTTTCTGTCGGAGCATTAGAAGCTAGAAGCTCCGGTGTTACACCTGGATGAGATGATGAGTCTGTGCTGGCAGGAGGCAGTGGAGCAGTGACTGGGACATTGGCCGGTGTGGAAAGGGAGACGGAGGATTCAGAGGAAACGCGGGAAGAAGTTGCGTGTGAGCTTGTAACTGAAGCTGGAGCTGAACTAAGGATTTGGGTGGAGGCGGCCAGCGGGAGGGCTGGGGTCACCTGGAGCGCAGGTACAGGTGAAGCTGAGGCTGGTGTGGGGGCTTGCGCTGGATTCAGAGCAGGGGCTGAAACTGAAGCCTCCGTCTTAGTGTCTTTTTCCTCAGCTGTGGCAGACTGAGCCGTCTCAGCTGTGGGGGTCCTCACCATCTCCGGCTTGTGGGGCGACGGCGACGTTAGCTCTGTGCCCGCTTCAGTTTTTGACGAACCGGACGCATCAGCAGCGTATGTCTCTTTTTTAGAGTTCTGTTCTTCACTAACCACATCCGGCGTGGTTGTGGAGTCCTTTCGGGGACGACCCCTCTTACGTTTTGGGGAGAGCGGAGGGTTCCCTTCCTCGCTCGGTGAGGTGTGCTGTGGTGACGGCGTCACTGTGCCGTCAGGCTCAGATACCTTAAGGGTGGACTTGGGGGGCCGGCCCCTCTTCCTTTTCAAAGGCGTCAGTAGAGAATTCCCACAGGACTCGGCCGAGGTTGAAGTGGCGTCTCTGCCTAGTGGCGTGTCGGTTCTCCTGGACTGGTTTCCTCCCCGTCCTCTGCCCAGATGCTGCTGCTGCTGCTGCTCCACCAGCTGAGCGGCCATGCGGGATTCAGTTTCCAATCTGCGGCGTACAGGGAGATTTCTCAGCACGGGCATGTCAGGAGAATGATGGGGTGGCGAGTACGGAGGATAACCTCTGACCGCCTGTGGGTGCACAGAGGGGTTTGGGGTCGAATCTTGGTCCTGAAGGGATTTGGGGACGGTCCCTTTAGGTTTGCTGTCAGGACCTGGCGATGTATTGTCTTTGTTTGCCTCATCGACAAGTCCTGAAGTGTTTTCATCTGCTGTCGCCTCCTCCGAAGAACCTCCACCTCCTGTGCCGCTACCACGCCGCCGCCTCCTTTTCGGCTCCTTCTCCTCCACCACCGTGACGAGCCTCCCCGGAAGCTTCCGCAGGACTTTGGCTGACGGCGAGTCTTCGACGAGGCCCCGCAGGACTTCACCGTCAGCTGACTGGCGCTTCCGGGGCGATCTGGAGCTGGTGGAGGGGGGAGACATGGCATTGTGGTCTTTGCTCTCATCATCTTTAGTCTGAGCGTCCACAGGGCAGCTGGATTCTAGCGATGACTCCGACACCCTCCTCTCATCCTCCCCCTCCTTTTCCTCTCGGCCTGCACTGGAGCTCTTACCATCAGTCTCCACAACACACTGTTGTTTCCCTCCAGGGGGGGAGGTGGCGGGAGGGGAAGGCACTGGACTGGGCTGGGAGCGGTTTGATAAAGTCCTGGTTTTGGTAGTCTGGTTGTCTCTGGCAGGTGACAAAGCTTTGGTGGATTTGGACGAGTCTTGGAGCCTAGCCGATGAGGAGGTTTTTGGATGGTCTGTGCGGGACGGGGTGGTGGACACGGCACCGGCGTCTTTGGCAGCTCCTCGTCCTCTCAGACCAAGGCGGAGTCTTTCAGGCACTTCTCTGGGGGTCGCGGGCTCAGGCTCGGGCTCGGGCGATGCGCCGCGCAGCCGACCACTGGTCCTCGTCGAGGTGATGAAAACCTTGTCTTTGTCCTTGGGTTTACGTCCTCGGCGGGCAGGAGCCGGCTGAGCGTGCTCCACCGAAGCCGGCGATAAGAACTCGTCGTCGTCATCATCGGATGAGGCGTGAAGCTTGAGGCCTTCCTCCTTGGCCTGGTCCAGGCCCTTCCTGGCAGCCTCCACTTGCTCCTGCAAACACACAGGCAATGAAGACATGTCTTAAGCCACAGTTGAGTTTATTATCCAACTGAGCGGAAGATGAGGCCTTACCTCAGCTTGCTTCAACTCTTCTTTGCAAACATCTTCCAATGAGGCTTCCAGAAAGTTCATGGCGTAGCGTTCGATGGGAGTGAGCTGGAGGACAGAGGACATGTGTCAACGGAGCACAAACAAAACTGGGCAGCTAGAGTTCAGATTTACAGCAGGACCCTTTTTATTCATCACAGTTATTCACCTGTTCCACCAGAGCGGCTATCTCCTGCTCGGCCTTGGAGAGCTCCTCCACCTCCTCCTGTTCGCCCGCGTCCTCCAGTGGTATGTTCTCGTTGAACTCCGCCAGCTCTGCCACCTGCTCTGCTTTGGCCTGAGACGCCGCCACGATGTCCTCCTCGTCCTCTGCGCGACACAGCGCCTGCAAGAATTAAAATGGTGATGATCTGGTTACATGTTATCCAGATTACCTCAGGTTGGAAAACACGAGCGACATTTATGGACCAAACAACTAAACGATGAATCGATAATGACAGTAATCATTAGTTGCTGCCCTAATATTGAAGTACATATTTCAAACGGTTTATATCTGTGATGTTAAAGTCGGGATCTTCGAGAATCCCATGATTCTCTGATCCTCTACTCAGCTCTGGATTTATTTTCAATGTAATATGTATACAATATAAGAACAGAATAGGCTCTGTTGATTGATTTGCCCCAACTCCACTGAAATTCAATCTACTGTCTCTGTGTCGAACCTGTTCCAGGATGGTGGTGCTCTGCTTGTTGCCGGATTCCTCTTCCTCAGCTTGCGCCACAGAGAGCTCCACTGCCGCCTCTCGCTTCTCCCCCTCGCTCATGTCGAACAGCTCTCGGATGGTTTGCTGAATAAGAAAAAAATGCAAACGAGACAAATTCAGCACGGGAAATTTGGTTCCGTGTGCTCGACAAAAAAAGGCACCTTAACTTCCGTAATGTCCTTTAATTAACACCACAACACACTCGGAACGACCAGTTGTGGATAATGGTGTCGTTCATTCAGAGCACGAACATGGCCGTGTTTATTTACTACAAAGATTGAGCTGAAGACACGTCGCACGTCGTGCAGCTTGTAGTAGGAACAGTGAGATGGGGTAAGTGCTGCTATCCTGAAATCATATTATTTATCAAAATGAATTATGTTTGTGATAAGTTGGCCGACTCTTCAATTCCTACCTGTTTGAAGAAGGCCGTGGTGAAGTTCCCTCCTTCAATAGCCATATCTCCCAGCATCCTCTTCTGGTTGGCTTTCTTCAAGATGTTCTCCTCCACCGTGCGCTCACTGATCAGCCTGAAGAGGAACGTGAAAACAGAAAATATAAATGATGTTGCTGAAATCACTCTTCTTCATCGTGGTGAACTGGAGTTGAAGGAAATACCATGGCCTTAGTTGAGTTATCATTTTTAAGCAGAAATGCCAAACGTTCTCTGGTTCCAGCTTCTCAAATGAGATGATTTGTTGTTTTTCTTTGTCAAATAGGAGAATAAAGTAAAATATATTTTCAGTTTTTAGGTCGAAATTCAGGCGCAGAACACAGCAGCAGCAAACATCACCTGTAGATGTGGACGTCTCGGGTCTGGCCGATGCGATGACAGCGGTCCTGCGCCTGAGCGTCCATGGTGGGGTTCCAGTCGCTGTCGTAAAACACCACTGTGTCGGCCCCGGTCAGGTTCACTCCCACGCCGCCGCTGCGAGTCGACAGGATGAAGCAGAAGATGCGGCGATCTGCGTTGAAGCGCTCCATGAGGGACTGGAGGAGGAGAAACCAAATTAATTTGGGATTGTTTAAGACAAGAAACATTTAAGAAATATGGAACTAATCTGTCAGTACAAACCTGTCTCTGCTCCACACGGGTGCTGCCGTCCAGGCGGAGGTAGATGTGTCCGTGGTAGTTGAGGAACTGCTCCAGCACATCTAACATGCGCGTCATCTGGGTGAAGATCAGAACCCTGTGGCCTCCCGTCTTCAGCTTTCGCAGCAGAGTGTGGAGAGTCTGCAGTTTACCTGCACAAGGGAAGAACGCAGAGGGAAACAAGAGTCACCAGAAGAACTGAATAATAACCTGGTCAGAAAAAACCCAATCAGGCAAACGGTGGTAGGTATGAAACACCTACAGAAAATTGTTTGGGACAGAATCAAGGTGAGTGTTTCATTAGTGTGTTAAAGGGGCAGTAAGCAATTTTGGAGAAAGCTTGTTTCTCTCTGTATTGTTGTTGTGATTTTACTATTCGGGCCGTGAATCCATGAACCACTAGGCCAAAACCGCTGAGTTGCAGCGCCGCCCGCTAGTCGACAAGTGATGTTTTTTTCGGGGCCCACACAGTACCGACAGCTGATTTTTAAAAATGCGTGTATTGCTTTGCAATTGCTTATTGCCCCCTAAATCGTAAAAACAAGTCTTTCCTAAATCGGGTCTGCCAGGAGGGATTGAAATCATTGTTTCCGGCTCAGAAAAAAAGACATCAGGGCCTACGAATTTAACGAAACTGTCGGATGTTCAGATGTTATATATCTTGGCATTAAAACATCTGAAATGCTCAGGAGGGATTGGGTTAGTTGGGATGTTGTGGTGTGTGTCAGGGATCTGAATACTTTTTTATAAATTTACTAGGGTGCATGATCAAGCTAAACCAGGGTGTTAAGAGCACTGATATTCTTTATCTCTCTTTTACAGTTCATGGTTTGAGGCTTAGTCGTGACCACTCACCACAGTCGTACTGGATGAGCCTTAGGTCCGGGAACTGTGTCCTCATGTAGCAGTTGATACGATGGAGACTGCGAGTGAGCGGAGCGACTTGAGTGGACAACATGGAGGAGAAGACCGCCTGCTGGTGGCTCAGGGAGGGGGGCGGGTGGCAGCAGTGCATGGAGATGGGAGGAGCCTCGACGGGGGGAATCACGAACGTAAACCTATAAATTGAACACAGAAAAATAGATAAAGTAAAGTTTAAGCTCTCGTATCCTCAGTGGCTGCGTCACATCAGGAAAAAAAACAATCAACTGCTCACCTGTCGATGATGTCGCTGAGCAGCTCCACCCTCTCCTCGATGCTGTGGATGGCCGCTCTCACGGCGCGACTCTGGAACCAGTAGTCGTCCTTGTTCGGCCGCTGTGCGAACAGGCAGCTGCTGTGGCCCGACCGGCCCCAGTCTCCCTGGGGGCTGGGGGCGGCCGGGGAGGAGCGAGGAGCGGGCAGGAAGGTCAGAAAGTTCAAAACCTCCCGGCCGTACACGGGCTTCGCTCCGCAGTGGTGCTCATTGACTCGGATGATGAAGTCTAGTCGGCTGCTGTGCTGCTGCTTGCAGCTCTCCGCCAGCCACAACTGTGGAGACAGAAGGTCAACGTGAGTCGGGTGAAGAGCTGCGTTGAAACAGCACTGATCAGGTTCTTTTTCATAGTTGCTCACCATGTGGAAGGGGGAGCGAGGGGGTGGGCGAGGCACTCGTCTGGGTGGAGCGAAGGCTTTTGCCCCTGTACTCGGCCTGGACTTCATGGTACCAGGTGTTTGACTGCTGCTGCTGCTGCCGCCGTCACGTGCTGGTGCTGCTGAAGACTTGGACGCAGACGACGAGGGGGTCGCCGGAGCTGGAGCTGAGGGAGGAGAGAGAAGCAAACAAGCCTGTTGTAAATAACTTGGAAAGGGAAACTTTTTCTATGATAAAAAAAATAAATATAATGTAATAATAAATAATTAAATCTAGTGGATCTTTTCTTGGCTGCAAAGTTCAGAGAGACGGAGAGAAGGCAGGTCCTTGCCTCATAGGGTGAACGTCTGTTGTCATGAACAGGAATATATTATAAGGGTTAGGGTTATCTCACCCTCTACCCTGATTCATGATTCAGGTTTCTCATTAAAGCAACATTTTAAGAAATTAAATTCCTGGGGAAAGACCATATTTAACCGAGTAACTAGGTTAAAAACTGATACACAAGTAATTTAAAGGAAAAAATCTGAATAAATGAAACTGGCTTTGAGTGGCTTTTATGCAACTGCCTAAACTTCCCTCCATGTTTCTTCTAACATGAAGCAGTGCACACATCTCGTAATCTGAGGCAGATTTTAAAAAAATGGATTGGGACGTTGGGGAAGAAAACAAAAGATTAGTTGCATCGAAAGATCTGACCCAGTGCGGCCTCACCTGGTTTCTCTACGCACGCCGGAGGAGGAGGCTGCACTACTTTGAGGACGGGGCGGGGGGGCTGGGGCTGGTTCGGGGTCGAGCTGGGGTGTCTGGGAGGAGCTATGGTGTAGTGGGCGGTGGCAGGACCAGGGGTGCGCTGGGCAATTTGCAGCGGAGCAGCGTTTCTGACGGGGGTTGCGTTGGCGTTGGCGTTGGCGTTGGCGTGCGGGGAAGAGGAAGGGGAAGCCAGAGGAGCGACGCGAGGGGACGGGGCCACTGCCAAGGTGGGCACGGGCCCGCCCTCCTTGCCTGCTGATTGACGCACAACGATCTTCACGACGCCGGGGCTGCTCACCATGGAGGGGGCCACTGAGGAGGAATTCAAACAGATGAGCCGTGAGGAAGTGGCACTGCCTCTTAGAGATGAACTGTTTGATAAAGAGGCAGAATGTGAAAGAGGGGGGTGAAGAGAGAAAGACTTGAATACCTTGTGTGGAGGCATTATGAGGCAGGCGGTTGGCAGGGGGGGCAGTGGAGGAGGTGTGTGTGTTGGCGGGGCTCTGGACCGCCACCTGAGCGGGCTGACTGATGAGTTGGTGCTGCACCCCACTGGACACTAGGTGCATCACATTACCTGCAGGGTGAGAGCGAGTCAGGGGTCAAGTCACTCCTTCACTGAGAGATCAGGTTTTAATATATTAAAACGTATTGTGTTTTCTTTAAAACTTACAATGTCAGAAACTACAATGATTAATTTTGCTCTATTTAATCTGTAGTGCAGCTACAGAGAAAATAATAACTGTGGCTCTGCCAAAGCACAAAGATAAAATCATTGAACGAAACTGATTGTGACGTGATAGAAGGTTTCCGACACTAACCTTGAACCGGTCGAGGAGCAGCCGCTGGGACGTGGTGGATCTGGGCTCCGGAGAGAGTCAGCTTGTTGCCCTGAAGCTGGAAGGTGACGGGTTTGCTGCCCTGACACGAAGACACGGGTCGACCCGCCAGGGAGGCGAGCTGAGCTATGCTCACTACCTCACCAGCTGAGGAAGGCCAACAGAAAGAAGTGGATTAGAAAACGTTTACGTGGCGGTTTTTACTGGCATTATCTGAGAAACTGTGTACTCACAGGGCAACCTGGCCTGCATGTCTGGACTGAGCAGAACCCTCTGGGGCAGGACACTGCCGGGGTTCGGACTGGGATGAGCGGGGATGCTGGCTGTGCAGGGAGCGGCGGGAGGCCGCACGGTCAGCACCGGCCTGGGCGCGCTGGATCTCACCGCAGTTTGAGCCGCAGGATGTAGAGACGGGCGGGGAGCAGGGGCGGACGCCACAGTGCACACCACTGAAAAGAAAATAAACACAAGGGAAATGAGTCAGAGAGAAAAGTGGAACGTGGAAAGAAGGATAATCTGTAATTTTGGTCAAACTGTAAAAAAGATTTATGTGAGACAGAACAGACTGGAAATGTGAAACTAAATCAATATCCAGAGATGCAGGCATGTGGCATATTGCTTATTTCATTGTTCCTCATGTTTTTTTTTTGGTTTCAAGGTCATTTTCTCCCCTTCACGTGCCTTGTTGAACTACAGGAGCAGGTGCAGGCGCGGAGGAGACCTCCGTTACTGGAGGGGGTCGGGGGGTCTGAGCAGCAGGCGGCACGGAGCAGGTGGGTTTGTTCATCAGCAGGTACGACCTGTTATCTCCTTTAGGAGGCGGTTGGAACATCCTAAAAAACAGACAGACGGACATAAATCAAAAGATACATATACGCATGAGAGTCAAAAGCAAACCTCCCTCTTGCTACTCTCAGCCCGTCACTACTGACGTCTAAAAGAGGCTAACACTAGCTTGAGTCCTCTGTGTGAGTACTGGACCAGGAGTGTGTTCACATATTGACCGACAGCCGTGCGCTCCCACCCCCGACTTTCTCTGATTGATGAGACGATTGAGGCTCGTGGCCAAAAAGTTGTGACGTGTACCTGTTGACCTTCATGCGCACAGGTCTCGGTCTCGGAGGGGGATCGGGCGACTCCATGATCTCCTGGATGAGTTGGCGGCTGACCTTGTGGCGCGGCAGGAAGACGTCCGCCTGGTACCGGGACACGCTGCTCTCCAACCCTATGAGGTCAAACGCCGACAGGTCGCAACGCTGACGGATGAAAAAAAAAAGTGTTGATCAATACAAAATCCGTCTGGCCAAGGATTTGAATGCAATCGCTCCTTTTCGCCAGAGGTTTCTGACCAAATTAAAGCTTTGTCATTTGAGAGTTACATAACATCATTCTGGCTGCACTGACCACTTGTTGATCTCTCCAACGAACGAGAAATCTCCTCGATATATTGGGCTCCTTGTAATAAATAACTTAATATAATAATAATATAATGGCTCCTTTTGTTCTCCACAACACTGACCTTTAAAGGGGAGACGTCCAGGGCGTCCTGAACCAGAGAGGCGGTGTGGAAAACGATGGGCTTGGTGATGAAGGGGGACTGGATGGGTCGGGGGTCGAACAGGTTGGGGTGGTTGCACACTTTGCGAAGTTGCATGAGGATGTTGATCACGGACATGAAGTGGCCGCTGGCCAGCGTCTCCCGGGTTCTGAGAATCAGAGAGAGGAGATAGTGAATGAGGAGATTAATACAGGTGATAACATTTATGGGAAATAACTAAGATATGGGTAAAAAAGAAATGTGATTACTATTTTACTAAAATACTAATAAGATATTGAATGGGTTATTTGGGGAAAAAACAACAAAACGAATGATAGCTTTTTCCATGGGTTAACATTTTTCAATATTTTTTTTACTAAATTATCACAATTATTAAAAATTATCAAATTGAGAAAATAATCAGCAATGGAAATAATCTTTAGTTGCAGCTTCATTTAGTTGCTGCAAAATGTTTTAAAGAAATTAAAAAGAAATCCATAATACACAAGATTTTTTTATTTTGATTTGATAAGATTTCAAAAATCCAAAAAAAAGAAGGAAAAAAAGGGAAAATATTTCTGAAAATAAATTTTTGTAATGCTTCATGATAAATTTTTTATTATAAAGTTTAGAAAAATAAAGAAATAATTCTCCATGTTGAGCACAACTGCGTGGATACTTACGAGGCCTGAGCCATGAAGTCATCGTAGAGGAAGCGCTGCCTCTTGGAGAGGCGACACCGCACCACGTGCTCGTACTTCTTGGGCATCTGCTTCTCAACGTCCACCTTGATCCTCCGCAGCAGGAAGGGCCTCAGCACCTTGTGCAGCCGCTTGACCAGGCCCTCGTTGTACTCCTGGCTGCCCTCAATCATCCCCGTCAGCGGGTTGGAGAACCACTCCTTGAACTCGCGGTGGGACTGGAAGACGTGGGGCATGAGGAAGTGCATCAGGGACCACAGCTCCATCAGGCTGTTCTGCAGCGGCGTTCCCGTCAGCAGCAGGCGCCGGTGGCTGGAACAGGGAGACGTCAAGAGGAGGAGTTTGTGAGAAAACGTGCCAAGATTTATATCATTTGGACTTTAGATGACGAAAAAGGGTGAAATGTAATGAGACATATTATCACCATATTAGCAAAGGGTTGCCTATTTTACACCAGTTGCAGATACAAAGCAACATTATTGTTTTTATCCACCCGCTGAAAGTCACTTTCTTTGGACTCTCTACCAACCCCCCTGAGGGACACAACAGGCTCTTAAGCTGCTAAAAGTTCCGCTGTGTTCACTATTTTAATCTCCACCCGTGTCTGTGTGTTTGTCAGGTGGTGAGCAGGTGGAGCTCAGTGGGGTTTTTATTCTCCATAAACAGCTGATGGATGCGAGTGACGAGACTGAATCAAAACTGTTTGATTGTGGACGATGTGATGAGCTGGAGGGGCTATGTTAATCATGTTCAACGTTTATTAAATGGCTTTTGCTCTGTGACCTAGACTGAAGTTCAGATTCACAAAGTTTCTCCACCTTCTTCATTTTAACGCATGGAACTGCTCTTCTGACATTTGTCTACTAAAATAACACATACCAAATTTACGACTTAAATCTCATAATATTACAACTTTTTTCTACAAAAATTACGACTTTATTCTCGTACTATTCTGACTATTCGCATAAACGTACTACTTTATTGTCAAAGTCTCTCAATGTGGCCACTAATACTCCGTCGTACAATTGTTTCTCATTATCAAATGTGTTTCCTTGTTTCTTTTCGAAACAGTGAACGCCAGTTGAGTTCAAGTGTTTAGCTTTTGAGATTCATTTTGAATTTGGACTAATCAGAAAATCATTAAGTTCTCTCTCTCTGTCTGTCTCCTTTATCCTCTTTGACTTGAGTCTGAAAGGTTTTACATTAATAAAAACAGGGTGCATCTTCTCATGTGACAAGCTGGAGCAGGTCACCTGGACAAATTATGAGAAATTCGTTTTCATTACAGCCACTTTGAAGAGTTAAGGAGAAAAGCTGGTCGACGTCTGGCCAGGGGCCAAACAGTTTAGATCCCTGGTGAGTTTTTCCAAATGCATTCAAAGTCAAAACACAGCTAATACTGAGTGACAGAGGGTTTTCTACAGATGATCGCACACTAAGTTAAGAGAGGACGAGACGAGAGACGACGTCGTGAACATGCATTGAAACATGACAGAAACAGAAGATAATAATACATTTTACAAAAGTTCGTACAAAACTATGTGATACGTAATCCTTGATCGTCTGATTTTCCACCCACGCGCAAGATTTCCCAGAAGAACAGTTGAAGCAATGATCATCTCACTCTTTCAGACGTGTGCAGATCTACTGGGAAAATGGACGTATGAATCTTTGACAGACTGAAAAAAAAATTTCAGCCTTCTCTTCTTACCTACTGCTGTCACAGAAAACCATTTTGCATGTGATGCAACCAGTTTGTTATGAAAACAAAATTGAAACTTGTGCTTCTTCTAAAAAAAACTGCTTGTATTACTAACGTCTGTCCAACATCTCAGAAACCGCAGCTGCTTTCAAAGCTACATACGTGTTTGAAACGCCATGTTTTTTAAAGTTACATTTTTGCACATTAAATTTTTTTTTTGATATTCGTGTATCTTGAACTTTGGGGACGCGAGAGAGAAATACTTCAACGCCGCCACTCCCACTGCAGACATGACCCAGCTTGACTGCACTGCATTCATTAGGCAGATGCTTTGGTCCTAAGCAACATTTTCCTCTCTAAACAAACATCTGGAGTTTACAGCGAAGTTGCTCAGTGACACGAGTTGCCGCCGCCGCGGATCAAAACCATCCAAGCGTACGATAATTGGAACACCTGCAGCGGAGCTGCTGCTGCAGCCGCCTCCCACTGATCTCTTATCTTAAAACAAATCTCATTGTTCCCGTGAATTAAAAGAGACCTAATCTCTTAGTACAACATTAATCGAGACCCTGCTGAGAGACTTTGTGTCTTCAGTATATCTTTTAAAAGAATAAATCTTTATAGCAGCTTGTCAGAATAATCTTAAGGAGTAAAATTGCAGAGAGAAACGACACCAGGTAGAAGTTTTTGTAAACTAGAAAAACAGGTCACAGATCAGAGTACTCGCATCTCTACTGACCTGTTGAAGTTCAGCAGGCTCTGCCAGCGCTGCGACTTGAAGTTCTTGATGTTCTGGGCCTCGTCCAGGATCAGGTATCGCCAAGACTTGCGACGGAAGGCCTGGTGGTCCTGCAGCACCAGCTTGTACGACGTGATGCACACGTGGAAGGCGTTAGGCTTCGTCCAGCCCTGAGGGTGGGAGGAAAGAAAACAGTAAAACCTGTCAGATACATTTAATTAAGAAAATTCAGCAGTTGTTCTCGCTGGGAACTCGTCACCTGTCTCTTTAGCTTCCTCTCTTTCTGGCTGCCGAAGTACGTGAGGATCTTAAACCCGGGACACCAGCGCTTCAGCTCCATCTCCCAGTTCAACATCACGCTGGTGGGGACGATGATGAGGTGAGGGCCCCAGTTAGCTGGAACAAAAACATCAGCAGTTGTACATAATATTAACAGCCCGACATAGAAGTGGCAGTAAAAAGCATGTCACGTCTGTGGTGTTACCTTTTTCGCAGGCGAGGTGAGCGAGCAGCGCGATGGTCTGGATGGTTTTGCCCAGACCCATCTCATCGGCCAAGATACCGTTTAGCTTTTTCTCGTACATGGTGACCAGCCAGTCGAGTCCGATGTGCTGGTACTCTCGCAAGGTGCCGTGCAGCAGGAATGGGATGGGGGTCTTGACCTTTTATGGGACAGAAAAGATGAGAAATTTATGGTCCAGAACTGCAAAGGGGATTAGATTTTTGATCACAACAGCAGACTCCGGCAATGGAGAGTATAAAGTTTTAAAAGTATTCATCCTGAATCCATATAAATATTCCGAGGCTGACCTTGGTCGTGGCCAACGTGTAGCCCTTCGGCTGCAGGCTCTCCGCTGTCGCAGCAATGTGGCTGATCTCTTTCTTTGGTCGCGAGGTCGTTGACGGTGGGCTGTTGTCTCCCTCCTTCAGCAGGAGCTCCATCCCTTCTTCTTCTTCTCCTCCACAGTCGTCCTCGTCTCCCTCGCCGCTCTCCTCTTCCTCCTTCTCACTGTCCTCCTCCTCTTCTGCACTGTCTCCTGCTGAATCTGAGACAAATTACCAACATTTGAGCACATGAATAATAATAATCATGATGATTATTTGATGATTGTTTCCCTGTGAGCGCAGGTTAATACCTGAGGAGGAAGTGTTGCTTTCCACGTCGCTCTCGTCTTCTTCCGTCTCCACCTCCTCGTCCCCGGAGACCTCGGAGTCGGAGCTCGCTTTGGAGCCCGATGGCGACTGGGCCTCGAAGTCGGAGGCGTAAGCTCCTTTGTACTTCTCCAGCAGCTCCTCCATGCTCATGTCGCCTGCAAGCAGAGCAGAGGCGTGTCAGGCTCCCGTTTTAAAGAAGGAAAATGAATGAATGAAATGCTTATTCACATGCAGCTAACGATGCTGCAGTGGTAAAAGAATTATACAATGTTTTCTGTGGGATCATCGACTCTAAACACCACATGATAAAGTCTGTTTTATCTACAGGAATCGTTTGACAAAGTCAGCCTTGATTAAGGTTTGAACAAAATATCTGGTCAAAAGGTCAAGATTAACGACGCGTGCATATGGAACAAAAGTCTGGCTCCGGATCAAATGTTACATCGTGTTTATCTGCACACAAAAGACCTTTTGCTGCTGTTTGTCCTCCAAGCATTTTTTTCCCTCTCTCTCCATGAAATGGCTCAAATAAAACCCTGAAATATTCTGCTGTACACATGAATAAAAATGGTTGGTTGTTAATCTTGGTTTTTACCTTCTTTTGCGAGGTCGTCCAGTTCCTCTGCGTGATCCACGTTTCCTTCCACCTTCTCCTGGGCGTCGATTGTGTCCTCCTCGTCCTCAGCTGAACACGGGGAAGAAACGGAAAACAAGAACTTGATCAGCGGTCGACAAGAAACTCATTTTAAAAGGATTTATAGAAAAACACTGGTGCAGACTTGTGGAGGTTTTTCTTTTCTTCATCCGTGACATCTCATGTTCTTACCGTCCTCGTCGTTGGCAGTGAATTCACCGTCTTCCTCTTCCGCCTCCACCGATGAAGAGGTTTCATCAGAGCATTCTTCCTCTGAGCCCAACTCCTAAAAAACATCTGCATTAATTCATTTTTCCCTTTTTTAAATACATTTGTAATTTTTTTTTAATCCCCACCCAACCCTTACACTCAGAACTAGGAAAAACATTTAAATAAATGATAAATAATGATAAACAAATACAAAAAAGGTAAAATGATAGAATAAATAAATAATAAATCATAATAAAATATAAAAATGATTTATGTATTCCAATGAAACAGGGTTTAAGAGATTATTATTCAGAGGATAAGTCTATAGGAACTGTACTGGGACATCAGTCATGAGAGTATTTAGAATTTTTATATTATATTAGTAATAATAACATATTCAACGTATTCATTCTGTATTTTAATTTAGGCAACTACTAATGTCTTAAGAGACAATGATGGATGGAAGTAATTTCACCATGTTTCAGCAGTAACAGTAGTATTTTAAGACAGTTTATTGTTTGTCATGATAATATTGTTTACCCGCATATTTTTGGCCAGAATGATGATAGCGATGGCAATTTTATTGTAGATATTCCCAGTGGACAGTTTCAGTGAAGATTTTAATGTTCAAAATTGTTTTTTTTACTTAAAAAAAATATGTTGAAACTTTTTTTTTATAACAAATGAATCATGTCAATTTTAACAAAATAGGGATTTTGTAAAGGGAAAATAAAGATTTGTGTTTATTAGTATTTATTTGTGTGTTGCATCAGTTATAGATCTCAATCCCAGTGCAGGCAGGTGTGTTTTCTTTGTGCAGGTACCTGTGGCAGTTTGAGGGTGCTGAGCAACTGGTCCAGGGGCAACGTGCCCTCCTCCTTCAGCAGCTCGATCTCCCTCCGGTGGCTCTCGGCGTCGTTGCCCTCCTGCTGCTCCTCCACCTCGATCGTCTCCTCGTCATCCTCCTCCTCACATGGAGGCTCAAAGTCCCTGTCTGCAGAATACAGAATAAAGTAGGGGTAGTAAATAAACCCCTTCCACTTCCTCTCTACGTTGAGATAACGTGAAGAAGACAGATACACAGATACAGTTTGTATCTAGATTACCACACAGAAGCTAAACTGCAAAGTTTCAGCTGAATGTTCAAAATACTCCAGGATACTTTTGGGTTAAATCAGCGGACGTTCTCTTGACAGAGATAATTGATGGCCAAGTGGGGCCTCGAGTTCTGACGCACAAAAGAACCACGTACTCATTCGACCTGAGCAAACCCTTGAGTCACAGTTCACATCCACGCTTTGGGAGTCAACTTCCATTGTTAACAATAAACTCAGGACTAGTGTGACCAGTTTGACGAGTTGCCCGTCTGTTGGCTGACAGTTGGTGCTGGATACGGTTTTATTGCACTGACATATATATATATATATATATATATATATATATATATATATATATATATATATATATATATATATATATATATATATATATATATATATATATATATATATATATGACTTTAATGTATATGAGTCAGGCCATGGTGCATATGATCAAGTGTAATTTTCACAGAAATGTGACAATGTGGTTAATTCTCTCAACGATGCAACAACCTTGAGCTTTTTGATGTACCTCCGTGGAAGTCTACGAACGTTCCGTCATTTGTGTGTAGCTATGACAACGTAGAACCAATGAATCGGCTCTGAAAGGACTATAACTGCACCAAGGCAGTACGATCCATACGTACACAAGTAAGAAAGAAATAAAGAAATAAATAAAAAAAACGTCCTGACCGTCCTCGTCAGCCGGAGCGGGCAGAGATTTCTGGGGAGTCGCGGCGACGGGTTCCGCCGGCCTGCTGGGAGCCAGCGACTTGCTGAGGAGGTCGGAGTATTTCTCCGTCTGGCCAACGATGAAGTCGAGCTGAAGGTCCAGTGCCTTCTTCCTCTTCTCCTCCAACCTGGACTGCTGCTTGTACTGCACCACCTTCACGGACGAGACACAAGGACACCAGAACTCTTAACGCTGGGGAGCGAGCTTACTTGATAGGAGCTACAAGAAAATACTTAAGTTAATAAATACACTTGTTTGGTTAAAGTTTATGTATTCTATGGTTTTGTTTACTGGGTTTTGCCTGTACCTTCTCTACACTGCTCCAGAAAGCCCGGACTTCCTTCGCGATCGAAGATGCGACTCTTCTGATCTTGGCGTGTTCGTCTCTCTTGGCCTTCTCTTCTTTCTGCCTCAGCTCCTCGTGGTGTCGCATCACCATTCGAACCACCTGATGACAAAATAACATACACATTATATATATATATATATATATATATATATATATATATTATCAGAACCACAGTAGAAGTATACAAAAACACATTTGAGAGGATTTCACTTCACCCACCTTCCTCGCCACCCCTCTCTTCCAGCGCCTCTCTTGGGCAAAATCAGCCGAGAGCCACTGCATCTCCTCGCACAGGTAGTCCCAGTGAACTTTGGGTCGCAGCGGCTCCGGCAGGCGGGTCAGACGCTTCATTGACCAGAAGCCCTCTCGCTTGAGCGACTGGGTCCGGTGCTCGATGTCCGCTTCCTGTAAGAACAAATCGGGACAATCACTCAGTAAAAATCCCGTCGACACACGTTTCTGTGCTACACCTGTGGTTTCTGACACTGTGAGTTTTGAATCGATTCTTTAAAAATCTATTTCGTCACAGCGTTAGTTAAAAATAATGATGACGTTATGCTGAAAGAAGAAAAGAGAGAGCAGCAGCCAGATGTTGTGCAGCTTTGCAGGAAGAAGTGAGAGAATATTCTGTGAACAGCTCAGACTCCATTAAACAACCACAGCTGCAATAAACAAATTCTGTCTGACCAACAGACAAGTCAGCATTTTTTACAATAGTTCCAACGAAAATAACTTTCATACCAACTTATAACCTGCATTCGTAGTTTGTTTTTCATAAAAAGCCCTGCACCTGAACCGCAGCAGCGGAGAAGTAACATTAGGAAACATCACTTTGATTTTGTTTTCATTCTGCAAGAAGACATAACACAGCGTGATCACTAGAGCTGGAACAAATAGTCGATTAATCAATTAGTCGAATGGACGGAAAAATTAAATGGCAATTATTTTGACAGTTGATGAGTCGTTTCAATAATTTTTCAAGCAAAAATTGTGAAAAAAGAGCCAAATATTAGAAGATTTAACCACTGAGCGGAAAAAAATTCTGCTTTGCTTCGCCATAAACTAAATATTTGGGATTTTGGGACTTTTGGTTAAAAAAAAAGGGGCGTAAAGAGGTCACCTTCAACTCAGCAAAAAACATTGACAGTTTTTTAAAACAGCAACGAGATTACTCGTTAATGAAAATAAGTGGTGGCTGCAGCCCTTGTACCGTTTGTCAGACAGTGGTGTTAACTATCACTTATGTCTCATATTACATGTGAGTGGACTACAGACACAACTGAAGGATTTGGTGCACTAAAAAAAATAGTGCCCTCCTCTGAATCAATCAATAATCAGTTACAAATCAATCACATCAACAATCAGAATCCTGGAACTCCAGGAATTTTACAAAAAATGTTTGGCCCATTCAGAGCTCCTTCTTTATGCAATTTAAATTCAATCTACTTGACACATTAAGCATGAGGCACACTGACAGTTTTGTGGCCCCTCAGACTATCTGCGTAATATTAAAAATATCATATTTAGATTTTACGCTTCACCAAACGTCGTTCTGCTAAATCCAAGCAGCTTGGCTGCTTGAATCCCAAGTACATCACATACAGCATCTGAAGGCTTTTGAACTCACGTGTTTAGCCAGCTCCGCCATGTCCGTGTGTCGCTCCCCGCGGGGTCGCTGAGGAGGAGCGCTGCTCTGCTCCGGGGAGAAGGAGGGCGAAGTGTAGCCGCCGAGCGTCGAGGGAGAGACGAACTTGCCGTGAGGACCCCGGAGGGGCGAGGACTTCTCCCGCCGCTGTGCTGACCAATCGCTGCCAGGCGAGGGACTGGGGTAAGAGGAGGACGTGGAGGGCGAGGCGGGAGATGAATTCACCGCGACCCTGTCGGCGATCCACTGCCGTACCTGGAGACAGAGGGGAAAAATATATAAACTGATGAAGGTGAAGGACGAGATATTAACTATAAGATATGACAAAAGCCACGTGCAAGTGTGAACATGCTCCAGAATTATAAACTGGCCATCGACTGGATAAAATAGCAGAAGTGGAAGAAGAAGCCTTGTTTAACTGTGACAGTGTCTGACCAGGATGTGCTCGTGAATTGCACAGTTAAAGGTAAAAGAGCCCGTCTCACAAACCATCACTTACCTTAAGGAACAGTTCCTTTCTGTCTGTGCTGCTCTGTCCATGCTGGAAAAACACACGTGGCCAACTTCAATAAGAAGTCGTCACTGAACAATACAAACACTGTTCACACGAGTTACATGAACGTGAACCACATGCAGAGGGATGGACACTGACACCACAGTTAGACAGGTGAAACATGCCGGCGCACCTGATATGACTGATGGAAGCATTCTTTTAATTTTTAGCCGAAATAAAACTTCTCATTTCAAGTTCAGGGCAGATTTTCGAGCTTAGAAAAATATTTCACAAAACTGCTCCTCAAGTAAAATACACGTAAAACTGCATTTCACAAGCTTTTTGTTGTCCTCAGTAAAGGAAACCTGAATAGGGCTGCAACTAACAATTATTTTCATTATCGATTAATCTGTCGATTAGATTCTCCATTAATCGATTAGTTGTTTGGTCCATAAAATGGTGAAAAATGTCGATCTTGTTGACCCAAGATGACTTGTTTCATCCACACACAAAAGATATTTAGTTAACTGTCACAAAGGAGCAAAGAAACCGGAAAATATTTACATCTAAGCTGATATCAGAGAATTTTGATTTTTTTTTCCTCCTTAAAAACTACTTGAACCGATTAATCGATTATCGAAAAACTTGGCGACTGATTTAGTAGTCGATTAATAATCGATTAACTGTTGCATCTCTAGATCTGAGCAACTCTTTTGCAACTGTGTGGAGATGCTTCACCGTGGCGTTTCGTCTCATTCAGATTAAAAAGTGTATAATCAAATTTTGATTGATGGGAGATAAAGTATCATCTAAATCACAAGAACAAGTAGAAAAGACTCACTGGATACAGATTCATCTTCGCGCTTCTACAGGGGAGTTTGAATTAAAACTGCCTGACCTTCATCTTGTTGAGCGTTTCTTCTCTTTTTTAAATCCATATCTATCTTTTTTTTTCCCTGCCAAAAGCATCCCTGTTCTTCGTGTAAATACCTTGCTGTGCGGCGAGCCGGGAGTCGTCGCTTCGCTCTCTCTCTTGTCGGCGTCGTCGGGTTCTTCGTCGCTGCCTTCCTCCGGGCTGCTGACCTGCCCCGAGGCGACCTCCTGGGCCTCGGCGTCGCCCGTCGGCTCGTCCTGGTCCATGTCCTCGCTCTCGTCCTCCACGTAGAGGGAGTCCGGTTGGCTGATGACGGTGTCGTTGGCTTCCCTGTCCGCTGACTCTTGGAGCATGTGCAGGGTGTCGAGAACTCTAGGTGGGGCGGCGTGGGTAGGAGTGACAACATCGTGCGACGCAGTTTCACTCGTCGACGTTTCAGTAACAGTTAAGGCCTCTTTGTCAGATTTGCTCGTGGTGGTGACCAACGCGACGTTACCGCTCACGGCAGGCTGCTGCACCTCGATGGGCAGAGCTGCAGTCACGGGGCTTTTATTGACGGAGCACTGCGCCTGATCTCTCTGGCTGCTTTCAACCGCTGACGCACATAACGAATCTGCGGCGGAGGCGGTTCGGGGAAGGCACTCCTCAGACGCCGTGCCAGACCGAGAGCTGGCCACGTTTTGTTGCTTGGACACCCGTGCCAAAAGGGAGGGTGGAGGTTTCAGGAGGGGAGTATCTCCCGGTTTAAGGAGCAGCAGCTTTGGATTGATAATACTAGAGGAGTGAGTGGTGCCGGGAGCCTCTGGTTTGGTTTCTGCGGGCACGGCAACACTCTGTGATGGAGTCTCTGTCGAAGCCGCGGTTTCTTTGGTCCCTTCGTGTGAAGAAACACAGGCCTCGAGCTTTGTGGCACTTACAACGGCGACTCCCGTCAGAGAGGGCGTTAGAGTTTCTACAGGACAAACGTCATGTGCTGAAACCGCCATGGACGATGGCGTCCCCGCGTCCTCGTCAGCGGCCACCGGGGATATGAGAGATGATGAAGCAGCTGTTCCCTCCGCTTCCTGTTTGTGGGGAGCTTCGGGGGAATCGCTCGCCTCTGCCCGACCGGACGCTGCTGCGTTGACCTGTGAACAAGTCGTCACAACTTGTGCACTGGTGCTCGCCGGTTCCACGGCGAATGAGTCGGACGTGACAGCGACTAAACAAACCTCGCTGGAGTTCGGCACGTGAACATCTTGGTTAGCGTCTAATACCAAATGCCGCGTGACGCCGGCTACACTCGTGTTTTGTGCGGACAAATTATGGGAATTGTTGTTCGGGAGATTTGCATCGTGCGATGCAGGCAGGGGCTGCTGGGTAATGATGACAGCGTCAGTGTCATTGATTGTGTGAATCGACGGTCCAAGGTGCATCTCTACATCCTGTTTGACAGTGAACTCCTCAGAGTGTTCTAGCAACGCGTTGAAGAGGTTCACCTCGTATCCTGGAGAGTGAGGCGTCAGCGCGCTGCTGCTGGCGCACACCGTTTCCTCGGCAACCTCCTCCACCATGCCGCAGAACTCGTACACCTCCACCGGCTGCGAGTCCAACTCCACGTCCGACTGAACCCTTTCCTCGTAAAGCTTTGGTTCAGAGCTCAGCTCGCCGACGCCGGCAGCCTCGCAGACGCTGCCGTCCTCTCGTTGGAGGAGGTAGCTCTGACTCAGGTGCATGTTCGACCAGTCCTCGCCGATATGAGCCTCCTCTCCGACTACCACGATTTCTTGAGCGTCGGCGACCAGCGGCGTCTCCGTGGTGGGGACTTGGTCAGAGGGGTGAGATGGGTCCGCTTCAACAACCTGCCCCGCCGGCAGTGAGACGACTACGCCGCCGTCAAACAGGGGAGGGGCGGCGGAGGGGTTGGAGGAAGAACTCTCTGGCAGCATTGTGAGGTCGGACGAGGAGGTGGCCGTGTCAGTTTGTTCTTCCCTTGTGCTACTCGCCACCTGCTCGCCGTCAAGGGGATCACAGCTCCTCTGGACGTCGCCGTCTTCTTCGCCAGCTGCGCTGCTAGACACCGCGCTCGCGTCTCCAGAAGTGTACAGTCCATCAACTGTTTCTCTCGCCGTTGGGGCCTCGAGTAAGTCAGCTGAGGGGGTTTGCGTTTCTGTTTTAGAAGTTCCAAGAAGCGCTTCAACGCACTTAAATGTTTCGACTGATTCCACAGAGTTTGATTTCTGTATTTCTCTGGCATCGTTTGAGATGTCCGTGAAGGTTTGAGGCTGTGATATTGACGCGTCAGTTTGTTTAATCTCGCTGCTGTCAGAAGAGGGAAACGGGAAGGGAGACAGTTTTGAGTCCTGGTGACCATCGGCTTGCCGCGCAGCACTCGACGGAGGTATATGGCTGCTTTGATTAGCGTGGACGGGGGAATCCCCGTCAGACTGCTCCACGCCCCCATGGTCTGTGCCGTCTTGGAGTTCAAAACCAGCAGTCGATTGTGGGACAGATGAAGATGAGGCTGTGAAAAGGATTTGAGATAGGGGCTGTAGGTTGATATTCCCAACCCTCTGCTCCTTTCCAACAAGTTCCACTTTTGTTCCAGTCTCTGGTTTATTATATTCCAAACTGACGGACTGTGTCTCCCTTGTCCCTGTAATAGCCACAAGTCCAGCACCTTCTTTAAGTGGTTCAATCTGGTTTGTGCCACTATTTGAGTGGCTTTTCTCTGTATCAGTTTGTGGCCCATACTGCAACTCTTGCACTGTGCTGCTGTCTGGGGCAAGAGCAGCGGAGGAGCTACAGTCCGTAGTGAGGGAAGTTGGCAAGGAGCTCGCAGCCGCAACGACTTCGTCAACGCTCTCCTCGGCAGGGACTTCTTCTGCGACGCCATCCTTAGAGTCGCCGCAGGCGGGGAGAGTGACGGGCAGTGACGTCGGAGGGGCGCTCTCCATGCCGAGGAGTGCCGAGTCGTCGCTCTCCGGCAATGGCACGGTGGACGGATTGGTGATCGGAGGGTCTGGGCGGGGGGCAGCTGCGACCGGCTGCGGGGCATGCTGAGGGGACTCCCCAGCCACATTCTGTGCAGCCTGGGGTTTGCCACCCAGCAAATCCACAGCCGGAGAGGCAGGCCGCCGCGCCGCCTCCTCCCCAGAGCTCGCTCCCTCTGTTCTGCTCCGGTTACACACTGCACCTGGGGGGTGACACAGGTTATTAATTAAGTGTCTGGACAGCCTGTTTATTTAGTGAAACAATGCTTGTTTGTGTGTGTGTGTGGGTGTGTGCATGCTCACCTGTCTGTGGTGTGAGACACAGATCTTCTGTGCTTTCTACTTCCAGGATGCTGAAATTACGGTCCCCTCCACATATTCTGAAGAAGAGAAAAATAGAAATGGATAGTAATTCATTACTGAAATTAATTAACACTTTCATTAAGCGTAACTTAGGTTTTACTGGAATATTGTTCCTTTCATGCTACATTTTAATATGCTTTACTCCATACATCAATAAAGTATTTCTGATTATGATCATCTGACAGCTTTAGTTACATTGTTACTTTAAAGATTAAAGATTTCAGCAAACAAAACTCATGATGATCTTGTAAAATATGATTTGTTATAAATGGAGCTACTAATAGAAACAAACCATTAATGCAAAAATGACGGAGGTTCGACAAAACAAAGCGCTGTGAAGACATCACTCTCTTTCTGGCCATTTTCAGAAGTTTTGCAAATCAAACAAAGGCAATAATCCATATATTAATCTACAATGAGAATCATAATTGACAAGATAGTTATTATGGTTCCAACAACCACCTAAAAGAGTAAAAATGAGAAAAAAAATATTCTCATAATAGTAAACAAGGGCATGGACGACTTTCACTTTTAATGCCTTAAGTTCATTGTCACACTTTCACTCAAGTGAGGGATTTGAATTCTACCCACATTGCTGCAACTCGTGTAACGATAGCAACACGTGACTTTTTGCAAGTAAAGGAACTAACGCTTGGTATTGATTTAAATATGATCATTTGCACACACAAAAATGATCCCAATGAATGAGGACGTTGAGTCTCGTTTCACAGCAGCAATACACTCCAACACAGAGATGCTAGGCTAGTTCCACTTGTGCTAAGTGAGGAATGTACGCGGGCACATCTGATTGAGAGGGTTGTACATAAAAATGAATACTAATAAAAATACTCTGCATTCGACGGTGGCCAAGCTGCGGCTCCCGTGTTGCGTTCGCTGCAGTCGGGGATTCTGCAACATGCGCCCTCGGAAGATAAAAGCCGGCGACCGGACGCGCGCGGCCTCCGCTCATTCATTTTAATGTTCCCGTTAAAAAATTTAAAAACATGATGCACATTTTTAATTCATCGCAGCCTCCGTGCACTTGTGGATGTGTCGTCTACCTCGAGAACATACACGCTTCTGCAGCAGTTGTTGTGCAAGTGACCGAGTGGGAGACATGGAATATGGATGCACTTTTTTTTTTTTTAATCAGAGTGGCAATAAAATCGTTGTTTTTTCCCCCAATCTTTTTGAATCATATGACACAGAATGAAGTGGCTCGCGTTAACGGCTAACACCGCCGGTGATGTGCTGGAAGTGTGTGTCTCCCCCCTTTGCCCCGGTGCAGTTCGGGGTTATGGGGTTCAGATTAGGCGCCGGGCAGCGGGTAACCGTTCGGGATTAAGGGAGGTTGTGTTGGGAATTTTATAAATAAATAAATGAAATAAAGCGAACCGGTTGGGAGACAGAAAATAAACCGGCGTCCTGGTTGTAATAACCGGGAAGCACCAATCGGCGAGGGAACCGCTTTCCACCGAACACCGGTTTGGCTAGTGTGGTTAGCTAGCTAGCGGGCTAACTGGCTAGCAGACTAGCTAGCGTTAGCTCCCACAATAACAGTGTCTGGTGTTGTAGCCACCGCTGCTAACTAGCTAGCTAGGCTACAAAAAAAGAGTTAGTTAGTCGGGTGCGTTCATTTGATGCGCAAGCGCCACATTGCAACCCACTGTTATGTAACGCTCCGGCTCGTAAAGAGGGAGCCGGTGTGTTCGAGCCGACACATATGATGAACTTACTTCACGGTAACACCGGGGGGAGGGAGGAGGAGGAAAAAAACAAAAACCGAAAAGTCGCATTAAAAACCCGCTTCTGCACTACCGAGGGGGGACAATCACTCGTGACGTCATTGCGTGGGGTCAAATCGCTCAGCGGAAATTAATTCGCTTTTAAATTTAGAAAAAAAAAACACGTTCAAACTCCATTAACTACAGGTTTCTATCGGAGTATTAAAAAGACAAAAAAAAACTATGTTGAAAAAGTTCCATACAAAATTTTGTAATGATTCCACGGGGGGGGTTTAGGGGGGACCCGCACCGCCCCACCAACACTGGCGCTTTGAAAGCGACGATAAGGAAATAAATGACGGTTCAGTCGTGATTCGTTTAGCCCGAGTTAAAATTGTTGTCGTGCGTTTTCTTTCGCGTGTCGGTTCAGAGCAGAGTCAACCGCGTCCAGCGCAGGCGATTTTAAATGAAACCACCAAGTGAACCGCAGTCTGCTTGTGTCCCTGTCGTCAATCCGAGTTCCCCCCTCAAGTCCCCCGCGCGTTACTTCCTCCTTGCCGCCCCCCTTCCCTCCCTCCCTCCCAAGGCCGCCATCTTAAGTTCCCACCTACCTGAAATTTCCGAGCGATTTTCTTTTACTAAATTCTCGCGGAAGGAGTCGTCATCCGCGCGCGATCGCGCTCAATCCGTGGTGCCAGCGGTGCGAACTGTCTCCCGGTACCCAACGAGGTACCACTCGGTCTGCGGGAAGAAGTTAGAACGCGCACCGGGAGAGCGACTGGGTTGCGGCGCAGGATGTAGCGGTCGCGGGGAGGAGACTTTACGCAGCGAAATGGTGGAGTGAGCCGCGCCGCTGACAAAGTGCTGAGCGCCGGCGAAATCTCGCGAGACGTGGACGAGCGCGGCACTTAAATCTTTTAATAATTCTCTTCTTTTTCTGCTCGTTTATTTACAGATATAAGTGAGTTTTTTAACCACACATAGGTGATATTATCCCATTTGTCCATACCTCAATTAAAATTAGGACTTCAGATAGATAACAATAATAAGAATTTTATTTATATAGCACCTTTCAGAAGTAGCTTTCACAAAGTGCTTTCACAAAAACATACAATCATTCAAGCATTCCAACAATAATACGGTTTTCAAGTCACATATCTGTATAAAAAGACGACATCACATAAAAGCAAGTCTATAGAAATGGGTTTTTAAAAGTGACTTAAAAGAATGCACAGATATAAGTTTATTTACAGATATAAGTGAGTTTGTGATATTTTCCCATTTGTCGCTACCTCAATTATAATTAGGGCTTAAGATAGATAATAATAATAATAATAATTTTATTTATACAGCACCTTTCAGAAGTAGCTTCACAAAGTGCTTTCACCAAAACATACAAATCACAGACAATTAAAAATCAGCATTCCAACAATGATACGGTTTTCAGATAGTTTTTTTAGATAGTTACTTTATTCATCCTCAAGCTGGGAAATATATATATGACAAAACATACATCATATAAAATAAAATATAACTTGAAGATGAATCATCATATATTCGTCACTTAAGGTTCACACAAAACGACTACAAAAACAATTTAAACATATCAGAGAATATGTGTATTTAAGATGACACCGACGTCTACAAATGACATAAATGTGACAAATTAAATTCTGTCAGTCATTGTTGTGTTTTGGAAAAGGCTAAGATGACCCAGCTCTGTCTGACAGAAAAACTCTGGACTCTGTTTAGTCTAAATTAGAACATAAATCCTGGCACATTTGCACCTTCATGTTACCATGTTCCTCTGCACACTACTGGTAACTGATTGTACTACTGCACCATTTCCACTATTAATATTCATGTAAATTCTTAATATTTATTATTCTTATTCTCTATATTTCTGCAATTCGTATATTTTTAAATTTGTTTGTGTATATATTGTATATATTTTGTGTGCTGTGTGAAATGTGCTGCTATTACACCAAAATGTCCCAGCTTGGGATAAATAAAGTTACTATCTATCTTATTGACACTCAGCAATTTAATCATCTTTGGTTTTTCCAAGTCGCTCGAACAACTATGTGAAGTTGACTGACAGAATTTTAATTGTCACATTTGTCATCGTAAATACATATATGCTCTGATATGTTTAGATTGTTTTTGTAGTCATTTTGTGTGAACCTTAAGTGACAAATACATGGTGATTCATCTTCAAGTGATACATTATTATATATGATGTTTTCTCTTTTTTTAAATTATGGTATGTTGAGCCTCCTTATTTTAGGACTTGAAATATTATTTGTGATGAATCCATTAGCTGATAACAGAAAATGAATTTGTGACTATTTTGATAATAAGTAATAAAGGAAACATTTGCTGGTTCCAGGCTCTCATGTGTGAAGATTGAAGGCTTTTCTTTTTCATACATGTCAAAAATATGGTCAGTTGGTCAGACGACTCAAATCATCTGAAGACAGTAATTTGTGCTGTAGGAAATTTCTATGGATATTTTGTAAACAAAATGACAGTCAGTTAATTGAGAAAATAAATACAGACATTAGTAATTTTTTAGTAATGAGGTTTGATCCCTGGGTGACAAATAGATAGCGACTAAGCAACAAATTGTGCTCAACTTTTTTTCCCTTCTGGATACATTTATGGTCAAATGGCCTGGATATTAGAGGCAGGATATGTAAGATACTTAGGGAGTACTCTCCTTGTTTCTTCCCTTTTAAATTTATGATTTTATGATTTAGAAGTAAAGGGAATTGTTTAATCAATTAGTTGATTGACAAAATGATTCTACAATAAATGTTCTAATTACTTAACTTATTTTATAATCACGTAATTTGACACCTGAGGCTCCCCAAGAAAATAATTTTCAGATTAATAAAAAATCAAAATCATATCTTCCAGCCCTGGTGGGAATATTAAGAGGCGATTTTCCATTTATTCTATAGATAAAAGATTAGTAATCCAAGGGAAAAATCCAGATGTCAATACTTATGTCCATTTTTGTATGATGTAGCTCGACTGATATATTAAGTATAAAATATCATATTTTATCAAAAAAGCCCCACATTCCAATACAGCTTCTAAAATGTAAACATTAGCTTGTTTCCATTTCATTTTCTGCTAAATTTGGTCTTTGAAGTATAACTGTCAATGTAAACTGAGAAGTAAAAAAAAATGTTGCGTAAACTGACCAGTGAATGGATTCATCGAGAAAGAGTAGGGAGGTAGTTACACTCAAAATAATCAGATTCAGAACAAAAGACTCACACAACAGAGTAAACAACAATTCATTTAATAATTAATCTTTGTGGTCTCTAGGGGAGGGGTTTGAAAGGTATAAAATGGTCATATTAAAATAATCGACCCAGTCTTTTCCCTCTCAGGATTACCCACTGTGTAGTTTGTCTTTTGACTCAAGTCCTTATATTTTTTTTTTCCTCAGCTCTTCAGCAGATGTCCCACTTTATCCACGTATATAACTTATTTGTTGTTGATGAAAGAACAACAACTTGACAGTTCAATGTACAAGGCTCCCGTAAGTCCCAAAAATGGATATAGCACACAACCAGTGACAAACAGGCGAAACCTCCCTCTCAGAGCATAATTAAGTCATAGATGAGATTCCTCCAAGAGGCCGGAGTTTGCGGTCGGTAATAAGGCTCAAAGTTCACAAGCATTAAAAACCTTTTTCTGCTTTTACCTTCTGCATGATTTGAAACATATTACTACCTGGGGGGGAGAGAGAGCGTACTGGTTGATACCCGAAACAATGACAAATAACATAACAGTGAATATATTTATTATTATAGAAGATAATTAATGTTAAGAATAATAATTACAAAGGCAATTTGTCTAGACTACTATAATCTGGTCCTGCTCATAAAGTCCAGAGGAGACTGGGAAACAGTTACAGGAAGCTCTAAAACACCGTGTTCCACTCGCACAGTGACGCTGAGTTCATTTTGCCCGTTCATCCTATGAAAACAAAACAAAAAAACAAGGCAAAAACAAAAAGGTTGAATCTCATTATCAGTGAAGCTGAGGGGTTTTGGGGTGTGATTTTTTTGGGAGGGGGGGAGCAGTAAACTGAGGTACAACGCTTACTGATATTCATTAAATGGTCTCATTGATAATCCGTCTTTTTCCACAACGACAAAAAAAGACAGACAGAAACATAAAGCACCACTTCCCCACTGTAGTTCTAAAACACCCTCACCGGGCATGATTCACGTGGAGGAGGGTGAGTGAAGCTGAGGACGAGCCCTTGACTTGTTCTCAAAGTTGTGCGTCCTTCTGGAAGTTATTTTCCAAATCCAACTGGAAAAGGGGGGCGTCTGCTCAGAAGCATGGATTGTGATTCACATGACCGTCCTCTGCCTCTTCTACAGCTTTCAAAAGTGAGTACTGTAATAACCGACGACCAGTATAAAATTAAAATAAAAAATTACACCAAGGATGCACAGAAACCATGTACCTTTGAATTGCACTGATAGAACAATTTGGGCATATTCCAAGTCACACTGACAAGTCTTGCATTTCCCTCCCTACCGTCACCTCCAGCCAGTCACGGTCCCCGTCCCCCCCCCCCTTTTTTTTCTTGTGGGGCGACTGGAGCTGGTGTGGTTGTGTAACTGGGGAGGGCAGGGTTGTAGTAGTCTGCAAGAGGGGAAAGGGGGGGCAGGTTGAGAGCAGCACAGTGATCCTGACATGTTCCTGAATCTCCTCCAGTGTTGTCCCTGTACTATCTGGACTCTGCGTCTTTGTGGGCGCTGTACAGTGCCAGCTCGCCCGGCCCGAGAGGTCTGCGGGGAGGTGTGGACGACCGGCTGGTGATGGACGGAATGAGCGGAGGCGGCACCCCCACCAAGCCTGCCGGGCTTTTCCCCATGAGGCCGTTGGACATGTGGTGCGGGTTCATCTGGCCCAGGCGGGAGTAGAGGCCTGCGTGGTGGTGGTGGTGCTGTGCGGCAGCAGCGGCGGCGGCTCCGGGGGGAAGTGAGTGGGAAAGAAGGCCGGGGTGGAGCTGCTCCAGGTGAGCTGCAGCAGCATGAGAGGGACTTGAGAGGTGAGAACCAGCAGAGAGGTGTGGATGCATCCCGAAGTAGCGAGCCCGCTCAAAGTCTTCCCTCAGGATCTGGGCACGCTGCTCCTCGTCCATCAACCCTCCTCCCGGCGGTCCCAGGTGATGTTGGCGGTCAAAGTGATGTGCCATTAAGCCGAACTCCTGTCGGACACCGGAGGTGGAAGCAGAGGTAGAAGTTGGAGGGTGGTGAGGGGCGGCGGCTGCTGCTGCGGCTGCGACAGCTGCAGCCCTCTCTGCCTCCAGAAGGCGCTGATGCTGCAGCAGCCGGGCCAGATGCGGATCCGATCGCAGGGCCAGATGTGGGTCCGACCTAAGTGCCAATGCCTCCCTACGATGCTGATGTTGCTGCTGAGCTGCCAGCTCCCTCCAGGGGTCCCAGGTGAAGCTGTGTGGGCCCTGTGGTGGCCCCTGGGGTGGACCGTGATGGAAACGCTCTCCTGGACCCATTATCAACCCGTGAGCTCCCGCTGTGTTTCCCAGATAAGCCTCGATGGCTCTTGAGCGGTCCAGCAGGGAAAGGTGTTGGTGGGGAGGAGGGTTCTGAGTGTGTTGCGGAAGGGAAACACCAGGAGTGGGGGTCAGTGACATAGAGGAGGAGGAAGGGGTACCAGAACTGTGGTGGTGTGGATGGCTGTTGGGCCGGTCGAAGCCGTGGTTGGGTGCAGGGGGAGGCAGGGAGATGGGGATGTGCTCCGGCTCCTCCTTCCGCTCCTCTTTGACTTTAACCGGCGGGAGAAGCATGGGAGGTTTGGAGACGGGCGTCGTGGTCCGATCAGACTTCCTGGCCTGAGACAACGACGTGACGGAGGCAGAAGCTGCGGAGGAAGTGGGGAGGTTACCGTCTCTTTGGGAGTGTGAAGGTTCGCCGTGGAGGGTGTGTGCTGTTGAGGCCAATGTGCGGGGGTAGAGGTCCATAGGAGACGGGGCCGAGCGGCCAGAGGGCGGGGGAGTGGTGAGCACGGAGGACGAGGAGGACCGCGGTCTGTCCCGGTCTGCTACTAAAGACGAAGAAGCAAGAGGCGGTGCCCGTGAGGACAGCGTTGGCAGTGGCCTCTTGTCCCCATCTCTGTCCCTCTCGCGCTCTCGGTCTCTGTTTAAGCTGCGCGTCAGCTCCTCGATAGGCCCACCGCCCCCGCCCAGGCCACTGCTGTGGCCATTGATGTGGGAGACCGGGGTGCTACTGCGGGGCTTGAAGGAGGGGCCGACCGGAGACATTCTCACAGGTTGTCGGCCATACAGCATGTTGTCTCTGCAAAGCAACGTGCACGAAAGTTAGTGTGAAAATCATTGTTGTGTAAAATAAAACCCTCGTCCAAAGACAGTTTACTGTCACAGAGAGCAAAGAAACCAGAAAATACTAATGTGTGTGTTTTACTGTGGATTTTTACCCAACATGCTCCTATCTCAGTGGGAAATCTGCGATCACATGACGTGCCTGGGGTAACGTGGGTACTGATTGCTAACTAACACCACCTCATGTAAGAATATTAAAATAACCCGAGTGTCGTACCTGTCCTTCTCATCCTTGATGTGGGGGATGTCTCTCCTCTCTCCGTCCTTCACCCGGTCCCTCTCGTCCCTCTTGTCCATCACTTTGGCCCAGCCGGGGCCAACGGGGAACCCAGATGGGCCGCCGTGCAGACGGTTCCACGCGTCGTGATGGTTTGGGTTGGACAGGCCGGCTGGGGAGTCTTTAGGGCCAAACATGGAGCCCGCTGCAGAGCAAAAAAAGACATTTTGTTTAGAAAATCAGACAAGAACTGATTTTATCTTAAGCTTTCAAATTAAATAATTCTTCAAACTGATAGTGCCATCTTATGGAAGTAAAACACGCTTTACGTCCGGTTCTGTTGTTACTTTCTAAGATTAGACAATGACAGACGTATCTTTAGATTAACCCCTGACCTTTATCATGACATCAAAATAATATAAACAACAATAGTTTTGTTATTTTGTCTGATTGTTATTACGTTTACCAACTAACCTTTAAGATATGATGCTGACAAAAGATTGTAACCCTAAATAAAATCTATTTACTAGCAAAGTGTGACGACAGTAAGCCGACGATTATATACATTAAAAAGTATAAACTGGAGATGTAAAATCAGATTCATCTGATCTGAACAGACGTGAATGACAAAGTCAACAAGTCACCCACAAGCTTGTTGTCTTTTCTCATGAGCAGAGAACGGAGAGTTTCTCCAGTAACAGTTAATGTGCCAAATTGTGTGATTTATGATACTGCAACACTCGAACGATTAAATTAATAATTTATAATAGAAGCATTTCTTTTCTCAAACATTACACTGTACAACATGGACAATGAGTAATTATTCCACACACACACACACACACACACACACACACACACACACACACACACACACACACACACACACACACACACACACACACACACACACACACACACACACACACACACACACACACACACACACACACGTTCAAAGCAATAAATCAGAGATAAATTGTAATCTCAAACTCGTCATACTTGTTTACACGTGCGTGTGTGTGTGCACAGTTACGTTATCTACCTTAAAGTAAAAGGCTGCAGTCAACCACAGAGAATCTTGGTCGACTGAAATCGTACCAAACCTTCAAATAAATGTTTTTTGAGGAAAACAAATCTGCACGTTCTCTCCAGATTAATTGTACCTATATTAGTCCAAATGAATGACAAATAAACAAAGACAGCTCTTAGTTGTGGCATTTTGAATCAATAAAGCCAAAAGCATCAACCCTGAGTGTTTTCCCTACGACCTGAAACCATACTGTCAAAATCGTGGACAAAATCCACAGTATTCCCCCTGCAAATATGTATTTCTGATTTCCGCTGAAACTAATATGCGGCCTCAGCTGCCTTTGCCTGTGCATCGTGTGAAGTTTGCCCAGGCGGCATTTCCTTGTTGAGTTGCCGCAGGGCAGATACCTCATGGTAGCTGCCGGTACACAACAACAACAATAACAACAGGCAGGATGAAGACACAAATGATTTGACCAACTCAGACTTCTGAAGCTTCATTAGCTTCCGCTGGACTTTACACATGCATTTTTTAAACTGGAGGAGGACTGAGGCATCTGTGCCCAATTTCCTAAGTGGAGTCGCATTAAGACGGGATCACGTTAAGTCCGGTACGAAGACGTGAAATGATCACAGCAGGCAATAAGGTCGACTTTAACGAGTGGGAGAGAGTAGCCCCCTTATTCGACTGACTGAGGCCAGTCCAGTAACTCGTCAGGGGGCTACAGTGAAGAAAAGAATAGAAAAAAGAATTAAATAAGTGGTTGTGCAGCGAAATGTCAAACATGGCTCAATTTACCAAGATACTGGAAATTACCGTGAAGATAACCTCATGGTTTTCACACTGTGAAGAGTCTTGTTTCAGTGTTTTTGGCAACTACAACGTCTGTAGATGCATTTATCTGTTTTATTTCCATTGTCTGTACCACAACAACAAAAAATATAAACGACCACCAACTTTCCCCATTTCGTTCTTTCAGGTCGTAATTCCCACCAACTCTCTCAACATACACACGACACACGTGGGGGTTGTATGATCGTATGAAGACATTCTATTCTAGTCTTGTGTTTCAACACTCAAAAAATGTTGGACTGACCCAGAGTCGGGCTGCCAAGTCCTCCGAAGGCACCAGAACCCAGGGCTCCCAGCGGGGTGAAAGGTGGAGAACGGCCATACGGATCTAAAACACGGGTGAACATTAGAAACTTTTTATATTTCTAAACAGAATAACATTTTGTGCACAGTATCGCATAGAATCTTTTTCAGCCGCTCTTACCCAAGTGTGCAGTTGGTGTGAGGAAAGAGGAGTGAGGCCCTGAAGGAGACATGAAGGGAGCGGAGGACGGATTGACTGCACCTGAGGAACAGAAGTAGTAAAAAAAAAAACAATGTCACAAGTAAGTCAAGCACATCAAACTACTCACGCGCTTCATGCCAATAGCAGATAGCAAAACTACAGGAGAGTTCGAAACCTCAGAGATGCGAGGACAAATTAAAAAGATAGTAGTCAGAAGTTCTTTAAGAAATCAGGTGAAATGATGAGTGGAGAACATAGTCCAGACAACTTTTTTTTTGTTGTGTAGCGTATTTGTCATTAATCATTCTTCAAGTCGTCACATCAACCACAGTAAATTCACATTCAATCAGCTGTTTGTTTGTTTTTTTTGAGACAAAAAAAAAATGTTCAGACATAAACCTGCAGCTGAGAACAGACTGGGGGGTCTGGTCATGTCGTGAGTGGGAGGGAGGGCTCCTCCCATGGGCCCGAGCGGTCCCATTCCTCCTGCTCCGGGAAGACGGGCCAGCAGGTCGCTACGGAAGTCCAACTTGTGAGGATCAGCCTGCATCAGCTGGAAAGAGGTCAACAGAAGAGTTAACCCAACATTTGATCCTTCATCTGTCCACTGTGAAGATTTATAATAAGTACAATAAGTAAACGTACCTTTACTTTTTTCTGATGGCTTAGAATCATCCAGGCCACATAAACATGCATAGCACACCACTTTCCTGGTTTCTGCACAGCACAAAAAAGAAGAAGAAAGAAATCACAGGAGTTGACTATGTTAATCCAGGAGTCTTGCATGAACAACTTTAGAGCCGTTGCACACAGAGTCAGACTTCCTGCTCCTCGTCCTCGTTCAGAAATATCTCATCTTTACTCTCCCCAAGTTTTGGGGTTTCCCGGTTGGAGAGATAAGGTTACGCGATGGGGCTAAAGTACGAGTTTGGGGAAAATAAACCAAAAGTCAGTGGGGGGAGAAAAAAAATGTGGAAAATGGCCCACGTACAATTATAACTGGGGTAACTTAACCAAATATGAAATATCTAACTGGGTGTGCAAGGGCAGAGGATAGACCAGTGGCAGTGGAGATAACAAGTGACAGTAGTGCAGAGTGAGTGAAGCAGTGAGGAAAGTAAAACAGGCTTGAAGGTTTTAAAGGAGCCAAGGGATTCAAAAAAGCATCTGTTGTTGCTTACATTACTGACTTTCAACGGTGTCCCAAATGGATCAGTTAGCTACAAGAGAGCAGAAGTGTAAAAAAACCACCTTTAATCATCACGTCTCACTCTTTATCAGAAATAAGTTTTGTGCTCTTGTGCTGCGTTGACTGGGCCCCGTGTTGCAGCTCATCCTCGACCCTAAACTTGTCTTTATCCTCACCTGTGTGTGTGTGTGTGTGTGTATATATCTTCACACAAAACAAAAGAACATCACAGGAGGATTGAGGCAAACTGGTTGTACTGTAGTAGTAAGCATACCGTCCTCACCCTGGGGTCTTTGGGCTGCAGGTGGTGAGGCACAACCCCAAGTCGTGCGGATATGTCGGGACCCGTTCCCTGAGGGACAAGAGGCTGTCACACACAGCACAACACATCAGACACAACCTATTCCTCTACGTGTATCCATCAGATAAACATCTGACTTTATCTTTCATCCCCCTCCTCAGGACACCCTAACTTATCAACACAAGCTTCATATTCATATCTATTTCATCTTTTACCGTGGGTGATGAAATAAACCCAAACTTACTTGCCGAGGAGGCACAAAGAGTTATTCTCACCTTTGGCTGAAACGCTCCTTGCAAGGAGCTGAAAGGCCCGGTGGGAGGAATCACAGGTTGGATACTCGGCACTGAGGGAGGCGGGTACTGTGGGAAGAACTGCCGCGACACAGACAAACATATATGTAAACTTACGTGATCACTTCACTTGAACAAGTTTATTAAAAAATGTACGGTTGTACTCTGAGCCTTTATGATTTGTTATCAGTAAAATACTCACAGGATGTCGGTACAGACCGTCCATTTTGCCTGGATACTTATCAAACTAAAAAGACAAAAAACACTGTGTGGGTTAAAAAACAAACAAACACACAATATAGTTCACATTCCAGCAAGTTTCGACACAGATGTTCAGAGACTCTCACCAGCGGTGGTGCGGTAGCGGTGGGGTGCAGGAAGGGCGTGAAGTGTTGGTGCGTGTGCGTGTGTTGGTGCTGGTGGTTGTGCTGATGGAACTGGAAGGCCATGGGCGGGATGCTCGCCTGGTTCTGGGACGTCCGGCCCGACGAACCCGGTGCGGAGCTCGAAGCTGACGGGCCCCCAGGAGTGGAGCGGCCGGCTGCCGTGTTGTTGTTTTCAGCCCCTGGGACGCTGCGTCTGCCCTCGCGCTCTGGAGAATTCAGAGAAATGGAACGTTTTAAAACTCTGATGCAACAAACTGGCTCTTAAATGTACGTGTGGAGACATTATGAAGCTTGAGTTAATGATGGATACAAGAATAACACATGTGAAGTCAAATATATACAAAGAATTCAACACTTGCTGTGCCGAGAATCTCAGTTCATCAATTCCCAATTCCCTCACGACCCCAGACAACCACCAGAGGAAGTCTGGTCTATTTCAGTAACATTTTAGTCACCATGTTCCCACGAACAGGAGAACATACAGAGAGACTAACGGCAGTGAAGTGCAACGTTCGTGCTGGGTTGACTGTACCTGCTGCTGCTGAGTGGGCAGGACCTTGGAGCAGAGGTGGAGGCGGAGGCAGGCCGGGTGAGGACGTGTACAGGGCCCCGGAGCTGGCTCGGGACGGGGGTCGGAGGGGCCCCGAGGATACTGAGCCCCTGATGTAGGGCAGCGACACGCTGGTGGAGGGAGTCGGGGGGCGCATGGAGGACGAGGAAGACGCAACCGACGACGCAGATGACGGAGGTTTGACAGGGGTGTTGATCCTGAAGGGAAGAAAGCTTGAGTAAGAAACAAGAATTGTGTATTCAAAAATATCTATATATATATAAATATGATGTAAGTAGGCAGCTCATAAGTTACACACCTGTTGTTGATGTTGTAGATGGAGTGAGATCGTCCTGGCAAAGTGTGGAAGGGTTTGGGTTTGGAGAGTGGCGGGCTACAGTTGTGGCGGCCCCCGTTCCCGTTGAGCGGGCCGGGCCGAGGCACGGCACCCGAGGCCGTGACCGGAGAGTGGGAAGGCAGGCGGGAGGAGGCGGAAGAGGTAGAAGAGGACACGGGCTCGGGGAAATGCGGCTCCAGGTTTTTCTCCTGACTGCGCTCCAGGCCGGACACCCGCGGGGTCACCATCAACCGCGAGACGCCGCCGCAACGGGCCGGTAGGGGAGGGCAGCTTTTGCCCACGGACGTGCCCATGTTTGAGGGGGCAGGTTCCGCAACTAAAAGAGACGATACAGATCATTATTTCTTCACATTGTAGAGTAACAGAAGTGAGGGCGAGAAATCTAACACCTTATTTTGTAGTTAGTTTAAAAACAGGCATTACGGATCTGATGGAACAGTATACAGCATGACTGACCTTATTCAGAACTGGATGTCTGCCGAACTTTACAGATCCATATCAAATTGGTTTGTCTGTCACTGTCATTAGCAAATTCCTCTACGTTAATGGAGTCTGTGAGCTGCCAACTCAATTTTTAATGCCACATTAATATCTGGCCTCGTGTGACTTTTCCTAAAAAATTAACCCCAATGAGTTAAATGCAGTAAAATGTGTGTGTGTGTGTGTGGGGGGGGGGGGGAGAGACACCATTGTGTTGGATCAGTTCTCAATATATATTTGTATGAACATAAAACATTGTCCATCCAAAACGCAGACATCCTCTACAGGAGAGGGGGAAAAAACTCTGGCACCAATTAATGATCAGCTCCCTGTGTGATTATGACACAGAACATAATCGGTCCTGATTGGATGATCATGGGTATTACACATAATGACACAGGCCCTGAGACAGGTGGACGGGACACGGGCCTGATGAGACCCGAGTACAACACAGACCTGGCCCGAGTCGGGTCACAAATTTGGATCTTGATCACTGGAAATTAAGTGGAAAAAGCATTGTGGTTCTTTCTGTGACATAGCGCTTCTGGTATTTTTAATAAATCTGTTTCTGGTCTTGAATCATTAACATTATCAACTACACATCTACATGAAGGGCTACTTTTCAATTTTTTCCCGTGACGATCTAAATATAGCCGACATTGACTGACATCAGTTAATCGTTTCATGAATGTGGAGGCGGCAAAAATAAAATAAGGTGGAGCATATTTCTCATACCTTTTCTGGTGCTGACTGTGAATACGGGATCCATGTCATTGTCAGAAGCCTGGAGATAAAAGATAAGATTTCATTATATTAATGCTCCATCTATACTCAATTACAGTCAACATATCACTCAGTAACATAAACATATGTAGTCTGTCGCAGGACTTGTGAATTACAAAAATTATTAATATTTCATTGATTAATATGGTGTTATTTTTCATAATGTAAAGGCAACAAATACAGTGTCATGCATTCATTAACTCATGGAAAACCATATTAATAATAAGATAACAAGGAAGGAGTACAAACCTTGTCTCCTGTATCACTCTCTGTGTCACACTGAAAGACGACGGGAGGAATAAAAAAAAACATTCAGATATTATCCATTAGAATATTTCGGGCAATGTGCAGTTTTAAAGAAATGTGCAGAAACAATGCAAAACTCTGCAGCATCAGAAAAGAAGCTTACAATGTAACCAGTCTCCAAAGGGTGCCCCTAGAAAACAAAACAAAACAAAAAAAATCAATATTATTTGCGCCAGTTGTTTTCAATAAGTTTCAAAATGTGTCTAAATGGAAAAAAATTACGTCAGTGATAAAACATTTTTTTAAATCTAGAAAATAATCTTTCCTGGTCGTATGGTATCATCCTGCACTGCTTTCTTTACAACCCCCTTAAATTATCGGTGTTGTAAGAATTTGAGCAACAGTGTGTTAGTGTGAGCAAACCAGTTGAACTAGATCATATTGGATTTCAGGACATACAGGTGAGCAGCAGGAATGATTGTAAACACAGCTATTTGAATAAGACTTATTAGCTCAATCTAACGTGACAAAGATGAAGAAATGTGAGCTCGTCAGAGTCATAAATCAAACACTCCACCTCGATCTTTCTCCTCTTGTTTCGGCTCTTGTTCCAGCAGCTGTTGGGGTAGCTGTGTGGGGCTCCCTCCTCCGGCTCTGAAAGCGGCCCACCACCGTTCTCCTCGGGCCCCCTCTTCCCCTTGTTCCTCCTTCCCAGCATGTCAGAGCGCTGACTGGGCTTCAGTGAGCAGTCCATCTGATAAAAAAGAATGCAATGTTTACGCATCTACCCAAAAAGCAAGAATGTGTACGCCTGAGGCCAAAGACCCAGCTGCAAGCCGATTAATGTCCTGAAAGACCCAATTTCTGCATAGTTTCTGGAAGCCAAAATAGAAACTCAAGAATGACGTAATGCCGCCTACATGAGACTATGTTTCAGCCGTTTGTGTGTAAAGCAATATAGTTAATTGAGACCAAAAACAGATGAAAACTCCTCAATAGTTGAATCAAAAGCTCTCTGACAAAAGTCAACAGGAAAAATTGTTAATTCACAACAGGATAAATATATTAAAAGTAGAGTTCGACCGATATGGATTTTTTCGGGGGGGGGCTGACGCAGAGATCGATATAGGGAGTACAAGATTTCCGAAAAAAAGCTTTTTAAGCTAAAAAACTGTTCACCAAACATTGTCATTATTCAGTTTGGTACATCATTTTGATGTCTGTGTTGTTTATGATAGACAAAGATGAAAATAGATACTCACAGTGTGACTGAATAAATTAAATTCAGCTTGAAAGGTCAACATAAGAGATCACAACAGCTCATCTGTCCCACTGGTGTAACGGTTCATTTGTAAATAACTCCTCTTTCACAGAATATCTGCAGACAGTTAGTCTTAAATAAAAACATTTGTGAAAGAAATTTGACAGATTGAACTCGTTAGTATTGTTAAAGGATTTTTGGTGTGTTCACTTTCTTCCATTAGCAGTTTCAGATAGTACACATTCACAAATCCTGGTGTTCAACGGTTGATTTGACTGTAAAATCAAGTTACCTAAGAGATCAGTGGAACTGTGTGTGTAAGTAAATAGGCAGTTTTGCAAAATAACCTATGGTTTCCTGTCCTGATGCAGAGGTCAAAAGCAGATACCATGAGATCCACCCTGAAGGCAGATTCACGCATATCAAGAGATTGCTTTCTCCTCTTCAACATGCCAAATACGTCTCACGTCAACATCACGTTACATATTAAATGCATTGTGGAAACTTCACACCAGCCAAACGCTGATCCCCAGAATCCACATGTGACTTTAGTTTCCTGCTCCGTTCTGATGGACGGACAAGTGACCTGAGCAGCCGGCGCAGAAGGACAAGTATTAGCACTCAGACAGAAGGGTTGATGTTCTTATTACACGGTTACAGTCACGCATTGTTCCTTTTCTTTTTTCCTGAGAAGCCATTTGGCAGCTCATCAACACCTCACAGAATTAGAACATGAATAATTGAGGCCTCTCTCTCCAGAACCCATCAGAGGGATTCGCCTTGGGGTTGGAAGGAATGGTCAGACAGTTGAAGATTTTTTCTTCAATCCACAGCCTTTTTTTTCTCACCTTTGGCTGGAGGGTCGATGCATGGTGTGATGTAAAGAAGGCAACGTGTAATGATCAAGGTTCAAATGCAAATCAATTAGAATGTGTGCAGAATGGCTGCCAGCTACATGTCAGAGTCACCCGTCAATCTGTTTACACTCATGTGGGAGAACAATCGGTGTGTGGTGGATGACAGCTGATGACATGGAGACTCTCACCTCCAGTGCCTCCAGGCTGATGAAGCTCGCGATGGCAAAGCCGTCGATGATGTCCTCCTCGCAGGACACCGACTCCCTCTTCCTCCGGCGCGGAGGCCTGTGTCTCCCGAAGCCGGGCCGGCACTCTCTGCCGCCGGGCCCCAGCGCGCCGTTCGCCCCGCACGCCTCCCGGTCGGAGCCCGAGGACAGGGACGTGGCCCGCTGCTCGGCGAGGTCCACCCTCCGCCGCCGCCGCTCCCGGTCGCGCTGCGAGCGGGAGCGGCGGCTCTGCCGGAATCCGGCGCTGCGGCTCGGCCCCTCCATGTTCACGCGGCGCCTGCTGCTCTCGACTCCGGTGACACCAAAGGCACTTTGATCCAAGTCCCGGTCCGGTGGAAACGCACCCACCACCCGCACACAGGCCCTCGCAAGGGAGCCTCCGCTAAAATGGCGTTAACGAAACCAGGGGCTATTATTTACCGTCCTTCGACAACAGTCCGTGGGCATCGGTGCCTTTCTTCCGGCGAAACTTTAGTGTCATCTCAATGAAACTTAGATCCACGTGGGAATTTTTAAATCGCCCGAGAAAAACCCACACACAGACATGGACCCAAATGTCAGGACATGGCTGCTTGTGTCTCGGGGTAGGCTAACGTTAGCTAGCAGGCTAGCTAGCTAGAAAATCAGCCGACAACCGCACAAGTTACACGCATGTAAACAACAAAACAAAAAGGACACGTCCAACGGTGCTGCTGGCGAAGTGGGACAAATCGCTGGCCGATGTATTTCACAGTGAAATCAACGCCAACGCTGGCATCGCTCGATACCACCGGAGTGTCGCCTGTGTGTTTCTGCACACGCTGACAAAATGAATTAGCCAAACGGATGCGTTTAGCTGCGGTAGCGAGGCCACTAAACCCGGACAACCCACAATTTAACACGACGGCTGCCGTGACATGACGTCCCGTTAACGTGAACTGTTTTGAAATGGGCGAGTGTTTTTCCTTCCTCGAATGACTCCCAGCTGGACGAGTAACATCAGCTGTCTGGTTGACTTTTGACTAGTTAATGCTACTAGCTAGCCAGGTAGCTAGGTCGCTAGCTAGCTAGCTTGCTAGCTCCGTGTTGATTCCAGCCAATTAGCTTATGCTCGCACGGCTAACTCGACACATTACGATATATTCCGCCCGCAACGTAAGAATAAAATGATATTCTTAGAACGTGTCTGAATAACGTGACAAGCCGGACGTCGCGGCGTGAAGCTAACTAACGTCCAACCGCCGCGGGAATAAAAAAATGTTTCTCGCTGTCGAAACGTTAATGGCCGTTAGTGATGGTTGAATTCGCATCACATCAAAAGAAAGACGTAACGTTAGCACTCCGGCTAGTTAGCCAGCTAAACAACAGTCTCTTGTATTTATTTATTTTTTAAAGGACGCAGGGTGGAAACGGAATCTTTTCTACGCGACCAAATAAGACATAGTCATAATATTTCGCTTCTTCACGCGCAGCTCGTCTCCCCCTTCCACCTCCGTCATAAAGGGGAAAAAAAAAGATCAAGGCCCAAATATCAAAGCCTCGGTGTCGATTTCCATAAACGAGGGTGTCGGCCAAGCCCCCGTCGGGCCGGGCAGCTCCTTCTTCATGCAGCCTCCGCTGTGTAAATCCAATGTTCGGGGGCAGAAGCTGCGCCGCTCGCTCCGAGGGTTTTTTTCCCCCTCAAATATTCCTCCTCTTCTCGCCGAATTCCAGAGTGGGAATACTCACGGAGAGTGAAGTGCACGGCTCCGCCGCCTGCCCCTTCACAAGTTTCCACTGAATTGGAAATTTGTGGTGAAAACCGGGGCGACACGACCCTTGTCAGCCGTGCAGTGCATTGTGTGCGCCGCTTCTTCTTCCTCGCCAGTCGAACTGGCACCGTTGGCAGCTCCGCTCGTGCAACACTGCCACCGTGCGGACAGAGCGTTCAGCACACCCCGGGGGATGCCGTTGACTTTGTCAGGTATCCAGCAAAAAAAAATTGCCTGTCATAAAAGATAAAAGCCAAAACTCAAATTCAGAAGCATACGAGATCTTACAGACGATTGTGCTGTGTGCAATCTGCATTATCGTTTGCCCAACTAACACCACATTGCCAAAAGTGTGTGGACGCCATTTGTCTAGGCCAAAAGTGTCTTGTTGTTGACCTCCACTAAAGACCACATTACTGCTTCATATTTTCCCCAGGTACCCATAAAGAAACAGATGAATGAAATGGTAAGTTGACAGGTCATTTTCCTGAAGGTTAATGATTTAAAAAGCAAATTGCAACTGTTGTCATTTGCTCAAATGTCAAAGTTTCCCAATTTTTTGTGACAGTAAACAAACTGGAGGTTTTAAACGGCTTGTCAAAATTGAAAAATGGCATTTAATAGAGTAAACCTAAAAAATGATTAATACAGAATTGCAAGATGCACTGATAATATCAATAACTGTTGATACCAGCCTTGTAGTTCTCCTACGATGAAATAATTTCGACCTTACTCAAGGTTTTTTTCTCTCTGTTAATCAGTTGGCGCACACACACGCACGCACGCACACACGCACGTTTTAATTTAAAATAAAAAGCTGAACTATCGACAACTTAGTTTTTGATCCCAAAGGTTTGACAGAACAGACAGTTGTTAAATCTTGTTTCAAGACAGCGACATCACCAGCCTGTTGAAACTTGTACATCTTTATTATTGTCAACAAATCCAATAATTATGTTGTCAGTCCATTAATACATTCTGAATGTGTGTGATTGGGTGAATGTGACTTAATAGTCCATTTGCCATTTTACTTTTTTCAGTTCACTTATTTCCCAATGGCCCAGCAATTCATTTAACTGATCAAAATTACAATGCACTGTAGTTTTTTGATAACTTTATTAAAACAAGGAAATAGTGCATTTTCAACTACTACTTTTCAAAGTACAGGCGGAGACAGAGCAGTGCAAAGGTTTTAGGTACTTTAGTTGTTCAGATTTTTTTCTGCTCAGTCCCGTGTTCATCCCGCAGCAGGACAAAGAGCCCAAACAAACACGCAGAGTCGTGACGAAGTGTCTTTTGAAGAAGAATAGATGGTGTGGCGGCCAGACAACCCTGATGTCTACATCATGGAGTCAGTCTGGCAAATCACATGAGATAGAAGACACTGAGACAAATTAAATTAGAACTTGGAACTTCTCCAAGATGCTCTGACCAACCTACCTGTAGCGAAGGACTGGTCAGGGAAGGTTGGAAGTTAACAAATAAACAATAACTATTCATGGCTTTATTTTTGAAAGCTTGTCTGTAAAAACTTTCTGACATTACTTTAACTTTTAGTGCCTAAAACTTTTGCACAGTTCCGTATTTGGGGTTCTTGCCCAATGTCAGCTTGGACCCCACTCCCCATGACCCTCAGAGGCAAAGCTGTAAAGATAATGGATGGATGGACTTGGGGTGATCATGTGGTCGACTTCCTGGAGGAAAGCAGACTGTGCAGCAGGATGCCGGTAGCTACAGAGACATTCAGAGACTCTATGCCGTCAGACAAATCTCTGCCGGCCGGGATGGTGAGCAGGGTTTGGCACAGCGTGAGCAGCTCCCGGGACAACCCTTCCATCTCACCTCCCATCAGCAACAACGTGGGTTTGGTCATCTGAAAGTCTGTACACCGGACGACGGGGATCTGGGACTCGCCTGCGCCCGCTGCCACTGTGCCGACCACCTGCCAGCCCTGCGCCACCTTCAGCTTCAGCATGTCTTCAAGGTTCTCGTATCCGTGCACCCTGAGCACCTCCATGACACCGGAGCTGGCCTTGCTGACCACTGGAGACAGTGGACAGGTGTGGCGGAGACTGCTGGCCACTCTGTCCACACCGAGGAAATAAGCAGAGCGCAGGATGGCGCCGAGATTCATCGGGTCCTGAATCGCCTCCAGGACGAGCCACAGCGGGGGGGGTTCTTTTGTGCTGGGCGCAGAGTCGGTGCGTTCGGTGAGATATCTCAGAGGACTGGCCTCCAGGCAGACTCCTTGATGTACCCGCCCAGAGGACATCCTTTCCAGAATGTTCTTGCTCACCCGCTGGACTTGTACTCCTCGCCGACAAGCCTCCTCGCACACCTTTATCACTGAGGCCCTATCGGGGGCCTCGTTGTCTTTTACAAACAGGGTTTTGACCTTCCTTCTGCCCTGAGTCAGAGCCAAGAGACAGGGAGAGATGCCAAAAACAATCTCAAGGCTCTGTAATTTGGAGTCCCGTGTTGGCTTGCACGCCACCGGCCTCTCCATCACTCCGGGGGAATCCTCCAGAAACAGTTTCCTGAGTTCAGAGGAAACTCTTTGGTCGTCTCCCTTCCTGTGACTTGTCGTCTGCATCGCTGGGCTCTCATTCTTCCACGCTTCACTCTGGGCTGACCTATGACGGTCACGCCAACCGTAAGACACATCTGGCTTCTGTCTGGGCCGTTTCCTCACCACAGGGTTGAAGCTGCCGTCCTTTGGGTGCAGGAGAGAAGCTGTGACGTGGTAAGGGGCCAACTGGGAGTCCCCGCTCGGGACTGACACTGGCCGGTGCACTCTTCTGCCCCACACCAGCAGGTGCTGACGTGCTGATGATGTGAATACCCACATTTAAGAGTAGTTGGAAATATGTCCAGAGGCAGAAAGAGACGTGGCTGAGTAGTTCGACTACCACAGAGGTCCATTAATCCAAAGACAATGTGTGCGCCGGTTTCAGTCCATTCAGATGTTCAGCCATTTTCCCTCCAGAGCTCGAATGTTTGGGTTTTCCTGTGTGAAATACGCACACGTGCGGCGCGGCTGCGTCAAGGTCAAGAGAATATGTCCGGATATCCAGCGCTCGTACCTACAAAGTAAAAGCACACGAATTCATATTTCCCCCTTGATTGATATTCACCAAGACAGTTTGCATACATGTTCATTCGATAGATAGACAGACAAACAGATAGATAGATAGATAGATAAAAAAAAATACTATCATGAATAGACTTAGAAATCTCTTGCTGCAATAGTTTTTGGGTAGCAACATATGTAAAAAAAAAAAAAAAAAAAAGCAGATTACACCAAGTTTCAGGCTTTGTAGGGGAAAAACTACTACTTCTAATATAATAACAAAATAACAATAAAGTAATAATAATAATAATATAGGACATAGGATACTCAGGTTAAGCCTCCAATTGCATTTACACTAATAATACACCAATAAAACTAAAGCAATGAGAGGACAACATCGCGTTAAAAACAGTAAAGACAAAAGAAAAAAGAATGAGACGAACAAGAAGACAAGGATTACATCGAAATAAAAAAAAATACGAATAATAGAATAAAATAAAATAGAATGAAAGCGATAGAACACGAAATAAATAATTAAATAAAAAATTATACATTTAAAAAAAGGTAACACATTGTATTATCACATCATTCTGAATTATTTGTGTATACTCCGTGAAATTTGTGAACGACGTTTAACTGAGAAACTTTATCTGTAGTCTGTCTTATTTTGAAATGTCCCACTTCCTCTCTTCGCTTACGTGTGACGCGCAACAAGGGAACGGCCGAGTTGACGTCATTTCCCGGAAGTGAAACTGTCGGAAAAAACCCAACCCGGAAGAGACGGAAAGAAAACAAAATAACCATCGTTCGTTTGTGCGAGAAGACGCCGAGAAACAAGCTCCGTCTTCTGGATCGAAGCGTCGTCGACGGTTCACGGTGAGAGAAACGCGTCGCGGAGGGTTTTCACCTCGTCGCGAGTCGCAGTGAGTGTGAGAAGACGGAGGAGGAGATTGGTTTCTTTAAAGAGCAGCGACAGTTCGAGATGACAGACGGTCGGAAGGAGTCGTCGGGCCTCCGGTCACGTTAATAACTGCTGAGTAATAAAGTCCCGGAACCGAGTCACACACTAATGTGAATGTGTTCATGTTTCATCACTCTTCAGGACCGGAAGTTCAAATGACTCTTCATCCTTCACATTTTCACAATTACACAACTCACATGTGAAGTTGTGACTCGATTGTTACAAGAATCCTCAACTGTTGTTGTGCTCCATTAATCATTTGAGTCCCCACAGAAGTGAAGAATTCTTTACTTCCCCGGCTCCTCTGATGGGAGGAGTTGCAGCCGGTCTCCTCTTTTCTTTGTTTTCTTTCTGAAGATCTTTCACAAATGTCCCCACGGACCGAGGAGATGTTTTCAGAAGTGTCGGTTTGATCGACCAACAGTCCTGAATCCAAAGAAGTGTTCACGATCTCGTCACGTCTGACAAAGAACAGCAGCAAATTATCCTCAAACTGAAGATATTTGGCCATTGTGTTGTTGTTTTTTAAATGACTGATGTGATGGATTTGTTGTTGTTGTTGATTAATCAACTTGTCGCTGCGGCCGAGTTGTGTGCAAATAGTGTATATATTTCTCTGGGTTTCTGACTGTTGCTCATACAAAACCAGGAATATGAAGATGTGGGATCTTAAGAATGTTTTCTCAAACTAAGTGATCAGTTGAGTAATAGTTTAATCCATGAAATATCAGAGAATATGGAAAACACCTCTATTCAATCACATTCCCAGAGCCTGAGAGGATATCATCAAATTCATTATTTTGTCTGACCAGCAATCCAAAATCATTCAATTACAACAAACTATATTTAATTCACAAGGGTATAAATCTGTGAAAAGCAGCAAATATCATTACATCTCTGGAACCGGAGGATTTTTAATAAGCCTTAAACCTGACAAGCTTCTCTCAGCCCTTCTTTTAATTTCGTTTGACTGCACTTACATTCTTTCTTTTTGGTGTTCTCGTCCAGATGGATTTCCTGTTTGGGAGGAGAAAGACACCGGAGGAGATCCTCCGGCAGAACCAGAGGGCGCTGAACCGCGCCATGCGAGACCTGGACCGGGAGCGAATGAAGCTGGAGCAGCAGGAGAAGAAGATCATCGCCGACATAAAGAAAATGGCCAAACAGGGACAAATGGTGAGGAGAGAGAGGGTTTTTGTTTAAAGAGAGAATCATTTTTGACCTTCTCATGAGAGGATTTTTAAACTTGAGTGTTATTTATTTATTTATTTTCTTCTTCTTTACAGGACGCCGTCAAGATCATGGCCAAGGATTTGGTTCGCACGCGGCGCTACGTCAAGAAGTTCATCATGATGAAGGCGAACATCCAGGCGGTCAATTTAAAGATACAGACGCTCAAGTCCAACAACAGCATGGCGCAGGCGATGAAGGGCGTCACCAAGGCCATGGCCACCATGAACAGACAGGTGAGTTCCAAAACGATCGCAGAGTTCACTCTCGTTTGACGGAGGGAGAGAAAAAAAAACAGGAAGTGATCACAGGTGTCTTGTTGTTTCCGCGTTCACAGCTGAAGCTACCTCAGATTCAGAAGATCATGATGGAGTTTGAAAAGCAGAGTGAAATCATGGACATGAAGGAGGAGATGATGAACGACGCCATCGACGACGCCATGGGTGATGAAGACGACGAGGACGAGAGGTGAGGGGCCGAGACGTGCGACAGAACTGTCACAACCTATAATTCCACGCTTGTGTTAAAAAAAATCTGTAAATCTTTTTTCCAAAGCCTTAACTTACCAAAGGAATCAAACAAAATCAGAATATCTATATGTTGAACATGAAATAGAGGAATAAGCACATAAAAAATAACAACAGATATATTTTTCACTTGTGCACCTCTTGTATCAAGCACCTTCTTCTTCTTCTCTCTACATCTATATGATTGTGGAATCTCAGTTATAACATCTCAATGTACCAAATCCTAGTTTTCTTCTTCCACAGTAAAAATTCTAAGAAGGTATTTATCAGACAGAGGAGAGAGTAACCGGACTACAATTTTCCTTATTGTAGTCCAAAAACATTTTCAAACTAAGTAGGAGAATGAAGAGCGACGCCCTCCTCACACTTTCCACTCGACTTGAAATTACTTACTTTTCTTGACCAACAGATTTTGGGTTTTCTTTTAAGAACAGTCATAATTTCAATTTCTTGATTCAAGCTCAAAGATCTGATATAATTTACCCACCACATGTTTCGCATTTGCCTTGATACGTCGTTGTGCTTTTGTCTCCTGTGCAGCGACGCCATCGTGTCCCAGGTGTTGGACGAGCTGGGCCTGACTCTGACCGACGAATTGTCACGTAAGGAGAAAAACCTACGCCTCGTAACAATTGTGATTTTTTTTTACATGTGTGAATTATGGGAATTATGGCCCGGGTTTGGTCCGCACTTATCTTTCCTTTGCAGGTAAATCTACAAATAATTCCAAGTCAACGATTCGGTTTAATTCTGTTATACTACAGTTTTAATGGTAGTTACTAAATTAATGCTGATATTAATTAAGATTCTAAATAAAAGCTGTAGTTCCAACCTGAAAATGATCTGAGCAGCAGCAGATTTGGAAACTTTGATCACTGGTTGTTCTGAAACAACAGCTTAAACAAAAAAACTCCTTGATCTCCTGATTCAGAATTATGAGGTTAATGTCTCTAAATGTTTAGTCTCCACTCCCCCGTTCGCTGGTGGACGTGGAGTGATGCAACAGAGTGATGTGTCTTCGCACTCACTGACGATCTTTGGCAGAGTCCAGTCGGAGGCCTGGAGAGCGAACGTTAACCCTCAGGCTCAAGTTTCAGTGCAGCTGAATTAACTGTAATTATCTAAATCCGATAGAATCTACGTCGGCCATTTTTAACTCGGAGGGAATGGCTTGTCTGCACCGGCTCGAAACGAGAAGCTGATAGCGTTTGAATGTCCTGCGTGTTTTGCAATGTTTGGATAAAGGTTCAACTGATCCTCTGTATTCTTCCAAATGGGAACTTGGATCCAAAATGGAACTGATCTAGAGCTGCAACAAAAACTTTTCACTTTACATTATTTTCTGACATTTTATGGACAAAAGAAATGACCAGCAGATTAATTGACAATGGAAATAATCCTGAATTGACAATCCGAACCCAAACCTATACTTGTGCTCTTTGTCTTTTGTCTGTCTTTTTTATATTTGTTGTTCTTCCTTCTCAGATCTCCCGACCCCGGGAGGAAACCTGTCGGTGGCTGCGGGGAGGAAGGCCGAGCCCCAGCCCACGCTCGCCAACGCAGACGCCGATCTGGAGGAGCGACTGAACAACCTCCGAAGAGACTGAACGCGCAGTATCTGACGGACGGGGGTTCGTCGACGCAGAAGCAAATACACTCAAATCTCTTGTCGTGTCTAGATTCTTTTTGAAGATTGTAACTGGCAGAACACCGACTGTTTCACCGCAGACGGCCTGTGTGTGGTTTTCATTTTGAGGTGTCTTTATTATTATTTTTTCTGGTTTACGCGTCTATCTTGTATTTTATCCAAAAAATAAATCAAACGAAAAACCCCATCAAGGGTCGTTCTCATTCATAGGTTATAGAAAAACTCATGTCACATGTAAAAATCTATGCCAAAATGACGCAGATTCTCTGACAGTGAAGATCAAAATCACAGTCTGTGTAAATACGAACTCATCGAGACTCGTTGATGTTTTCACAAATTAAATTAACACTAATCACGAAATGTTACAAAGACCCCAGATGGAAGCTGCTTGTATTGCAGAAGTGGATATTTTATACGGGGGACGTACAGTACGTACACATACATATTCAACACTTTCTGTATCAATACAGGTTTGGTGTTCTTTGTATTATCATCATATAAAATCTGCTCGTTTAAGCCCGACACAAGCTTTTGATTGTGGGAGTCGACTGAGTCAGGGTGTAACGGAAGATTATGTAAAAAAATAAAAGTGGATTATCTTAACAACGTTTCTGTCTATATTCACTAACAGGAGGGTTAGTTTTCCAAAAAATTATATATGAATGATTAGAGACAATGAGTGAAAGTGTGTTGAGCCCACTGACTCTTCACCAGAGGAACGTCATCGGGAGTTTCACCAAATCTCTGATAAACTGTCCTGGTTTTTGTTTTATTTTTTGCCTTTTCTTTATTCAATAAACATTTTTCCATATTTAACTGATTGCTGTTTTTATTACAGACATTTCACACATGAAGTTCAGTTTACTCATCAACATTTTAATGTTTTCTGTGGCTATAAGGCACCTTTTTATTTATTTTTTTATAAAAAAAACGTTATTCAGAATTATCAAGGCATAAAGATTAGGATGTGATACCAAGGGGACACAAGTGCACATATTGCAGATTCATAAATGACAAAAACATAGCTTGAAAAAATGTGAGAAAACTAAGATATTAGTTATATAAAGAAAATCTTAAGTTATACAAAAATGATACCGTTAATCAGCCTTTTCTTTTAAAGATTAAATTATGATTGTCCCCCTATTTAGCATTTATAAGTAGTCCATGAACCTTTAATAAATGGATTAGATCACACTTATGTAGTTGTGATTGATTTAACATGTTAATGTTATTTGTTTTGTTAGTTTATTACACTAAAAAATTCCGTTGCTACATATCTGGGTAAAATGTTGGTGTTAAAGGATATCCGTCAGCATTTCTTCAATATTAAATATTGATATTTGTCAAATTGTTTTCCCATTCATCAAGCCAAACATTTGACACGAGCAAAATCTACACGTCATAGACAAGTTAATTTTTTTATTCCAAGAGAATTTTAACTTTCAAAAAAAAAACCTGTCAATTTGTCAACATACAATCATAGAACAATATTGAATGTACGCGAACACTTCTCGACATTAAATAATAAAAAAATAACAGCCATGTTTTTATGTACATTTGTTTTCTGAAAGCTATGTACAGAAAAAAGAAAAAGAAAAGAAAAAAAAGAGTCAACTTCATACTTTTCCACAATCGACATACTGAAGCTGCAGAAGAAGAAAAGTCGTTGCATCGTAAAGTAGAACAGGTCGAGCAAATCGCAGCGAGGACGAAACACGGGTGGGAATCGAACACTGCGCTCGTGGTTAACTGGCAGCATGTTACAGAGCAAACTGGTGAACGTCGCTATCATAACTACGGCTAAGCAAGCTTCTTTATTAATCATCTAGAACGGCTCCTCCTGAAAAGAGACCGATGCGTACACACAACTCGCCCTAATATTATACTGGATGTTGTGAACATTTGGAAAAAAACACGAAGATTAAGATCAGAAGTGTACTTTGTTGTTGTTATCAGATTTTATGACGAGGCGGAAGCCAGCAAAGTCATGGTTTCAATCAAGAACAATATTGTGTATGTTTTCCCAATGAGCTGAGCCATGCTACCATCTTGGTTTTTTTTTAAACACAGCCATGCAACTCACATAAAAGAAGAAAACGAGATCACCCGGGTTCATGTCGGGTTCACCACTCACCTAATCTTCCGGTTTTCCTTGAAGCAAAACCCTCCCAGACCTCGTCACGACGGCTCGAATCAAGTGCTTGCGATTATTTTTAATATGCCGTCATGCCAAGTGTGGCTCACAACTGCAGATTATCACACCGAACGTTGATAACATCTTATTTGTAGTTGTGTGCGAACAACGATAAAAGGCAATACACACCACGATACAGTCAGATGTTGATATTTTTTTCCCCCCTGTTCAGGCAGAGAGGAGGAGTGTGGTCGAGCTATCAAGAGCGTTGCTCATGCCCAACGATTCAAGCTCTAGTTTTTCCACATTTAATGAAAACCAATACATCTTTTTCCCTCCCAAACATGGACGTGCTCCAGATGAGACAGAAACTCCACGTTTGTTTAGGAAAAAATCTCTTTTGCTGCTGACTACATGTATCTCGGTCATGTTACTGAACATGCATATAACTGTTGGTACATTTTCTTAGCACAGAAACTGATCAAGCGAGGACGTCGTCTTTTTCAGGAGGCGAAAAAATGAGGCCGGAAACATTGAGGACGCCCAACGGGGCGCGGCTTTCTCTCCTCCTGTTTTCCCCCCAACTCTGCAGGAGAGCAGCTAGTGTCTGTGTGTGTGTGTGGCGACAAGACAGACGAGACAAATGTGACATTTTCTAATCTGGCCGTGAGCTCCATCTCTCCGCTTATCGTGCCACGCGGGGGTTTCACTTCCGACAGGTCCGGTGAGGTGTGTGTTTTTTGGGAACCTCAATGCGACATCGGCTCCGGTCGTCCAGCCAGGGCAGCTCAAAGTTCCTGGAGGGGAAAAGAAAATCAATGTTTTAATTCAATCATTAAAAACAACAACTACACATTGTCATCTTACAGTCAAGGCTGAAAAGCTGATGGTGTTATTAATAACTCTATGGATAATGCCAGCGTGGGCTAACCACAATGATTGTGACATAAAGCAGAATCAAAGCTCCGACTTACTGTTGTGCGAGTTTGGGCAGCGGCCGGCCGAAAGCAACCACGGGCAAGAAGGGAGTGATCACGATAGCTTCAACTGGAAGATATGAAAAGAAAGTTAGAACCCATTTTAAAAAATTTCATTACAAACAGTTTTATTGTGTGGTTTTTTTTTATACTTAGACTCACCATCTTCGGTGTCGGGATAGAAGGACGAAAGCTCCGGCTCGGTCTCCTGGACGACTTTTTTCCGGTTCATGCGCTGCTGCAGGCGCTGAAACATGCGCTGCTCTCTGATTCGCTGAATGTCCCATCTGGAAAAAACACAATGATGATTCATAAATAAATGGCAGAAAAAGATCAAGTAGGAAATCATAGCACCAACTCCTTCACTGCGGACTAATGTATGTAAATACAGTATATATGTAATAGTGTGATGCAAACAGCTCTTCTTAAGAGGCTAAAAAAGATATGTTCAATGTTTATGACAGTGCAGTGCAGGTTATTAAAGTTAAGGTGTGTAAGTTCTATTGGCTGCAGTCATGTCGTTCATACCTTTTCCTCCTCTTCTCGTCCAACTCGAGCTTCGCGTGGCGTTTCAAAAACACGCCGTCGTCCAGCGGCTAGATGAGAAATTAAGTTCACAAGTTATTCGTGAGCTTAGACTCGAGATAACATAACTTTTCAAACTCCGCAGGTAAGATCATTAACAGCTGTCCACTCGGACTTGTCTCACCTCTGCAGAGTTGAAGGATTCGTCCTCCAGGGGCTCGATGGGATTTTCTCTCCACGACGGAACTGACAAAAGACAGACGGGAGGAGAAGAAGAAGAAGTTCCATCATGGACAGAGTGTTCAGCGCATTGGCGGGATAAAGTGATTGAAGATGGGATATAGGTCGGGCTTACAAACAATCAGCATATCATGTACTACATGAGGAGTCCACTCACTGGCCACCTCTTCCTCCTTCTTAGGGGAAGTCTCCCGCAGAGGGGACAGAGGAGGCTGGTTCCAGCAACACAGATACATCTCTGTGGTGGACATGAAGGGCAGATCGTCCATTTGGCCGCTTAGCTCCGGCTCCTCTTTGCACGGGAGCAAAACGTCCCTGTCTGCCCCAGACCTAATGGGAACCACTTTCTCTGGGGTCTCCTTGCTGCGCAGTTCCCTGTGATTGGGAGAGCCGGGTTGACTTTCAGCTTTCTGCGGGCTGAGCTTTGCACATTTGCCGCGCGACTTCTGGACTTTTGCGTCTCCAAAGCAAGACTTCCTGTGGGTGGAAAGAGAAAGAAATAAGAACAAGGTACTGAAATATAACAAACTTGTTGTCATGATCTGTCCACCGTCGTTTACTTTACCTCTTTTGACCTTTGCCGCCCCGACTGAAGGGGAGCGGAGTGGCCTGGTTTGGCTGCGGACTCTCCTCCACATCCAGGTCCCACATGTCCTCCTTGTCGGGGGTCCACGGCTCCAGGGGCTGGAAAAGGCGCTTGTCGCGCGGCGGGTCCTTTCTCGTGAGCTGCAGGCGACGCTCCATGCGCTCGATACGTGCAAGCAGCTGCAAAAAGAGAGAAAGACCTGTAACTTTGAATAACATAACAAATCAACCACCAGACTTAATATTCAAAAAACAAAAACTTTAACCTACTGTGTCTTTGTCTGCCTTGAGCTCATCTATCTCCTTGTCCTTGGCCTGCAGCTGTTGTTGCTGTTGCTCGATGAGATCCAGCTGCAGGAGCAGGATCTGTCGGAGGCAGTTGGCCTGGGTGTGGGGATTGGCGGGGGTCTTCCTGATGTTCTTCCACTTGCCCTCGGCGGAGAGCTCAATGGATGCGGTGCCGACGACTCCGGGGACGACGACGGCCCCCCTCGCGCTGTCATCGGCACCCGCATCTTTGGGGTTATTGTTCACGGCCATCTGAGGGTTGTCCATGTTGTCGGAGACGGAGAGGGGTTTACCTTTCACCGGGGTTCCCTCACCCCCCATCGGTCTGACGGGGGGCAACACCCCCACAGTTTTATTGTCTCCGTGAACTACGTCTGCGACTTTGCTTGTCATGTAGTTCTGGTCTACGACGAGCTGCGGTCTGCTCGGGATGTGGCCCCCGCGCGCGTCCTCAACATCTGGGACGAGGTCGCGGGTCTCCCGCCGCAGGCTCGCGGGACTCACGGCCCCGACGCGCGTCCTGTCAAAGTCGATGGCGTCAGCGCTCTGCCTGGACCCCGTCTTCGGAAACAGCGTGGCTCTCAGAGTCATGGCGAACGCGGAGACTTTTCATCCTGCGACGCCTCGGCGACGCAACTCCACCGCGGCTATGACGCTCCCATGTGAGCTAGGCGGCTGATAACCTGCAAGAAGAATAACAATATAAAAGAGACCAGTGTCGTGTTATTGTTGTTGTTTGGGAGCAAACTGGCTTTGAGCTGTGATCATTATTATATCACATGAAGCACCAAGACATGTGATCCATCTTTATCCTTAAAAATCGTCCACCGGGTATTTCCAAATTCGAGCTAAGCTACTTTAGCACTGCATTAAAGAAGACAGGGGGGCTATTTCTGAACAAAACCACCCGAGTTAGGTGGGACACGAGTAGGGGGGGTTGCACAAGGACTCGGGAGTGGCTGTGTAGGACACAGGCAGCAGCCAGCTCCTCCATTTTGGCTCTGGCGGAATCATGAAAAACAATAACAGCTAAGCTAGCTAGCTTAGCTTAGCTTAGCTTAGCTTAGCTGGCTAAGGCTAAGGCTAGCCGGCTAGCTTCGCCAACAAATTGCGCCACCGCAGCGAAGCGGCTGAAAACACAACCGACCGCTTTCGAACCTCGCGTCCAGTTTTTAACAGACTCGTTTCCACTCGTGGACGTGAACGTCTTATTTTATTGAGCTCACCTCGCCCGCGACACGAGTTCACCAGTGAGTGTCTTCATGTTCCCTCCTCAAGACGAGTTTTAAAGCGCCGAGCACTGCGCATGCGCGATTTGTTGGCTGGCCATTTCTTGTGGCTTAAATAAAAAAATATATATATTTACTTCTTCATTTTTGTACCACTAGATACTGTGTACTTATTTATTTCTTCATTTCTGTACCACTAGATACTGTTTACTTATTTATTTCTTCATTTTTTACCACTAGAAACTGTATACTTATTATTATTTTCATTTTTGTACCACTAGATACTGTATACTTATTTATTTCTTCATTTTTGTACTAAAACAAAAAATTGTATCATTCAGTTCGGCTGTTCCTCGACAGGTTCCTAGAACTGCGGTCCTGAAACTGCTGCTCTCCCGTACTGCAGGTAAATACTATCGATGTCTTGTGCTTCTGAAGATTTGGATGATGATGAGGATGAAGAGAATCAGCAGAGGGAGACAGAGCATCTGCAATACACAGCGCGCTCATCCCACTACTTTATACCTGCTACCTCCTCCCTCTGCACTAAAACAGCCTCAGCTCTACTTTACAGAGGTTTAACAAGATGGTGGAACATTACTTCTTCTCCCCTGGATGAACTATATTATTGTTGCCAGTCACATTTCAGAATATAATTTTATAGAACATAATCATTGTTTTTAGACTGGGTTTTTGCATACTGAATACGTTCAAGTACACTTTGGTGCCAACACTGTTGTACATGAACATGACTTTAATCTGAAATGTTATATTTTATTATTACCTAAATACGTGATTATAAGATAACTCTTCCACCTCTGATAATGTCAATCAATCAATCACCTGGGAGAATTATTTTGATACAGGGATTGTATTTTTAATTGAGTACATTTATTGTGTTATTGCTACTTTGATTTACAGTAAGTAATATATTCGAGTACTTCTGCTGCTGTTGAGTACAACTGTTCACTCTGAGACCAATTACCAAGGTCAGAAACACAAGAATGGAGCGCAACACATCAGGACTAAGACTAATATGATATACTAATACAAATATAATAATACCTTTCACTGAAATTAGGCCTCTTGTTTGTTTGTGCATAAGAGCTTCTTTCAAACCTCGGTGCCAGAGGGATAAAAACGAATCTGGATTAATGGATTGAATAACTTTACCTGAAAGACCATGTATGTTTTCATTAGGTTAAACCACAATTTATCAATGTTTCAGGCTGCTTAGTGTCTTTTCATTGGGAAAAAAAAGAATGAAGGGATCAATTTTCCTGAAGGAAATCTCTTTCCTGACATTACCTTCAGTCAAACATCCTGAAGCTGAGCAGTTAAACCTCACTCTCCATCTCTACCTCGGCATTTTTGTATCAACAAACCATTACTCTTTCACATGCTGCCAATTTTTCATTAGTTTAATGGTCCGTGCATCTTTCCTGTGGGCTGTTAACTCAGCACTGAGTCTTTAGGGAGAGTAAAATTAATTTACTTTCCATTTTTTATCACAGCGCTGCTTATCAGCAGCCACCTGTAAGTATGGTCACCTGTGTGTTTTCATTAACGCTTTAATGTGGTGGAACTAAAATGTTTTTCTTGTTCACCTTCCTGCTATTACCACTGAGAAAACTGTATAAAAGACAATTTTCTGAAGGACACGCACCAGTGAAAGTCGCCTCAGAGTTTCTCATCTCCTGTAATAAAGATAACTCAATTTAAAGGTAAGGGGATATACTCTCAGACGCATTTCGTGTTGTTCGCTTATACGATTTAAGCGACAGTATCTGTCCCACAGTTCCTCGTAGCCATTTAAAACAAAATTATTCTTGATCTGTTCACATTTAATTAAAGATTTCATCTTTTTTTCCCATCAAGGTCACCATGAAGGCAGCGCTGTTTGACCTTCTGGTCATCTTGTGCCTGTTTGCAGTGCTGCGTGCAGGAGCAAACACTCATCCTGAAGACATGGGGTTCGTCTAAGTTTTCTCTTTTGATTTGCCTTGGGACTTCTGCATTTCAAACAGCAGAAAAACATTTATTCAGCAAGATTAAACCTCAGTGATGAGTTTTACTTGCACACAAGGGGTATTTTTTTTTTTATAAATTTGTTGTAGGAAAGTGTCTCCTAACCCTAACCCTAAGGAAAACCGTTTCCAAGTAGAGAACTTTACATAAGAGTGAAAAATGTTCAGCTTTTGCAACTCCATGTGTTGGGGATATGAATGCAAACCAAACTTGCAGAATTGTATCGACCAAAATAGACAAATCACTGAATTGAGAAAAGAATCAGCACGTTAAACGATAGGGGAAATGATGATGAGCTGCAGCTCCACTCGTGTGATCTGGTGCTTTTGTCTTTTTGTCAACTCTCAGTGAGGACGAGCAGCACGTGGGGAAAAGATACGCCGAGTCCACCATTGCCAGCGAAATGAGCAAAATCGTGGATTCGATGGCGCAGAGAAGTTTTATTGATTTTTTGCTCAACCAAAAGGTCAAAAGAAGCAGGTGGGTCACAGAATGACATGCAGCAGAATAAAAGCAACAGCAGAAGGAAAGAAACATATTTACAGTATTTACTGCTCTGACAGGCTCGTCGCTGTGGAGGAAGATCCAGACCATTACAACGAGCTGCTGAAGCTGTATGAGAAGCAGAGGAGGGAGAGCTAGGTGTGTTTTCTCTTATTTACTCAGCAGTCACATGTTGAATATTGAAGAAACTGAGTCCATTCATCGATTAGTTGACTTTTAATAACATTAACATTAACCAGTGAGGAACATATTTGGTCTTGAAGTATGAATTTGTGGAAGAATAAGTTTTATACAATAATCAGTTGTTGTCTTTTTGGTTGGTATAAGCATATGAAAACAAAATTATACAGAAAATAAAATTAGGAATTATTATGATGACCTGACGATTTGCTGCTTCTCTTTGTCATGTGAGATAGTAAATTAAAATTATTTGGGTTGTTCCTCAAATAAGACAAGACATTGTTTTATCAATAAATTAATAGAGAACATAGTGTGCAGTTTAATCAACACTGAAAATAATTGTTTATAATTGTTAGTTGCAGCTTGAAGTTCTGTTGTGTTTAATACCATGTCTCACATACTGTTTTTACAGGCTCCAACGAGGAGCAGTGACGCTGTGGAAAATTTCATGATGATGATGCTTGTTATTTTTGCCTCTTTCCATTAAAGCTTGGTCGATGTGTAGTGTTTGTTCTGTCCTGTGCAAATATATCTAGAATCATCACACAGCAAAATAAAAAATGACTTGAGCTGAGTGAAATCAGAGGCATTGTGGCATTTTGTTTTCACAGAAACATGTGATGGTATAAAAAATAGTGAAACACTTCTGTGGTATTTGAGGTACTTTTATTTCACTTCAGGCATTTGCACCTTATTTACATTTAACAGCTATTAATGTTCAGATAAGACTTTATCTTACAAAACACACAATCATCTTACATAACATTATTTAATGTTTAAACTGCCACACCACAGTGTATATTTTTATCAAATTAAATTTAAATTAAATTAAAAAAATAAAATAAAAATAGAGAACCTGCGATATTCGCCTCGTCACCAGGGGGCGGTAAACAATAAACAGTAGACTTCTCTCGCCAGGCGGAAGTGGTTCACTTCCTAGTTCCTACCAAACAAAATGGGAACGCTACCGCTGGATTAGCTTTAAATACCCGCAAATATTCCAGAATATTAGTATTTTTCGGCTTTTCTCGAGTTTGATAAAACAGTGGAATGTTATTTTGTAATGTAACGTTGTCGGAGAAGTTCGCGTTGAGGTGAAACTGCGACTGTCGGTGGAAATATTGTCTTGAATAACAAATGTCCCCGCGGCTAGCTTAGTTGTAACGTTGCCTAACGTGAACATTTGACTCATTTGTTTTCATTATTTTGCGATAAACACAAAGAATTTACTTTTACATTTTGAACCGGACATCAGTCAACATGCACCGCAGAGGAGTCGGGGCGGGAGCCATCGCTAAGAAGAAGCTGGCAGAGGTGAAGTTACTCCTCAACATTTGTGTTTTCTCCTTCACATGAAAAACATTGTCTGACCTCAGCTATGACTTTTTTAAATTGATTTTAGGCTAAATACAAGGAAAGAGGAAATGTTCTCGCCGAGGACCAAATTGTTCAGGTGAGTCAACAGAAGGCACCTTTCTTTAAAAAAAGAAGAAAAAAATCTCCTTTAATGCTACTAAAGATCTATATTTTACCTGTTAATAAACTACTGGAACAATACTACAAAGGTTTCTTTTTAAATTTGCTTTAAATAAATTATTTCATCTCTGTTAAAAATATTTATTTGTGCATATTGATAAAAGCTAGGCTTCTGCATGAAATAGTTATTGTTAGTATTGATTAATCTGGCGAACATTTTCTCAGTTATTTGACACTGTTTGGTCTACAAAACATTCTTTTTAAGTGAAAAAATTCCTGTATTCTCCATGAATTCAAAATATTAGATTCTACAATATCAGACCCAGAAAAGCTAAAACATTTTTACAATTGATATCCTGAAACTAACAGACTGATTAATAGATCATCAATGTAGTTTGTCAATTGTCTTATTGTTGCAGCTCTTTTGAACAGTTGATCACTTTATGAACCTTTTTTGCCTGAATATTATTGATAAATCAAAACAACAATGTTCCTAACTGATGTGAAAAATTAGCTTGTATCTTTACACAGTCGGTCATTCATATTTTTGTACTGTCTCTGCTTCAAGTCAGCAAGACAAGTGTCTCTGTTGATCATTACCCTGTTCTGCATTGTTCATGAAATCACTTTTTCTGTCAGATGTCCAAGCAGCTGGAGACCTTCAAATCCAACCTGGAGGAGTTTGCCAGCAAACACAAACAGGAAATTCGAAAGAACCCACAATTCAGGGTTCAGTTCCAGGAAATGTGTGCCACCATCGGAGTCGACCCACTTGCCTGTTAGAAACCTTCAGTATATAATCAAATTAATAAATGAATATCATGTTATTTGTTCTCAAGTTGAACGTAACATTTCCTTCTTTTTTTCTCCCCACAGCTGGAAAAGGTTTTTGGTCTGAGATGCTCGGAGTCGGTGACTTCTACTATGAGCTCGGTGTGCAGATTATTGAAGTGTGTCTGGCCCTGAAACACAGAAACGGAGGTGTGTAATTTGTCGGTGAACACTGGTGACAGATCAAAACTCTAATATTTTGGCAGTATACGATGCACTGGTGACGTGTGTTTTCTCTCAGGGCTCATTACTTTGGACGAACTCCACCAGAGAGTCCTGAAGGGAAGAGGGAAATACGCTCAGGACGTGAGCCAGTAAGTGAAGCTACTCAACCATTTTCTCCATCTAGGTTTACCTAACAAGCCTTAATATTATCATTTATGTAAATCAAAACAAATGTATTTGGATAGTTAAATGTCTACATGTTGTATCTTTATGAAAATGGTTGAATGTATGTGCTTCCCAGAGACGACTTGGTGAGAGCCATAAAGAAGCTGAAGGTGATGGGGAATGGTTTCGGGATGATTCCTGTCGGTGGGTCTTACCTGGTGCAGTCGGTCCCGGCGGAGCTCAACATGGACCATACCGTGGTTCTACAGCTGGCCGAGGTGAGACGCTGCTCCTGGGTCGTGGTGGGACACTTGGGCCTTGGTACGTTCTTTCTCTGTGCCGGACTCCGTCGTAAATCTTGAAAGTTCTTTAGTCTTCTTATTCTGTCTGTGCAAAGCATTGTAGGCTCCCCAGCTATTGGTTCAGGCTTGTGACTTTGTCACATGGTTCAACTACAGAACTTAAGGTCCACATAGGTCCATATCAGTATCTTGGTTCATTGTGTTTTTGCAGGAATACTGATGTTTGTTTGTTCACTTGCAGAAGAAGGGATACGTGACGGTGAGTGAGATCAGGGACAGTCTGAAATGGGAGAAGGAGCGAGCGTGTCACGTCCTGGTGAGTTCCCCTGCAGTCGGACTCGTCAGTTTCTTCATTGTTGTGACAGAAGCTGTTCAATAATTTTATTTTGTTGAGTTTCAATCCACAAAAAAAAAAACATGTTCGTTCTTTTTATTGTTGATTGTAAAGCTGCAACATCAGTAACTGTAACAAACACTGAATATTGGCGAGGGAGCAAATTTTCTCATAATGGAAAAGTTACGATATGAGCAAAAATGTCAGTGAATTAATAATTGAATGAATCCATTTTCTGTCAGTTATTTTTCAAGCAAGAAAGACAAATATTCTTTGGATTCCGCTTCTGAAATGATTTGATTAGCTGCTTTTCCTTTGTCATATGTGACTAAATTTAATTTAATTGTATTTTCTTTTTCTTTTTAATAATTCATAGACTAAAAGCTGAATTGAGTCAGTTAGTTATTTACTGTTAACAAGTTATGAAATATGTGATTTTTTTCTACTGAAACAGTGAGAACATTGTGACACAAATGTAAACCTGAAACAATTAGTTGACTATCTAAGTTAAAGGATCCATTCATTGTTTCAATTTTTAAAAAATTCTGATTTCAGCTTCTCAAATGTGGAGATTTGTAGATTTTCCTTTGACAATGACAAAGGGCTCTGAGAAACATGATTAATAATTTGAGGCTATATAAGCTTTTCCATCATAGTTTCACTGTGGATGAAATTGTTGAGGGGAATGTTTTTGTTAAAAAACCTTTTTGCTCTGGTGTTTCCAGGATCACCTACTGAAGGAAGGCCTGGCCTGGTTGGACTCTCAGGCAGCCGGAGAGGCGCAGTACTGGCTGCCCGCTCTCTTCTCTGAGCTCATTTCGCGTGATGTCACTCCAGAGGAGGCCAATCAGATGACACCTTAAAAAAAAGAAGCTGGTGACGGTTTCAGAGACGTTGGTAAACAGTGATGTGCCATGTGACGGAGTCGAGCTGGTTCCCCCGAAGCTGAGTGAACTCTGGACACAAGGGGGGAAAACTTTCCTCCGCTGCAACTTCTATGCAACAAGTTCACTTCGGTTGTTAAACGTCACAGAATGCAGCTTGATTTCAGTTGCACTGTGAATGAAAGTCAATGTGAGATCTTCGCTTCACAGCTGACGGTTGGTTTGTGGTTCTTCTCGTGACACAGATCGTATAGTTGTTAAATTTTTTTGCATGTCAACTTTATCTTTGGAAGAAAAGACGACATCAGCTGCATCATACAGATTTTTATTACATCAACTGGACCATTTTAAATGTTCTTACAGTTAATAACATTTGTTATTTTCTTTGACAATAACATCAACAATTCATCCCGCCGCATACCTGTTCAAAACCAGATGAAATACTTTATTCTGTAGATCTGATCACCGAGATAATAAGTGCAAAGCAAACATTTTCAAAAGAATAATTATTGGTTAATAATATTACGTGCTTTATTTCATTCATCATTTCAAGCTTCCCTCCAGACAGATTTGAGCTAGAGTCATTGATTTCTATGTGATTTGAAAATTATCTTTTAGAGACTGGAAACTTCTAATCACTGTTTTAACTTGGAACAGTGAGCAACAGACCTGATTACAGTCAAATTCAAGTGCAACTAGTATGTGCTTCAAAAGTCTATTAAAACTCTACCAAATGTCCTTCTGACTGTATATCTCCTTGATAAATTGCCGTCAACACACATACAGATGTTTGTCGTCCAAACATCAGACAAACTTCATCCTGCAAGTCAAGACTTCTCTGAATGACGTGTGCAGAGCATGAGTATGAGTGTGAGTATTGTATGGCACACGCACGCACACACACACACACACACACACACACAAACACACACCGGTTTGCATTGATTTAATACAAAAATTTAAAAATAAAATTTGATTTTAATTTCTGAATGGGACGTTCCCCAGTTTTTAATCTCGGCAAAATTCTTCTGCTTGTATTTAGATGAATTTGTATTATTCATTAATTTTTGCCTCTTTTTTTAAAATGAAAATACGGGTTTTGTATTTTTGGGCATCAATACAGAAACTGGTGGTCTTGTATAAAATATAAAAAATGGAAAGAAACCGCAGAGTTGTGTGATGAATTAGAAAACCATTAGAGAACTTGGATTAATTTGACCTCTTTTAGAAGAGTTAACTTTAGAGTTAATCCTGAACTTTTACCTGCTCCACAGATTTGCAAAAGGAAATTAAAGCAGCAGACGTCGAGCCGGATGTTGAGTCACTAAAATGACACTTAGGCGATATCACTTTTCTCCGAGTTCACAAAACTCCTCCAGAGCCGGTGCAGATCTCACAGCTCGTGGCCGTAGACGTGGTCCTCGAACACGGACTGATCCATGTTGTCGCACAGCATCGTGCAGAAGGGACACACCCGGTGACTTTCCTCGTGCTGCTCCAGCTCCTGTCGGGTTATTCCAGGGAAGCTCTCCTGGCAGTGACGACACAGCAGTGCCTGCACGGGGACCCGAAATAGAGAGGGCGTCACCACGAGTGGTAACAGAATACACGGCGGATTAGGTGTCGGAAAATAAATGGTAAACAACAGCCGGGTCGCTCTCGTGTGGGAAGATCCAGGGAACCGTGTGAGGGAGGAAGACGTTTATATTTATTTATCTAGTTTTTACCACTAACACGGCTTGTTCACTGTTTTATAGAAAAACTTTCACTCACCTCTTCCTGTGGTTCTGCAAGGCCTCCTGCAGAGAGAGAGAAATCAGTAAATACCAGATAATCTAAACAATTACTGTTGGTTCATGTTTTATTTAATTTTTATTTAATTTTGTTTTTTTTAAAAATTTTTTTTAACATTTATCAGCTCATTTCTCTTGATTAGGCGATTGTTTTTGTTTTTTCATATAAAATTTCAAAAAATGCCCATCAAAGTTTCCATCAAATCCGAACATATTCAAATTTTTTGTTTATTCCAAAAGTAAAGCGAGAAATATTCACATTTGAGGAGCTGGAACAAGAGACTTTTTTAAAAAATGTATGCTTTTGAGATTACAGGTTGAAATTTTTGCAGTTTACATTTCTGTCAGTCGACTCATTGTTTCAGGTCCACTTACTGTAAAAACACTGAATATTTGCTAAAGTTTAGTGTTGATGGGTTTTTTTGGGGGGGGTTTGGGGAATAACTTGTTCGTCTTGTGTAGTAGGAGTAGGTGACATGGATGTAGCCTTTAATCATGTGTGTAATATATGTAGTAAATTCTATGGAAGATTCATTGGGTTATTGATAAAACAACAGGATACATGTGTCTGTGTTTGGTGAATCTGGCAAATCAAGATACATTATTATATTTATCCAAATCCAATATTTCCATGAAGCATTCCTGCTCGAGGAATCACCCATAAAGGTCCAGAGATGTTAAAGTAATAGCTGCGTCTGTATATTTTAAGTATTTTTTGGTAAATTTTTTATTGTCTCGCAATATCTATATATCTTCAGATGTGAATCACATTTCCAAAAATTGAAAATGATTCCTAAGAATGTCATTATTAAACCCTTGTGACAATGAAATCTCACTGAGGTTTGATATTTTACAGTTCAACCATTAACTTTATTATAAATATCTAAAAATAAAAAGCAAAAATATGTAAAACAATGAATGAAGAAAATAAACATTTTTCTTTTCTCTTCTGCTTCGGAAATTCTGATAGAAGTTTTCATATATGTGCATATCGGCAAACATAAACGCAGTTACCGGCCAAGGATTTCTATCGGCCAAGCCATCAATCGCTCGGGCTTTAGTTAATCTTACTCTAATACGAAGTTTGACATCACACTTATCTCAGATGAACGGGAGATTCTGTAGAAGACCTGCTACCTTTGTCATGTTAGATCTCAAAATCTCCGTGAACAAAACCCCTGACATCCTTGATTTGAGTGAACTGACCCTTTATTCTGCTTTGAAATCAATCAACCAAACAAAAGTGGTTTCCATTTTCCTTTGGCCCTGTGACTGTTCTCTCACCTGTGGGCTGGTACAGGTCGTCGGCCTGATCCGGTGTCTCCTCCTGCTGCTGCTGCTCTCCTCCACGGCTGCTTGAGGGGTTTCCCTCTGGCGAGGTGGCGTCCGGCTGCACGTGCGGCGAGCAGGCGCTGGGAGCAGCGAGGAGGTCAGAATTAACCCTGCGCAGTTCCTCCACATCTCTTCTGAGGTTCTGACAGAACAAAGAGAGTCGAGCAAACGAGGATCTCAACAAAAACAACCCAACACACGACTTTGAATGTTTGCTGGGTGAAAGCGTTAACGTGTGAATGAACCTGGTTTTCTCTGACGAGCTCCTCGTTCTCTAGCTTCACGAGCCGCAGCACGTGCTCCTTATCCTGTAAGACGTCGTCTTTATCTGCGATCGCTTCAAGCGCCTCGCTGAGCTGCAGCTGGATGAGGACACAGGAAAACAAAACACACCTCAGAGCTTTGCTGCAGGGATCTGCATCTACACCAAAGTCTGAATTTGAGTCTTTGATAGTCGAGCTTACCTCGTATTTACTACTTTTCCGTTGTTCCTGATCACACGTCATGACCACGGTCTCCAGCCGCTTCCCGATTTGCATCAGCTCCTCGTGCAGAGCCTCCGCTCGTCTCCTGGCCTTCCCGCTCTCCTCCTTCTCGGCCGCCAACGTCGCCTGAGCGTCCTGCAGCTGGCTGACGAGCGTCTGACACTGCACCTGAAGAAGAGGGCGCAGCATTAACCTTGTGTGCACTGTTGTTGTTGTTGTTGTTGTTGTTTTTAAGAGTATGTCATCCTCTTTTCCTCACCCTTAGCTGATCATCTGGAACGTCCTGCTGCGTCTCCTGCTGCGACAGCTTCCGACACAACTCCCGGTTCTCTCTCCTCACGTCCTCCGTGTCGTGTGTGGCGTCTTTCAGCCTCTGCAGCTCTGCAGCGAGCCGCTCGTTCTCTTTCTCGCTGCTCAGAAGATCGACCTGCCACAAGGTACAACGTACATTTTATAATATGACCGCAAAGGTCTTCACCTTTTATCCCCTTTATCGTCGTCACAATCAGAAACATTGCTATCAAATACTCACTACTGCATGAAATGTGGATGAATCCGCCGCTGAAAATAGTGCCCAACAAGTGAAACGTTTCCTCCTCTTTGAGTCACGTTTGATTAAAAACGTCAGTGTCCACAACTGAATATGTTCTAATGCATTATTGTTTTTTTATGAAAACTCAGAGTCGATTTACCTGCAAAAGCTGGACGCCGTCTTTTGTTTTCAACAGTTCCCGTTGTCCCTCTCTCAGACAGCAATTCAGCCTAAAGCGCACAAGAAACTTCTTGAGGCGACTCCTGAAAGTTCCCGGTATTTTTTTTTCTTCAGGAGAGAAAGTGCAGACTTGACTCACTTGATAATCTCCTCAGATTGAGCATCAAGCCTCCCGCGCATCTCCTCGCGCTCCCGCTTCAGCTGGTTGATCTTCGCCACAGCTCGGTCGTATTTCTCCCGCGTGTGTGTCTGGGTAAAAAAAATAGAAAATAATTACAGGAGGAGACTGACGTCAATTCAGAGCCTTTAACAACAGGATACATTTGTCTTTTTACCTCTTTTTCGATCGATGCTTCGTCCAAGCTGACGCTGAGGTTCCTCTGCTGCTGGATCTCCAGCTGCTTCGTACTTTGGACCAACAGCTCCTCCTGTAATAACATTGTATTTGCAGTTATGGTTTTTTTCACCCTGACACTGTAGCGCTGAGTTTAGATTATCACGCGTGAATGAAAACAAACCCGTAATCTGTCCATTTCTTGAACCTGCATCTGCGCGGTGCTTTTTAAGTTTCCATTCTGTTCCTTGATTTGCTCCAGTTCCGAGACCAGTCGACTCTTCTCCTTCTCTTTCTGTTCACGCTGCTCCTGAACAAATCAAAGTTCACTCTCTGTTTTCTCTGTTGCACAACACGCAAACGTGTTCCAATCAGATATACTTACTTTAAAGATGGCCGCCTCTTGTTGGTCCTTCTGTAGGGCACTTTTCAAGCTTTTGTTTTCCTCCTGTATTCGATCCAGCTCTTTCTGCAGGTCGGCTTTCTCGCGAACGCTCTGCTCCACCTGTTCCTGGGTTCAACAATACAAACGCTTGTCGTGTCATTTGTGAATTTGTCACTTTTAAATGTCATTTATTGTCCAAATGTTTGCACAACAGGCACAAAATACAGTCGCCAGCCCGCTTTTGCTCCAAATATGTCATTTGCACTCGATACCTGTGTCGTAATAACCAGCAGGTCGTCGTCCGGGCTGCAGTCCAGGCTGCAGTCCAGGCTGCAGTCCAGGCTCCGGCCCTCTGGGCTCTTGAAGCAGAAGGGAGTGCTGGCCCCTCGCACCTGACCGCTGCTGTCGATGTAGCAGAACTGGTAGAACTCGACCTCGTCCTTCGGCAGGTAGTAATCTGACGGGACGAGAGCAGAGAGGACACGCTAGAGACGGACAACTTGCTCTTCTGCTACAGGGTTACAGGTGAAGATGATGATCACTGGTGTTTAATTGGATGCTCTATTTGGTTATTTAAATGTCAGAAAATAGCGGGAAAAAATCCCATATTGTCTCTTCAAATTTCTGGTATTCTCTCATCTACAGTCTAAATAAAAGACATTCAGGTTTAAATGAGACGGGGTACGAGCCGGTGCGTCGGGTACTAAAAGGTCTTATATATATGTATATATATATATGTATATATATATAACATGGTGAGAGGCTTAAGCTGTGAAAAGAGGCTTAAATGGGAGCAACGCGATCACGTCTGGCAGCTGAGTTTGGAAAAGTTTGGGTAAAAAAGACTGCTGCGATAATCCAGACGTGATGAGGCGAAGGCGTCGGGGATAATGTCTGTGTCTCTAAAAGTTCAAATTGAACGTATTTTGGAAATATTTACGAGATGGTAAAAACATGACTGTGCTAAAAACTCAAATAAATTGTATGTGTTATTGTGTTATTAGAGAAAAGGCTCTTAGATACAGAGATGCACTAAATGCCGATTGGAAAGACAAGCTCTTATTATTATTTATTATTCTAATTATATTATTGTAATATATTTATTCTTTGTTTGACAAAACCTATATCACCAAAAAACTATTTTAAGGGTAGTTTCAGTGACTGTCTGAGTTTCTCTCAGCAGATCAGATTAAAGTTTGTATCAGTTTACACATTAGATCAAATCAGAGTTTACATTGCAAACACTTTGAACCTGCAGTGAAACCCCAACTCGTCCTTCCTCACCTTTAAAAACAGTTTTCCTGCTCACTGACTCTCCCACCACATCCAGACACGGCTCCACCCACACGAAGGTATGATAATCCTTCGCTGAGCTCCACCCAACCTGTGGGGCAAAAGTTAGTAGATTCTTTAATCCACCACACAGAAATTAATAGAGCCCGACGGATATGGATTTTTGGGGGGCGATGCCAATATCAATAGTAGGGATTACAAAGAATCTAAAACCGATACACACACACACACAAACAGACACACACACATATATACATATATTTTATACTTATTATCTTTATTTGTCTCTTTGTATCTTTATTTTTGAAAATTAGTTTTTTTTTTTTACTGAAATGATAGATGCTGTCACCCCTTTTTAACTTTTAACAATCATTTGAATTACATTAAATATAAGAAACAAATGTCCTTTTTGCAAGCTATAACACACACATACGCATTAACCATAAACTTTATCGGCTCATATCGGCCGATATAATCGGCGAACCGATATAATCCAACGAATTTCAATGTGTTTTTCCTTTTTCTTTTTTGCCCCCCTCACCTTAAAGATGCCCACCCAGTCCCGGGGGTGCGGCTGGAAGGCCTCGGTGAGGGTGTAGCAGCAGGTGACGGGGGTGGAAGGCGGATAGGAGTGCAGGACGTCGGAGAAGATCACCTGGGAGAAGGTGCGCGCTGCGGGGTCAGCCAGAGTCTCCATGCTGCCAGAAAAAACAGATCAACACCGATGATGATGATGATGATGAGGATGATGATGATGATGAAACCAACACAACTCGAGCGTGTGACTGACCACAGCAGGTGCGACACTCTGGACTGAGCGACATGGATATATCATATTTCATAACATCATTTAATATAATACATATCCATGCTGACTCATGACAGAAAGCTGCAGTTACATACTCTTCCCTCCTCTTCCTGTTGTTGTTGGGGTTTTGTTTTTTTGTGCACTATAATTTTGAGTTTCGCTTCTTTTCCCAACGACAAAACAAACACACCCTCCATCTTTGAACGACTCCATTCGCCTTGGAATGACATTTAATTTAATGTAAAACATTTCAACAGGCAGTTATAGGTGAAAGAAAAACGATGAAACCGAAAGTGATCTTTAATAAAAACAAAAGACCGCACCCGAGATATTAAAAATGTAGTTTTATTCTGATTCATAACAACATGTCCAGCACACGAGCCTTTGTGACAAAATGTGTCACGGTGATACGATATCGAGGTAAATATTATTCAACTTACATGATCTGCTGTCAGTCGTCACAGCTCGAACTTCCAGCAGCTCTCACCTGACCCGCCGCAGTGCTGCGTTCAGGGGCTCCTCGGATATTTGTACCTCCGGAATCCGAAACGATTCTGAAGTAGGAGGAAGCTTCTGTTTTCGGAAATAATTTAAAATATATATATATTTTTAAGACGGTTTTCAGACTATTATTTATTCATCTATCTAAATCAGCATCAAGCCTTTAGTTTCATTTATGTTCTACGTTGTTGTATGAAAAATTATTTTTATATCTGATTTAGCTAGTTTTTATCGTGTAACTTTTTCCTTTTAATAATTTAAATAATAATGTATAATTATTTTTTTGCCATCCTCCCCAGTGTTTTATAATCCTTCTGTTTGTTGTTATGTGCATTAGTAACTTTGTTCAGAACAGTTCTATTTAAATAGGTTTATTATTTTTATTGTTGTTATTATTATTATTATTATTCACATAGTTAATGTGTTGTTCTGAATGTTTTTGTTGACAGTCATTACCAGATGAATCGTATCAATTGCATGATTTAAAAAAAAGAGAAACTGAACTGAACTAAAACATGAATAAACTTATTAGTTGGCTAAATCAACATCAAAAGAGCAATGAGTGGACTTTTAGTATATTTGTCTTGACGTAACAACTGTATTGCTTTCTCACCGTTGACCTTGTTTCTGATTGCCAGCGAAGGCATCAGTGAGTGCTGCATCATGGGAACTGTAGTTCCAGTATCAAAGCATACAGTCCTCTCGCGACGTCACCCCTGAGGACCACAAGAGGGAGCCAAACTCCTTTCTGACAACACTGATCCTGTGGTGACATATAATAATATAAACTAGTTGGTAAATTTCAAGTAAACTTAACATATTTAGAGTTATTGACTGCTGGTTGGACAAAACTTTTATTTTCTGAGCCCCAACCCCAAACAATTAACACAGTTATAAAACAATAAATTAATAGCTGGTTGCAGTCAGTTCTCCTATAATAACACTAACTCACCCCAAGGTTTTCTCTGTGTTACTTGACATATGGAAAATAATAAAGACAGTTTGTAAAAAACAAAAAAAACAAATTTACAATGAAGTATTTCAATAAAAACTAAAAAAATATTTGTCTCAGATTTACTAGCTCTGCTGTTGCTCTATGGTGGCAACATTTCTAACAAATTATGTAAACAAAAATAAAACTTTTGTTGTTGTTGTACAATGTCATAATTTTCTAAATCCGAATACATCAGTTCCTCTTTCTACTTTCTTCCGTTTCTTCAGGAGTTTCCGGGTTCTGATGGAGCAGCTGCTCACCTGTAAACCACCTGAGATTGATCCTGCAGGTCGCTGAGCCAACAGCCAATCACAGACGGGACCTCTCACGCCCACTGCTCCGGATTGGCTGACAGATGAGCAGTCTCGTGTGTGTGTGTGTGTGTGTGTGTGTGCGCGTGCGTGTGTGTGTGTGCGTGTGTGTGTGTGTGTGTGTGAGACTAGACTTCATTCATGTTTACATGTGTTGCTCCACTGCGCCTCAAGCCCACAGAGAGAGAGACTCTGCAGCACGACCGACAACAAGCACCGGCAGCGTCTCCACGAGCTGCTCGGTGAGTGAGAGTCACCGGGAACAAGAGGAACGTGTGATTCTACTGACGGTAAGTGTCCGGTTCGCGACTTTTTAACCGTTTAAAGGTCTTGAAGTCATAGCGCTCGTGACTAGGAAGGAAGAGGCGAAGGGGGAGGTCGGCATCTCGTCACCATAGCAACGCCACGCCGCAGCACCTATAGCTTTACGTTCAGCTTCATTTTTTTGAAGTCACCGACTAAATGAAACGTTCAGTCGGTGGTTTCCTCGAAGAATTGACAAATTCCGTCTTCTTGGAGGTTCTGTGTGTGTGTGTGTGTGTGTGTGTGTGTCTGTGTGTGTGTGTGTGTGTGTCTGTGTCTGTGTGTGTGTGTTAGTGACCTAAATAAGATATCCTGTGACCCTAAACGTTGTTGGTGTTTCAATAACAGCTTTCTGAAACTATAACACTGTGTTAAGTAACTCAGTACATTGGACCAAGTATTAAGTACAACTTGAAGGTACTTTTACAAATACTTGTTATTGTAATATTTGCCACCGACCCATTGACCCAGTTCAAGCTTGTCAAGTGTGAGAAGAAAACAGTGTTGACAAGTTTCCTTATTTCTGGTATTTGTGGTCCGTCGGTACAGAACCGATTATCTGAAGACACCGTTTTGAGCTTGATGACGATGTTGCAGACATTTTTCACAGTTTTATCACATTTTAGAGAAGAAGAAACATTAATCTAATTATTAATGGAGAAAATAAGCAGCAGATTAATCGACGATTGGAGATAGTTTTTAGTTGCGGCCCTGCATTGTTCTGAAATGGACCAAACTGCAGGATAAGTACTTTGACTTCATGTGCTTTAACTCTATTTACATGCTGCAACTTCTGTTCTTTGACTTACGTCGAGATATTAATGCAAGACTTGTACTTGTAACTGAGGATTGAGAGGAAATACTTTTGGGCTTTGCATCGTATTCTGTGACCCAAGAGACTCTGTGACCTCACATGACAACGAGCACATCCCTTGCACTACACCACCTTTCATATTTAATAACCTGAGATGTTCTTTTTTTTTTAAAGCAAACAACTAATATCACTCAGTAAAGAACACACCAGATGTCACATTCAATTATAATTGGCCCTTTAGTTTATGAGAGCTCATGTGGCCTGTGTAACCCGCTCTCTGTCACACACACACACACACACACACACACACACACAGGCAGGACACGACTGGGAGCTCAGCGTGTGATCTGTAAAGCATCACGATGAAGACACAAGGTTGACGAGTAAGTACGGACGAGTGTAGGATGTCAGCTGATGGTTAATTCATGTTGATCAATCGAGCGACCGGTGTTTGATTTGATCGACGCCTCGGCCTCCATCTTGGAAACACGTATCCACTTTCTCTTCTTCTTCTTCTTTACCAACTCTCTGACCGTCATGTTCCTTTCTGCCCAGAAGATACATCCATGTCCCGCCTGCTCTCTTACCGAAACACAGAACAGAATCAAATTTAACATCTTCTTCAGGTGTTCAAATATCCAGGATTTATGCCCCCCCCCCCCCCCCCCCCCCCACTCCCCCCCCGCCCCCCCCGCCGAGGTCCTCTGCTCATTCTCTCTCCCTCCATCATGTCGAGAGGGGATCAGGTGTTTGTCTGTTGGTCACCAGATCCACCGCTGGGCCCGTTGCTTGAGTGTGTGTGAGTGTGTGTGTGTGTGTGTGTGTGTGTGTGTGTGTGTGTGTGTGTGTGTGTGTGTGTGTGTGTGTGTGTGTGTGTGTGTGTGTGTGTGTGTGTGAGTGTGAGTGTGTGTGTGTAAGTCAATCTGAGCTGAAACATCCTTGTGCAGACACTAATCTACTGTGTGTGTGTGTGTGTGTGTGTGTGTGTGTGTGTGTGTGTGTGTGTGTGTGTGTGTGTGTGTTTCAGAGGTTGAGATGTGGTCCGGGGGTTTGTCTGATGAGGAGCGTGACGGCTCCTAAAACTGAAGCTTCCTGTAGCGACGAGGCAGAGAGACAGACGGACGGACGGAGGAGGCGTCGCCTTCAGCCTCACAGATGTAGGCTTTTAACAATGTAGGTGAGTAACGTAAGGTCATTTCTTCGAATACTGACGTCGGTGAGACTCGGCAGTAAACATTTATACATCAGTCCTCCGATAAATCCAACCTTCAGTGAAGGTCACAGAGTTTTTGTTGTTTCAGAGAAGTGTCGCTTCTAAATACAAAATATTACATTTAATTCAACAGAACCACAAACTGCCGCCTCCACAAGGACAACAAGGTGGAATCTGCTCGTCTTCAAGACAGATTGATAATTAAAGAGCATTCTATTGATGGATTATGTATTAAACACAATTTTACAATGAGCAGTTAGTTCATCAACAGAATATTAGCTGACAGTGATTTTGATAAACATTTATGTCCTACCGCTTCTCAAAATGTGACAAATTAAATACCGTTTATTTTGTCTAACAAAATTAGCAGTTTTTTTTAAGACTTTAATTTGGATTCAAACATGTTTTTTTTGCCATGTAATTGGCAAAATAATTGATAATGTAATAGAAAAATGTCTAATCCATCTATTCTAGATGTTTTCTATAAATTTGAAAGGTTTTTTATTTTCTTTCTGTCACATTTATCCAAAGAAACTTTGGATTTAACCATTGAAACAAGTGAAAAGTGGGTTAAAGTAAAGTAGACAAACACTCAACGTCAGCACGGCGAGTGAAGGTGCAGCCCGAGTGTTGAAGTTGATGCGTTGACATTTACTATGAACTGAAGTGACTGACTGACTGTCATTGTTTGCCGAGGACAGACGATACAACGGCGTTTTGTCCGTGTGCCTGTCGGTGTTGTTGTCGTTGCTGTTGCACGCCGGTGTGATAATAACCTTGGAGGAATCCTTGGCGGGGCTGGACCGGTAACTGGACCCGGCCGCGGGGTCAGCGAGGCGTCTCGGTCCCCGATGTAAAGCTCACGCTGCAGGGCCCGGATTATCCAGATCACTGGATCAGAATACTGTTACCTGGCACCGTAACCTCCCACAGTGTACCTGGGATGTCCCTCCTTAATGTCGCCCCCCCCCTCCTCCCTCCTCTGTCACAAACATTACCAGGAGTCAACTTGACCTCACCTTCACCCCACAAGACACCAGATAGGAGGCAGAACAGCTGAGACGCTGCCGTGGCGATCGCTGCGCTCTGGTCCGAGTGCAGACGGACGTTTGCTAGATGAGGAGACCCGCACCTTTTCAGGTTGAAGTTGAAGTTGATGCTGTTGTGTTTTGTGACTTGTTGTTGTGTTTTGCACTTCAGGGCCACCGTACACGGGGCCACCACCTTGGTCCAGGCTGAAAAATGTCAACGGCAGTTGTGCAGACGTTCATGATCCCCAGAGGATGAATCCAAATGTCTTCATCCGCCCCTGACTTTTGCTCCTGCGCAATCATGAGGTTCAGTTTTCTGCCTCAGAGAGAGAATCTCACCAACTATTTCATAGATTGCCAAAGAGATTTGATACAGCGATCCGGGTTTGACCCCCTTTAACCTTTAATCTAGCGCCACCATCAGGTCAAAGTTTCAGTTTGACAAAGTACCTGCAGAATCACCCTGAGCTGTACTCTGCGTTAAGAGCCAAAATCGAAACGTTAATCATATGCATTGTCTCAATAACAAATGCATTGTCTGTAGTGTGTACATAAGTTTGCACTTACATGCTGGGGGAGAAACGGCTGCAGAAAAAACCTCACAAAAAGTAAAAGTGATGTAATAAATGTCAGGACATTTTCATGTAAACTGGCAGGAGATGTTTTACAGTTGCAGTCTGACTGACGGTTGAGATATTTCTAGTCGTGTCAGTGTGTTGTTTAATTCACCGACTCTGCTCCTGCTGTGTCCTTTTGTGTCAACATTACGAATGCAAAAGGCGTATTACTGTACGTGCTTGTTATTAAATCCCTGCGCTGCTGTCGCAGTGTGTTACCGACTGTGAGTGTCCGTCCTGCCACGATAACTCTTGAATGCCAGTGAGGGAACAAGGTGCCGACAGCCAGAGCACTCGCCTGATGAGAGCAATGGAAACGGAAACATGATTCCATGCGCTTCACACTTTGCAGCGTGCACTTTGCTCTGTTTGACTGAGTCTCATCGTGAGGCGGTGCAGCACAGGATCTATGAGTGTTGGAAAATGGCAGAATTTGTTCGTTTGTCTACACACTTTCATTTGAACTTTTTAAATGTGCTCGCGGTGAAATGAGCTCATGCTGCGTGTGTCTCTGTGTCTGGCAGGATGGGTCTACCTGTGGACAGCCCAGACACACACAGCGATGTACTTCAGTGTGAGCAGCCGGGAGAAGACGAGGGCGAAGGCCGACACGACGCCTGCACCCGCACGCCGCCGCCGCCGCCCGACATCAGGAAGAGGAGGAAAAGCAAGAAGAGGTACTTTACTTTACCCGTTCTCCTCCATTTGAACCCCCCGCAGTTATTTTCACAGTGCAGGCACATTAACAGCTGGGCTCCCTGACAGCTTGTCCTTGAGGCTCTTGAGTTTTTTGTTGTTGTGTCTCATTTGTCCTCATCGTTCGGGGGGGAAAAGGACGATGAGTGTGCAATGAGGCGTCTGTAAGCACCTCGCGGCGAAACGCAGATGTCTGTCCCTCCTCTCGTCTTCTCTTCTCTTCCAGATGACTGTGGATCAACCTCACCAACTGCAAGTATGAAAGTGGTACGTTGTCTCTTATTCTGTGGATGTCTGTGGTAATTTCCCACCAATTCTTTGGCCTTTTTTATTTAGCAGCATCCTTAGTTAAGCGGAGTTTGGGGCAGTAAAGCGAAAAAACACTGTTGGCCAAAAGTATGTGGACACATGTGGGAGTAGTAAGTAGTTTAAGACTGGAGCTGTTTTTCTTGGTTCCACTTGATGGAAATCTTTATGTCACAACGTATACAGATAATTTTGTTTGTTTGTTTTATGATTTATGATGAATCAGGAGCCCTCAGTGGAAACATTTTAACAAACACATCCACTTTGATAATTAACAGTAAAAAATCCCCAAAAAAGAATTTGAAACCATGTTGAATGGTAAAATTCACAATAAAATACAATAATGATAAAACATCACCAGTGTCAATAATGTAGAAAAAACACCACAACATGAAATATGACATAAATGCCAATGACAGTGGAATTAGCTCAGATTAAAAGTTGGATGAAAACGGCAGTTAGAGATCCGAGGCGAGTGTACAGTAATCCACAGCCTAGAGCCAAGAACGCAGGAAGCAGCTTCATCACGCTGCTGCTGTAATAACATCTAAAAGAAATATACCTGCGATTTGTCTCAGTGCGACGAGCCGCTCGCAGATTCGGCCTCCGGGAGGCGGCGGAGGGCGACGACTGGACGCTGTTCTGGACCGACTGCTCCGTGTCTCTGGACCGCGTGAAGGACATGAAGCGTTACCAGGTATTCTGATTGAACTTCGCAGGCGGTCGCATCACCGCCGCCATCACCGCCATCATCATCATCAACGGGCTAATTGAACTGAACTCCGACACTGTAAAAAAATAATTGTGTGGTAATTCAATTTCTGCGGCCGGAGATGGAACACGGAAGACGAGACTCTCCGGCTGCTCTTTTTCAATTTGTAACGTCTTCGTGTGACTTTTTAATTAAACTCAATATGTTTACGGATGAATAAAAAAAGGAAAAGATGGATGTTTGTATAAAGATTGGGCAAAGTATTCTGGCTGGTAAAAGACTTTCAGTCTGTAATCTAACGGGGGGGTAATTCAGTGCAGTTACTATTCAGCAGGTTAATACCAACATGGATTGGTTTATTTTGTCATAATAACACATACAAATACGCCGGTCCATCCTCATACGCTCAAAAGATATTTCCCATCAACCGCGTTCTTGTCTTTGCAGAAGATAAACCACTTCCCAGGGATGAGCGAGATCTGCCGCAAAGATCTGCTGGCGAGGAACATGAACCGCATGCTCAAGCTCTTCCCCAAGGACTACAACATCTTCCCCAGGACCTGGTGCCTCCCCGCAGAGTCCGTCTGTTGTTGTTGTTGTTGTTGTTGTTGTTTTCTTCTGCTCGGCGGCTCCCCAATATATATGCTAACGTCTTCTCGCGCGCTCTGCAGTTACAGTGACTTCCAGGCGTACACCAGGGCCAAGAAGAGCAAGACGTACATCTGTAAGCCGGACAGCGGCTGCCAGGGCAAAGGCATCTTCATCACCAGGTCGAGTAGAGACGTTCCGCCTGGGGAACACATGATCTGCCAGGTTTACGTCTCCAGGGTGAGAGACTCTCATCGGACGGCGCATACCAGCACGCACACAGGTTGATATTGTGTTAACATTTAGTCTTTCCTTTCCGTTTCCCCAGCCTCTCGTCATTGACGGATACAAGTTCGACCTGCGTATTTACGTGCTGGTGACGTCATGTGACCCGCTCAGCATCTTCATGTTCCAGGAGGGACTCGCCCGCTTCTGCACCACGCAGTACAACGAGCCCACACACGGCAATGTGGTAGGACATGTGAACGGACACGTCTGGTGATATTCTATGTTTTTAGAAATATCACGTACAGACCCAAACATCTATCTATCTATATCTATATAAATCTATCTATATACATCAATATCTATCTATCTATTTTTTTTTTGTACAGCACTTTTCATACACCAAGACAATTCAATATCCTTCACAGAACCATAAAATAATACAGCAAAGATACAACAATATTCAATTAGAGTGCGAAAGAAATAGATAAAATTGCTTCACAAGATTAAAATAGAAGGAAAAAATAAATATATATAATAAAATGAAATAAAAGGACCGTGCAAGCGGATGAGAATAGTAAAAATATATTTAAAATCCTAAGGTAAGCAGACCAGCGTCAAGTCCTGATATGTGTATATTTGTATATGTAGATATGTATTTCTCTTTCTTTTCTGTGACGCTCTTCCTGCCTCTCGTCTGATTCCAGGAAGACGTGTGCATGCATCTCACCAACTACTCCATCAACAAGCACAGTGAGAACTTTGTCCGCGACGAGGACACTGGCAGCAAACGGTAGAAATAAATCATCCCGTAGTGGACAGTGAATATTTGTGTACGATCACGATATTACATCACAATTACTAGAAAACCACATTTGCCTTTGTGTTGTATTTGCTCCCCCCGCAGAAAACTGTCCACCCTGAACAAGCACCTGGAGTCCGTCAGCTCCGACACGGAGAAGATGTGGTGCGACATCGAGGACGTGATCATCAAGACGCTGATCTCCGCTCACCCCGTCCTCAAGCACAACTACCACACGTGCTTCCCCAACCACACGGCCGGCAGCGCCTGCTTCGAGATCCTGGGCTTCGACGTGCTGCTGGACCAGCGCCTCCGACCCTGGGTGCTGGAGGTGAGAGACCAGACTGCGTAAACTCCGGTTTCTTATCGTTCTTCTGGGTTAACTAATAAAACGACAGAAAAGTATGAAGGCCAAGTTCAAAACTCGCTTCACACATGTCTTGACAGTGATCATTTCTTTTCTGAATAGGCTTATTGCAGCTCTTTATAGAAGCTTTATGGTGTTTGCGTTGCATTAAATATTAAACCCCAGACCTCTGTATTTTTATGGCTACATCAGCCAATCTAGTGGAAATATGGTAGATGTCTTTTTTTCTGCAAAATTCTATTTGCCACATCTATCTTTAGAACCTGGAGGAACTCCACTAAAATGTAAAGTAAATATTTGTGGGTTGAACCGTGTTTGTAATAAGATTCAAGGGATTCAAATGTCACTCAGGAAAAACATATCATATTTAATATCTAATGTCCAGGTGAACCACTCACCCAGTTTCACCACCGACTCGCCGCTGGACCGCGAGGTGAAGGACGCGTTGCTGTACGACGCGCTGGTTCTCATCAACCTGGGCGCCTGCGACCGCCGCAAGATCACCAAGGAGGAGAGACGCAGGGTGAAGGACAGGCTGCAGCAGAACCGCTCCAGAGAGGCCAGGTGCGCTGCTGTCACACGGGAAAAATGGTTTTATCCAAGGTCGCATGTGCGTGACAGTTAATGTGTGTGTGTGTGTGTGTGTGTGTGTGTGTGTGTGTGTGTGTGTGTGTGTGTGTGTGTGTGTGTGTGTGTGTGTGTGTGTGTGTGTGTGTGTGTGTGTGTGTGTGTGTGTGTGTGTGTGTGTGTGTGTGTGTGTGTGTGTGTGTGTGTGTTGTAACCACCAGGTCGGAGGAGCTGCGGCAGTGCCAGGCCGCCACGGTGGAGCAGACGGAGCGCTACGAGGCCAAGCACCTGGGCGGCTTCAGGAGGATCTACCCCAGGGAGGGGGGCGAGAAATACGACAAGTACTTCAAGCACAGCAGCTCGCTCTTCCAGGAGACGGCGGCGTCCAAGGCCAGGGAGGAGTGTTCCAGGTAACCGCGGCAACGCGTTCCAGCACAGCCGGTGTGTGTGTGTTGTCACAACTGACGAATCCATCGGCTGATTGACAGACGACAGTAAACGATCGTAAGCTTTTCTCATGGAGGTTCTGAGAGTGTGTCCATCACGTCAGGAGAACTCAGAGGTCGTCATCTGATGTAATTTAAACTGACACACACAAAAACACACAGGCATCAGGTTATTTTTGTCTTTTCAGTATCAATTTCAATTATTTACTCAAATACATTTTTTTTTATAATTCTTTCTATGATATATATTTTTAAATACTTAAAAAAGAAATATGAATACAGACAGATTTTTTTTCCTGACATTAGAAAAATAAGTTTTCAGCCCGTAACTAAATTCAGAAATGTTTTTATTTTATTAAATTTTGTTAATTTAAAGAGTAAACTGCCCTTAAATATAAAGAATAGAATAGAACAACAGTAAAAGGCTAAATGTTAATTATATTAATCAGGAATAATAATCCTATAATATAATATATGTGTATATATATCACACAAAACCCACCAACAATGGAGCCTTTATTCTGCATAAGTAGAAGGTTTACGGTGGCTTAACTTACCTACATATTTGTAGGCTTCTTTATGAACAGGTGGTGAATGAAAACAAGTCAAATTAAGTTGTTGTAAAAATATAAAAATATTTATTCTTGTTATCGAACATCCTGTACATTGTTAAACACTACAAAGTATTTGTTTATGAATACATCGGTGTGTGTTATAAACCATTGATCAAATGTTTGATTTGTGCTCATGAATGATAAATAAAATGTGACCTACTTTGGGATACTTTGTAAGGATTATCTAAAATGATTTCATTTGGGATTTCCTGTGTGCTTGTGTGCTCAGGCAGCAGCTGCAGGATCTCCGTCTGAAGCAGGAGCAGCGGGAGCAGAAGGACGGTCGGAGGAGGGACCTGCAGGGGGAGACGGCGGGGGAGAGGTTCAAACCACGACGGGCGTCGACACAACCGCCCCCCGGCGTCCCAAACTCTGACCGCGACCCACAGCCGGTGAGTCGTAGTGTCCGCGTGAAGCCACCAGAGGGCGCCACAAACGGCTTCCGTCGCGTGACGGATGGCTCATATCCTGCCTGACCCCGAGTAGTCAAGAGGAAATGTATATATACATATTCCTGCTGATAACTTTTATTGGCCGCCTCTCATTTCAAATTCCAATATGTTTTAGTTTTTTTTCCACAGCGGGAAAACACAAACAGTGTTTATTAATGATTTTTTTCCCGTGACAGTAACTGCTAATATGTGAAGTGAAATGCAGACATGTGGTTACATGTACAGTAAGGCTATGACAACAGATTGAATCTAATGCGTCTCTGTTTTTCCTCCACAGCCTCGTGTGTCCGGTGAGTCGGGGGCAGAAGTCCGAGAGGAGAAGCAGGAGGAAGAGGAAGGAGAGGAGGAGGAGGAGGAGGTGGAGGAGGTGGAGGAGGTGGAGGAGCAGCGGCGACTGGATGCTCTGCTCCAGAGGAAGAAGCTGCTGCAGGAGCTGGGGGTAGTGGAGCAGGTCCGCCAGCTGCTGCTGCCGCAGGGCCGGACAGAGGGAGGGGGGGTCCCGCGGGGCGGCGGCCACCAGCAGAGACGACCGGAGACAAAGGTGAGTCCTGACCTACAGGTCAAGGGTCAATCGACAGGAAGACTTTTACAACCTGTATAGTTTTCCTTCAACAGGAAGACTGACCTCAGATGGACTGAGGTTTTTTCTCACTTTACTGTTTTTCTTTGCTTCCAGTTGGATCCTCTGGTGCAGCAGTTTCCCCACAGGACGAAGCAGCAGCAGCAGCTCCTCTGCACTCGGATCTCACGGCAGGTACACGACCAGCTGATTGGTCACCATCCTGATTGGATCAATCAAAAATCCTTTGCCCATTTATTGGGATCCACTCCAAAATGTAATGGGTTCTTCCTCTGGGTGTCAGGTCCCACCACCTCCACAAAGTGTCATGGACGTCAGCTGGGTAGTTTCTCAGTAATCCTGCTGACACAGACAAATGTCTTTGGTGGAGGAATTAATCCCATATTTTTGTCACCAGATTTAGTTTTTTTAAAAGACATAAGGAACGTAAGATGTGTCGCTCATTTAAAAATAATCACTTCAGACTCAGTTGTTATGGCGAAAAAATCATTTTCTATTTTGTTTTGCATCTTTTTTACACTTGAATTATATTGATTAATCTCCTGATTATATGATCTATTAAACCTTCGATATACTGCACATCATGTATTTTTTTAAATCCTTTTTGAACACATCTATATATATATATATATATATATATATATATATCCACAGTAATATTTTCAATTTGATAGTTTTGTTTTAGACAAAATTCTGTCATATCCTGTATGACAAAGAAAGTACAGAAACTCATATTTGAGATACTGGAAAATAAGAATATATATATATATATTTTTTTTTGTTTTGTTTGTTTTTTTGCTACAAGTTAATCAATTGCTCGACTCCTCATTGCAGCTCTGCTTGTAACACCTGATATTATTTGTGTTTTAAGGATAATGTGTAACAGAAATGTTTTTCAAATTAAACTGAAGGTTTTCCACCGAGGTTTAGTTACTTAAACTCTGTAAAATTGTTGGTTTTAAATCTAAAAATGTGGAAATATTGAAATGTAAATCAAAATGTATTAAAGCTTCCCAGGAGCTTTAGAAGCCCAGTGGATATGAATATAAACATCATAAATAATTATCAGTGAACGATGAAAACGTGAGAAAAAATACCACAGGATTAATTTCTCAGAGCAGAATAATTCCTGAATGATGACGACATGATGTCATTGCAGCACGTCGTCCACTCACACTCGACTCAGCAGCAGCAGCAGCGGTTGATCCGGACCACGGTCGACCAGCGGAGCCTGAACGAGTCGAGCTGCCTGCACCACGGGGCGGAACTACGGAGGACCATCAGCGCCCAGCGGATCCACTGGCCCGGTAAACACATGCCTGCTCCCTGAACACAGAACTGTACACAACTGTACACAACTGGTCTGGTGCCTTATGGAGCTAAAGCAAAAAATATGTCACAAGCTCCTTTGGGATTTGTTTCCTCTATTCTTTCCAATTTTTTTTATTTTACACAATTTAAATAAATAAATATATATTCTTATGTCTTTCACAACAAAAAACATTTTCATTATTAAAAATGTGTCATTGATTTAAATGTAAAAGTGCGAGGAAACAGAGCTGTTAAATATTAAAACACTTCCCTCAGCCAAACCTCCAACAACGATCAACATAATTCAACCTCAATAATTAGTCTGCACTTTTTATTTTGGTTATTACTGTTGCACTATTTCCTCCTGTTTAATAATAAAGCAGTTTGTGAGAAATCTGTTTTATATTGAATATCACAGGAGAGAGTTTCCAGAGAGCGTCATTATTAAAACACATAATTTAAAAATAAACAAGAGAAAAGACAAAGAATTTAAAATTCACAATGAGATTGTTACCCCCGATTCTTTTTCTCCCTCAGTCGGCGGCTCTCAGTTCGTCCCACAGGACGACTGGAGCAGCTCCTGCTCCGACGCCCGGTCCCGTCCCGCCGTGCCGCTCCTCCACCCCGTCCCCAAGAGAGGCCTGCGCTCCCACGACCCCGCCGCCGCCCTGCAGAGCCTGCTCGTCATCTCGTCTCTGGTCCGGAGGCCGCCTGGCTTCTCTCACGTGGTCCGGGACTCGTCCCTCAGCAGGGGCCCCCGCCACGGGAAAGGGCAATGAGGAGCAGAGGGACCCCCGAAAACCGGGTCAAAGACCAGAACCTGCTGCAGGCCGACGCCCGCAGACTTGAAGCTGCTCCACATTTGAATCCACTTTGGATTAAAAGCTGGAGGTGGAGATAACACACACACACACACACACACACACACACACACACACACACACACACACACACACACACACACTGCCTGTTACGAATGTCTCCCATTTGTAGATTTCAATATCTGGACACCTGCAGTTTTAGGCTGCTCGCCACTTCACAGCAAATATGACATTATGTTTTTGTTTTTTTTTAGAAAACATTTTCTACCAGTGTGTGAACAGACGTGTGTAATATTTTTGCTCTGAGGAAGAATCATGTGGAGCAAACCTTGTGTTTTGTGCCAAAATAAAACCTCACAGGCCTCATGGAACTGAACATCTGCACATTTTCTCTCTGAAAAAATATCAGAATCTGCTCAAATCAATCAAATGAGATTCTAATTCTTGAGTTTTACAAATTAATAATAATAATAATAATTGAAACTCGAGGGTCTGTTGCTTTGTTTGTGCTGTCAAGTATTGAACAAAACTTTTTTTGTTTGAGTTTCGTGGCCGTAAAGTTTTACAGCTTCTCTGCTGCCGGTTTCTTTGTTTCAGTCGAGAACTGAAAACAAAAATATAAGTAAAATAAAAAATAAAAAAACTTTTAAAACTCTGAACCATCAGAGAGGAAATTGGCCCAAAACAATACACACAGTGTTGAAATGATGAAATGTGGGCCTAAATTTTTAACATCTCAACCAATAATTGGTCGATAATTCAAAACTGTGTGGAAATATGGTTTTTTTTAAATTGTTATATGAATAAAAAAAGAAAAGAAACAGAAAGGCCACGTGAAGATGTTTTCTTTAACCTCAGTGTCTAATCGAGGTTTATAAAACTAAAAATTGACCGACTGCTTTGAATAGAAAAACATATTTTTATATATAGTTTTATTATAAATGTATATATTGGACAAAACACTGAAGGCCTCTGACTGCAGACGCCAGGTTTTCGTTTTTTAATGATTTAAAAAAAGAACTTTTCTGTCTTGTCAGAGAAAACAACTGTCTGATCTCCTGTGAAGTTAAATTCAAGATTAATTATGAGCATAAACAGATATTAAAACAACAGAGAAGATATTCCATAGTGTTGCTCTTATTTAATTTAAAACGTGTATTTATTTTTCTATCAACAGACATTGTGAGGAAGTGACAGTTGTTGTTTTTTGTCTGTTTGAGGGGTGAACAAAATAAAGCGCTGAGGTCACGTGATGGATTTAAGGAATTTATGGTTTTATTGTGTCTAGAAATGTCGGAGGTCCTCGTCGGTGGAAAGGAGCAATCTTTGAAACAAACCAAAACGGAAATACACCACAAGAAGGAAAATAAAACAAAAAGGAGAAATACATTTTAAAGGATTTATTAAAGGATCTAAAGTTTAGTTTTGTTCTGATGATATTAATATAAAATGTGGTTGTTTTTCTGACCTTGAAGGCATCATCTTCCATCTTTGGCCTGTGTGCGCTGACAAAAAATCATCTGCAGAGGGGAATTCCTTCATTTTCATAAATCATAACGAGCTTTTAAAATGAAAACGATTATATTCTAAAACCAAATGATTTGAGCAGAAAAAAAGAGCTCGATGTTTCTCATGTGAGATTTTGAGATTTTACGCAAACAGTGCGTAATTGAAAGACATCACACACTCTCAAGGATTTGGAGATGTAGACGGATTATATTTTAAATCATCTAAAAGATTATTAAACACGTGAATCCTTAAATGTCTGGATCATATTCAGAACAATCAGAATATGTACAGACCTTTTCAGAACCAGGTCCAGCAGCACAACGTCCACATCCTCTCACCAACGTCCGTTTTTAAAAACGTCCCAGGCCTTGGAGAGGAAACAAAGATGGCGATGAGAAGAAGAGACGAGAGGGAGAAAGAAAGAAAATGTCCTAAGCTGCTGTTTTATGAAAATTTACAACTTTGCCAGGGGAAGTTTTACGACCGGCGCGGCTCCGGGATTGGCTGCCGCCGGCCACGTGCTCCAAGCAGGAATGGGAACTTATTATTTCCCATGAGGGTTTTTTTTATTTTTATTGCAGCTGCTGTTTTAACACACATCCCTGTTTCTGACCGACAGTGTGTGTGTGTGTGTGTGTGTGTGTGTGTGTGTGGAGACAGTGTACTTGCGTCATTTTCCCCCTCTGCGCGACGCCATGTTAATGTGCCTGTTATAGACTTTATGTCGGTATGTGTTCGCGTCGGCGGCAGCATCTCTCTCTCTCTCTCTCTCTCTCTCTCTCTCTGTCTCTGTCTGTCTCTCTCTCTCTCTCTCTCTCTCTGTCTCTCTCTCTCTCCTGGATGCGGGATTAACTGTCATGTGCGGGATTAACTCTGGTGAAATCACTTGAGAACAAAGTGGAGGGATTAGAGCGGCGAAGCAGCGGGAGGAAGCTGCGGCGGCTGCAGCCTCACGCATGGAACATGATGGATTATCAACAAAAGGTAAGAGAGCGGCGTGTTTCTCATAATCCCTGCAGATTAACTCGACACGAGCGCGCCGCCGCAGCTCTGATGTAGATGTCAACCTGGTGTTGATGTTACTGGAAATGAGATGAATCCACAAGATGATGGGAATTATCCAGAGCATCCTGCGTCCTGTGTTGGCTTGTTTCTCCTCCTCTTACGTCCCTCTGAGCTATTCACGACCAGACGCTGCGCTGTGACCGTTTGGCTCAAAGACGTTTTGACCTGAACACGAGTGGAAACATCCACAGTGCGTCAGTTTGTGAATCTCAGGCCTGGACCGCGGGTTCATGATGGAATGTGTCTGGTGTCTGGTGTCGGCTGCAGGCCACAGGCTCGACGTTGAGGAGGATGAGGAGGATGGTGATGAGGAGGATGATGAGGAGGATGGTGATGATGAGGAGGATGGTGATGATGATGATGATCATGATGATGATGATGATGACGATGATGATGATGGTCATACGAGGCCTAAAGATGCTGCTGACAAACATCTAGTCACATTTCGATATTTCTCTCCACCTGATGTCTGATTTTGTTTTTCCTTTTATTCTAGAAGAAACGTGTCACGAGTGTTTTCTGTTGCTGCTGCGCGGCGCTGTTTCCGCCTCTGTTGTTGTTGTTGTTGTTGTTTTACTTCCATTTTTTCAATTTTATTTTTGAACTACTTGCTCCGGTCGTGGCCGTCCACCGTTGTGTCTGTGATTTGTGGCGCTTCTCTGTGTCTGTCTGCTTTTTCTCTTTCTCGCATGAGAAGATTTTGTGAAACGGAAAAAACTCTTGATTGTCTTTGTGACAGTAAAGTAGTTTAATTGGTTTGTTTGCATTTTTTTTCAAGTCAAAAAAGTATATAATAATGCAGCAGCAGCTGTTATGATGCTGCACGAGCTGCGGCCTGGTCGAGAGGCGGCGACGTTTTTTTTTTTAATTGAAGCAAAAATATATTTTTTTCGATTTTAACTTTTAGATGCAAAGGTTTAGGAAGGGGATATTATCAAAATCAAAATAATATTGCAATATCATTAAAGCTAAAATCTGGATTATTCATTTTTATGAGCTAATAATAGACTTTTTTTTCTTCTGTGAAGAATTCAAAATATTAACAAATTATAGATTTCAAACAACAAACTGCTTTATTTCGTTATGAGAATTGAAATTTTCATTTACTAAGGTCATTTTTCTAAGGATGAAACATTTTTAAAGTGACAGAAATGAACTAAATGGAATAATAAAGATCATAAATATGAATCATGACGATTTACTTTTCAAATTTCACTGTTTTTTACACAAAAATCCTGAAAATTGGTAATTGATAATCGACAAAATGTTGGGGTCATTGATAATAGGAAGTATAGTTAATTCTAATGTACATAACATTAATAGCTACTAATAATAACATGTATTGAATTGATCTTCTTCATTATTATTATTATTATTATTATTATATTCAGACATTAATAAATGATCCAGACATTATCCAGAGACTTATCTCACATATTTATACTTACAGTTTTTTTAAATCAGTGTCCTCTTGATCACGATGGGCGAAGGTGAAGATGGTGACGACGGTGATGATGATGATTGTGTGTGTGTGTGTGTGTGTGTGTGTGTGTGTGTGTTTGTGTGTTTGTGTGGGTCCTCCCTCCTCTCTCCGCACGTCCTCACTTGGTGCTGAATTAGGATTCAGGACTAGCTCCTCGCACCTTGTTTTTGAAGAGAGTGAAAGATCAACAACAACATTATTGATTATCCCTTTTATGAGAGGATTGAAGAGCACGTGCGTTTTGTTGGTGTCACAGTTACAGTTGATTGTTGAGGAAGATCGAAGTGAAGGTTAAAGAGGCAGAGTGAAGAGAGACAGAGACGCAGAGTGGGAGATGTTCGCCATGGAATCTGTGCGTAAATGGAAATAATGCGCAAAGTGTTTGGTTTGGTGACATTGTGATGTTGCTTTTTCTTCCTCTTTTGCATTTTGTGTGAGAGAGAGAGATACACACACACACACACACACACACACACACACAGACAGAGAGAGAGAGAGAGAGAGAGAGAGAGAGAGAGAGAGAGAGAGAGAACGAGGGTGTAGAGAGGGAGAGAGAGCTTGTTTATGACGGAGTCCTTCTGTTTTACCGGACTGTAAAACGAAATGAAATGTCATATACAGTTCACATATGCCGTGTGTGTTTTTTTATTGAGTGTATATATATTTATGCATTTCTACGAGTCGCGGCGTCCGTGTGAAGTGCGTGCGTGCGTGCGTGCGTGAGCGTGCGTAAAGACCGACAGACTCCGACTCACCGGGGACCCGTGCGCGCAACAAGAGCCCCCCCATGGGTGCAATAGTGCAAGCGCAGGCGGCGGTGATTGGCTGCAGGTTGATCAGATGGTACACTTCCCCTCCGTACTCAGTGGCACCGCGCAACCCCCCCCTCCCCAACCCCCCTCCCCTCCTCCTCCCCCTCCTCAGCAAAAACCAAATCTCCGATAAAGTAATGGCAAAACCACTTGGACTATAAAAGACAACAAATCATATTCCTCCGGAGTATATACACCCCGTTGTCCACCCAATGAGTTCCTATTTTGTTAACTCAACTTTTCCCGTGTCTCTGCCGGGAGGACAGGACTCTCTCCTGGGTCAGATACCGCTCTACTCCTCGGGATACACCGACCCGTTAAGACACTACTCGAACGCGGCCACGTATGGAGCGGCCGGCATGCAGGAGAAGGTCTACCCGGCGTCCTACTACCAGCAGACGGGCGCGGCGGCGGCCGCGGCCATCTACGGCCGGGCCGGCGCCGCGGCCGCCTGCGACTACAACCACCCGGTGGGGACTTTCTACAAGGACGCGGAGGGCTCGTGCGCCTTCTCGAGCCGCGACGAGCAGCCGCTGTTCGTCACGCAGGAGCACCAGCAGCGCAAAGCGGAGTGCGCGGAGCAGACCATCACCGGCATGAGCGGCGGCGGCGGCGGCGGCATCGACGACAAGTCCTCCACGCTCATCTACCCGTGGATGCAGCGGATGAACGCCTGCTCCGCCGGTGAGTGACTCACGTTTAACGTCCGGTTGTTTGTCACCGGAGCTCGGGGGGAGTGTGTGTGTGTGTGTGTGTGTTTGTGGAGCGAGCACCGGGACTGACAGTTACCTGTCAGCTGCGTCACACTTACACTAATATTTAATCACCTTAAAACTTGGAAATTAAGATTGTAACTGTACGTGTGATGATTAAAATGATCACAGAGTCGCACATGGAGAGTTTGTGAATATACGCTCACATGCGCACGGATCTGCACGCGCCCTCAGGCTACACTGCATCATCACCACATACATACACGACGACACGCGCACGTACACGCGCACGCACGCACTTACAGGCAGCCTGGGCCTTCATCACCCGAGCTCCAAACTCTAACTGTCACATCTTCAGACTGGGCCTTTGTCAGAAATATTACACACACACACACAAAAAACACTTAAAGGTCAAAAAACAACAATCAACACAATGTGCATTTCATTATGAAAAAATCGACTCGTCTCGCAGTATAACTCTGACTCCTGGTGTTAAAGAACTGATATGCAGTTGTCATCACGAGAGAGAGGGAGAGAGAAATACAACGTTTGGACACTTTTACGCACCAACATCATCCACATTCTGATCCACATCCCACACTGACCTATACATCAGTGTCTTCCTTCAGAGGAGGTTTTTAAATAAATATATATGTAGATATGAATATTGGGTGTCATAAGCTCAATAAAGAAATCTGATTGGGGAATATATATATATATATATATTTAAAAAAAAACTGGATATAAGCGTCTGAGGGCCATCCTCAGATGTGTGCGTACAGGACGAGGCTTCTATCAGAATCTTTTATCAGTACAGTTCATAACTATATCATAATTTACTACTTTATGCACACTAAACAATATTATATATTTGTATATAAGTGTGTGATTTAGAGTTGCAAAACACTAAAGTGACACTTTATTGTTATTTTTTCAGATACACCACTACAGATTTTGAGTGCAGTTTCAGGTACATTCTCCCTCCGGCACTTTGGAAAATTCCTCTCGAGGGCAAAACACTTTGAATTAATAACTGATTGAATATGGGCTTTTCTTTTGCTTCTTGGTTCCAGGGCCGTTCGGCAGCAGTGGTCGCCGGGGCCGACAGACCTACACCCGCTACCAGACCCTGGAGCTGGAGAAGGAGTTCCACTTCAACCGCTACCTGACCCGCCGGCGCCGGATAGAGATCTCGCACGCGCTTTGTCTGACGGAGAGGCAGATCAAGATCTGGTTCCAGAACCGCAGGATGAAGTGGAAGAAGGAGAACAAGCTCCTGAACCCGTCGAAGACGCCCGAGGAGGAGGAGGAGGAGGAGCAGGCGGAGAAGAAGAGCTAAACAAATACAAAATAAAAGGACACTGGCAGAAAAGGCACGTGTTTGTGTGCAAATTAATAATAATAATAAAAATGTATTATTTCTGACACCACGTTAGAGGCGTGTAGAGACTCTGAGTCTCTGCACGGTGATGATGAAGATGTCTGCTCCTCCTCCTGTGTGTCTTCGTGCTCGTGTCTTTTACTTTAGGGGACTATGCAAAAAAAAAAAAAAGAAGAAAGAAAATCCGCCAAAATGTAAATAATTTCTAGTGTTTAGTTTTTCGACAATGTTGTTACCTCATGATCATAGATCCTACTGAGTTTATATTATTATTATAATAACTATGGCTCTTCCTCATGCCATTATTACACTGTAAACATCTCGTGGTGGTGGTGTTGTTGTTGTTGTTTAACAGTCTATAGAGGCTTGTTGTTGTTGTTGTCGTCGTCGTTGTTGTTTACAGCTGTGCCATCCACACGTTCAATTTGTACCGACGAGACACGTCATTACATGTTATTTATTATTATTATTGCTGTTGTGTGTGTTCCCATCAATGCACATCTGGATATTGTTGTGCAATATTTTTGTTTAGGAAAATTGTACATATAGAGAAATAAAAAGGCTTTTTTTGATGTATATTGGAAAATCTCTGTGGCGTCATTCATGCTCGAGAGAAAAAACAAAACCCTGTATATATTAACACAGGCCTACAGTAAAAAGAATTCATAATAATCATACGTATTGTTGTAGGGGCATTGTGCTCCAATAACCCTATAAATCCACATAAATACCAGAGTAAAGATGAAATTTAATTTCCACTCGGACACTTTGCTGCACGTGAGCCTGTCTCTGTGACGTGTGACGTGTTCGTGGACTGAACTCTCCGCGCGCGCGTGACATAAATGATGGATCGCTCCGCGCGGCCTGACGAGCGCGTCCCGGCGCACTGCCGCCGCTGTCCGCGAGATGGCGCCCTCTGCCCGCGCGGCTCTCGCGGCGCAGCGGGGAGGCACCATTGACTGGAGCCTTAACGACCATTATTTCGTCATCATTTGTAACCATGGAGCATGAATTACCTCTTGGAAGTCATCAGTGAGGATTTACGACTGGTCAACAAAGGCACGTGATTCCCGAGCGCTCTCCCATATTTGGCCGCATACCTGGCAAAGTACAGTAGGGGCTCCATTGCTTATAATTCATGATTGCGTCCATAAATCGTGCAGGCACGCCGGATTATAGCGACAAAGATCTACAAATCGAGGCTTTAAAAATCCAAGCAAATGAGCTCTTACTTTGTAAACTCGTTCTCGGGGCGCTATCCAAATGGCTCCGACTATCAGTTACTAAATTATGGGACTAACGGCGCGGTGAGCGGCTCCTTCAGAGACCCCGGCACCATGCACTCCGGGTCTTTCGGCTACAACTACAATGGCATGGACCTAACGGTGAACCGCGCCAACACCGGCGGCCACTTCGGGGCCGTGCGGGAGGATGCGCGGGGCTTCGCGCCGGACGCCCGCTACAGACAGACGGCCAACAACAACAGCAGCTGCTCGCTCGCAGCCCACGAAGACCCGGTGCCGCCGTCGTCGTGCGCCACCGTCAGCCGCGAGCCGCTGGAACTAAAGAGCCCCTCTCCCCCGTCCGACCGGAGCGCGACCTCGGCCGGCGGCGGCGGCGGCGGCAACAACCAGCTGAACAAAAGCAACAGCGCCCATTTCACAGAGATCGAGGACGCCGCCGCCATCGGCTCCGAGAGCGAGGACGTGGCGCACAGCAGCGGCTCCGGCTCCGGCTCCGGCACGGCACCGCGTGCGCAGCAGCAGCAGCACCAGGAACCCAACGCCACCTCCTCCACTCCCTCATCAAACGACTGCCAAACGCCACAAATATTCCCCTGGATGCGGAAGCTGCACATAAGCCATGGTATATTTATTTTACACATCTATACTACTATGATATGGTTTTGGAGGCTGTCACGCTGCTGACCGTGTCACACGAGTCTGTGCCCGCGTGTTGCATGAGTGAGCAGGTTTGCTGTGGATGATTTGAGGGGGGGGTGTAAATGAAAGGAGCAGCATTTGTTAAGTCTTTGTGGGACTGTGTGGAGTCGGTGTGTCCAGGTTCACTGCTGCTGGAGAGGGGGGACAGGGGGAGAGAGAGAGGGAGTCAGGAGCTCTGCGCAAAGTGGATCTGAGCTTTTCCGCTTTTTAAATGTGGCCCAAAAAATGGCGAGAGCTTGAGATGAGAAAGTAATGTTATGTGTCGTGTTGGTTGCATGCTTCACACACACACACACACACACACACACACACACCCCTCCTCCTCCTCCTCCCCATGCACCAGTGACCTTTCTGTGTCGAAAATAATGATAATAAGTAGGCCTACAGCAGCGGCCAAGGAAAAAACAATAATCCGCCTGTTTCTGTTGTTGCGGTGCAGTTTGCTAATTCCTCTTGTCTGGGTGTCTCCCCCCCCCCTCCCCCCACCCCCCACCGTGAAACTGTAGATATGACTGGACCGGACGGGAAACGGGCCCGGACCGCGTACACCCGCTACCAGACGCTGGAGCTGGAGAAGGAGTTCCACTTCAACCGGTACCTGACCCGGCGGCGGCGGATAGAGATCGCCCACGCGCTGTGTCTTTCCGAGAGACAGATCAAAATCTGGTTTCAGAACCGCAGGATGAAGTGGAAGAAGGACAATAAGCTGAAGAGCATGAGCCTCGTGACGGGCGGCAGCGCCTTCCACAACTGAAGAACTTTTTTGGGGGGGGCGGGGAAGAAGAGTAAAAGAGAAAAAAAAAAGAATAATAATTAATAATGAAGAAAAGAGGAAAAGATAAAAAAAGAGAGAATCCATGAGTACTGTATTGAAAAGCGCAGCACCTTGCAGCATGCTCTGTTGTGATAGAAGAAGAAGAAGTATTCTGTGGTGTTACTTTTCATTTTGACTGTCGTTGTACTTATGATATAGCTCATTAGGTGTTCCCATTTGGAAAAAAAAACAGTTGAAAGTTGTAAATATTCTTGGGGTGTATTATTATTAATGTTATTATTATGAATTGTCAAATGCTCTTCGCTCTCCATCATCAGTCTCTCTCTCTCTCTCTCTCTCTCGGAGGTGTTTAGACTTGAGCTTTCTTTGTTGTAACTTTTCTCGACGGTCTAACAGGAGTAAAAAAATAATAATAATTCACTGTACAGTAAAAAAAAAAAAAAAGAGAAGAAAAAATAGAATTTCAAACCATATGCTGCTCTCCATTGAATGTAACGTGTCCCGGGGCCATCAGAAGCGCTTTAGTGAAACTTTGACATGCTCTTTTTCTTCTTCTTTTCCCTCGTGGCCATCGAAACGTTCAGAAAACAAAGCCGACGTGTAGCTCTGTAGGAGACTTCTGTGCATATGTTGTTATTGTTATTATTATTGTTATTATTGTTTTAGAGTCAATTATGAGCAATGCAAACGTGTATTCAAAAACCTGTCAATGTGATCAATTTTTAGTGCAAAAAAAAAAAGGAGTTTTTATTCTGTGGATTATAGGCAGTGACGTAACTTTCTCTCTCTCTCTCTTGTCGCCAATAAGCTTTTTGTATTTGTCAGTGAACTCATCATAAGCGCTTGGAAAAATAAAAAAAAAGTTTCTCCCATTTGCTTTGAACAGCGTCTCGACTGTGTCATCAATTAAGAACAAATACATATATATATATATATATACACATATATATACACACACATATATATATATATATATATATGGATTATGAAATAGTCTCGTTGAGCAGCGCGAGGCAGCTGCGCCACACCCGAGGAGTTACACTTATTAATGATTAACCTGGAAGAATTCTTACAAATGCAAAAATTGACAACAATATTTCAGACTATTTTTCTGTAGCAGAAAGTGAAAGAGAAGACTTGTATATATTTATATATATTAAAAAACAAACTTACCTCGTTTGACCTCTTTGCAGCCAGACGCGTACAACGTGTATGTTGTTGATAAAAATAAATAAATAAATAAAAATATATCCACAGGATATAAAGCTTTTTGTCTTACAGGTGTTTATATATAAGGCAGCTAGGCTGAAGTTGGTTTAAAAAAATCCCCCTGTTACCAAAGATTGTATAGGGCCTATATGACTTTACAGACTGTGGAAAAGTCACGTGAGGTCCATAAAGTTGGGTTTTATGGTTTTGGGGAGTAGACAATGTTCTATATAATTCACAACCTTGAATGAAAGTGACGGCTTAACTGCGTGGATGGGACCGGGGGAGAAGGGCTGGACTGTGGGGACGTGGTGTCCGGTCGTGTTTGGCTGCTGCATGGGGGGAAAACTTGGAATAATTGTTTCCATTTAAAAAAATATATAACAAATACAGTTGCTGCTAGAATTGTATCTTTCAATAGTTAATTCAAAATATCAATTTCTTATTTGCTTATTTTAAAAATGCATGTACACTCTTACAATTTGAGACCAAAGTCTGATTTCTTCCACTGCTACCTGCAATTAAAAAAAATATATATTATTGTTATTTGAAACTTTCAGTATTTTCTAATATTCAAAAACCTTTACTGGGTCTATTTCTGCACAGTAATGGCCAATATTGATTGGTTTCCAGGGCTGGAGATTTAAAGAATAACACAAAGTGCTTTATTTAGCAAAAAAAATCTAAAATGTTTTTAGTTAAATAAAGATTATCTTTTGACTCTAAGATTATTTCTGAGCCTTTGTGCTGCCGCCATGACGCGAACTTGAGCGACGCCGTGGAGAGATTTATCTCCTCTGTGTCGAGTCACCGAGCGGCCAAAGGTGAAGCCTCGGACAACCTGGAGCTGCCCGGACACACGAGGGTCACTGGTTATAACATAAAGACTATAATAATAATACATAAATACATAATGATATCATCTTCAGGAAAGCAAAAGGGTTTGGATTGTGCAAAATTTCCCCAAAGTCTCTCCAAAATCATTTCAGCCTCTTTTTTAAAATAAGAGAGAAAGTTAAAAGCAGTATGTTGGGTTATATGGGTCCCAGACATTTCCCACATATTCATAACTATTAAGTGGCAATTTAACCATGCGTAATGAGTATTGCATATTGATAGGGGTAATCTGTACCCGGATCTCATGCATAATTCATGGCGGGCGGGGATCATCGCCGGGTCAGGAGACGGTGTGGGGCTGAGGAAGCTGCTGCTGCTGCTGCTGCTGACAGACTTTGCACCGTCACCATCCACACTGGTGTCTGGGAGAAGAAGAAGAAACCAACACCACATCGGTGTTTTGCACATGGAAGAAGAAGATTAAATTATTTTTAAATTCCAGTGCATGTGGACGGTTTAAAAAGAAAAACAAGTCTGTGCGTAAAAATGCGTAAAATGAACAGAATTTGGTTCCACTGTTCCCCCTCCTCCTCCTCATCTGCTTTGTAACAAGAGCAGTTTAAATATTAGTGTTTCTAGAAAGTGGCGCAAGAATTACAGCAAATATTAATAAATCTTCCTCCATTAAACTCTATTTTTAAACGTGTGTTAAAATGATGAGCATGGAATCAATTTTCGACACTATTTCCTGATGTTTCCAGTTTCAGATCCAGTTCATCTAAATAATACATTGTTACATATCAGCTCTAAAAATTCACAGTAGTGAAGTAATTCACTGTTGAATTAGTAAAACATGAAATAAAAAGCTTCAAAGTTCAAAAGGCGTTTGGACTTAAATGTGATTTAATGTGATGAAAATGCAGAATGAATGTCTGAGGACAGTGAGTCGTGTCGTGGATGTTCAAACATCTGGAACTGTGTGTGTGTGTGTGTGTGTGTGTGTGTGTGTGTGTGTGTGTGTGACGTCAGTTCAGCTGCTCTGCCAGCAGAGGGCGCCTCAGACCGGTCCGGGCTCATGATGGATGGTTTTCTTGCTCCGAGCAGCTCGTATCATCGGGGGCGCAGGTCACAGAGCAGAGTCACTCCGAGGCTGTTTATCGCTTCAGGTTAACACGTGAAGGTCGAGTGTTTTTTGGGGGAATGCACCTTTAATCCCTGAGACTTGTTTGAGATGAGAGTTTGTGGCCTTTTCGTTTATTGGACAGGTCCAGTTGAGACTCATGTTTGAACTACAGAGCATTTTGAGTTGCTTCTACTTGCTTCTATTATTTTATTTTACACTCCAGGATATTTCAGAGGGAAATATCCCCTAATCTTTACAGCTAATTTCAGATTAGGATTTTACAATATAGCATGTATCATTTCCCTGTGTAACTCCACAAACACCCAGAGTTCCCCCTCTACAAGTCGTTTCAGTTCCACCAAAGAATTTTTTTTTTTTAATATATAACTAAGTGTGTGAGGTAAATTTCCCCAAAATCAAAAATCCAAGAGGAAAAAAAAACAAACAAAAGAAAAAAAGTCTGTGTAGCAGGATGAGTTTTTTCTTCTTCTTTCCTCTCCCATTAATCAGCTCATGACCCCTCCTCAGATTTATCTGCCGACCCCTTTGAAAGGGAACTATCCCCCTTGGGCAGGAATCCGCCGCACTAAACCAAACTGTATGTGAAGCGGATACAGAGAGTATCTCCACCCCGAGCTGCAGCCACAGTGAAAATGCTGCTTATTACAGGTCCATAAATCCATAAACCAGCTTTAAATATCAGTGTGTCGGTCACAGGAGACATTTTACTGCAGAACAGGTACTTTTAGCTTTAATACTTACAGTATATTTAGCTGATAATACTTCTGTGTATTGTTTTAAGCAGGATCGTTGAGTATTTCTCTTACATTGTAGTATTGTTAAGTCATCTGAGAACTTCTGCATTGAAACTAGGGTTTCTAATAAATCATAAAAAATGTGTAACTTTGGTGCCAATAAGAAAAAAACCCCTCATGCTTGCTACATTGACAGATACTGTCTCCCGTGACAGTGGTATCATGACGATAAGTGCTCATAATGTGCACTTCAAGTGATAGTGTAGGGAGATCAACCCTGTTTATGATTTCATACATTAACCATAACAGAAAACAAACCCATAACTGAGCCATAACACAAGGTCATATGCTTGTAAAATAGCAGCCATATTGGACGGAAGTGTTTTTTTCTGTTATTGTTGCTGCTTTCAACTTAAGGTCTTATTGATGATAAATAAATATGCGAGATTTTATAGATCATAAAAAAGCGACTCCAGGGCTGCCAGGTTGTGCACACTCACACGTTTACAATCCGAGAGGTTATTAATATGACTTACTAACTTATTACCAGGTAGAGCTACACAGACTTGGTGATTAGATCCAATTATTAATGACTCATCATCATTAATAAGGACCTCTAATAACGTATTAGCATTCATAATGGAAACTCGCTGATAAAAGGAAATTAATAATGACTTATTAACATTTATCAAAACTGTTAATAACTTGTTAACATTTATAATTAAAGACTTGGTGGACTTCATCTCTTTGATAATGACTTAATAACATTAATAAAGACCTTAAATGACTTATTAACAATCATAATAGCAGACTTGGTGGATTTACCCCCTTTAATAATAACCTAATAACGTTTATAACGACTTTTAACAACTTATTAACCTTTATAACAACAAACTTGATGCTTGTTAGAAAAAAAGTGGTACCATCTTTTACTTTTAACTGCAAATGTCCATAGTCAAATAAAATAAAAAAGGCTAACATATAAAGAAGTTGTATAAAAACCTCTGATTCCTGTGAGTCTCTTGTTCTTTTGGTGTTTTGATGATGAGAAGCTTCTTGCATTCTTCCTCTGTGCACGTGCAGACGCTGCACGACGTGTCATCTATATGAACCCTGTAGATCCGAATTTGTGTAAATACAGCAGCCGCCACAAATTCGTGTCTAGGGGAGAATGTAGGTGACGACACTTCATCTGTATGGGGAGAAAACAAAAGCCCAGAAAATATGAGTTGGTTTTCTACACGTTCCTCTGGGGGAATAAAGTTTGGAGACTGATACTAACAACCCTGCTGCCGTGTTGGATATTTTCTGAAAGTTAAATCTGTACTTTTTCAAGGAGAAATGTTCTGAATGTAGTTTTCACCCGACACAGTCAACATGCTGCCTTTGAGAGCTTTTAGAGAATATGACATGTGAGATGGTTGCGGGATGGGCCCACAGTGAGGCCCCTTTTGTTCCCCACGTCGTTAGTCACCTCTGCTTGTCACCGCCACTGTGTCTGTGGAGCCGAGGAGGAGTTTGGGAGTTTGCAGGAGAAATGAGGAGGAGGAGGAGGAGGAGGAGGAAACTGCAAACTGCAAACTGCTCCCACGCACCGGACGGAGAATCAGTCCTGAGGAGGAGAAGAAGATGAGACCCAAAAGAAAAGAAGAAAAAAAGTAAGTTTACTAAAGATGTATTTGACTGTGCAGACAACAGGAGTGAGTGTGTGTGTGTGTGTGTGTGTGTTTAATTTCAAGCCATAATCGTGTATAGAAGGCAGTAAACTTTAACTCCCTTGTTTCATTTTAATAACCAGTACATTAAAAGTGTTTAACAACTTAATAACATGGTTATAAACAGCTATACGTGTTTATTAACATTTAAAAGTGTGTTAGCAATTATAACCTCACCTATAAGGCATATTTTTAAAAGGACTTTTCATTCATGATTTGCACACAAATGAGTTATGAGTTAAATAAACATTCATAAACACATACACATCCTCTTACATTGCATAAACCTTATTAATATCTACATGCTGCCTATGGGAGGATTTAAAAGCCTGACTTCTGTTGATTCAGCATGTCAATTATTTGATGTCTTTCTTATTTAACTAAAAAATATATAAGCCTGCATTTATTAATTTCCCCTGCGAGGAAATGCATTTTCTGTGCCATTGTTGATTCAACTGTCTCCCCCGTTTATCGATCGAGGGCAATAACTCCGCTCCTCTGCAGACACGTGGCTCCTGCAGCTAATTGACAAGAGAGGTTGCAGCAGCGAGCTGCAGCATTTGTCAGCAGCAGAAGTAGTGTGTGTGTGTGTGTGTGTGTGTGTGTGTGTGTGTGTGTGTGTGTGTGTGTGTGTGTGTGTGTGTGTGCGTGTGCGTGTGCGTGTGTGTGTCCATGATGCATCAGACAGGCGGCAGTAAGAGTGAGGAGTAATGGGATGTGTAAAGTGCAACTGGGGGATGTTGTCATATCTGAATGACAACTACAGGCCACATAAAGCATAGTTCATATTTATACTGTACGTCTCCATTCACTGTAATGACGTATCACGTGAGTCCATCCCTCCTCCTCCTCCTCCTCTTCCTCATATCAGGAGAATTGTTTTTTTGTTTTTGTAACAACCGTGCATTTAATGTTGATTTCCCCTGTTTTTTAAACGTCACTTTTTATCTCTCGTTATGGTCTTTCAACTGAGATTGATGGCACACTAACACTGAGCTGTCAGTTTATTAGGGACACCTGTGCCTCCTCCTCCTGTGAGTTAACTGCACAGATCCTGGTCCTTTACTCGAGTGTTTCCACTTCCGGCCACTTCAAACCTCTGCTTCACGACAGTTCAGCTGCAAACTTTAGTGCTTTATTTTTACTCCCACTGCATCTAGTTAGTAACATTATTCACTTACGGATTAATAACACAACATTATGGTTAAGTTTGAATGATCCCTGTGACAAAAATTCACAAATTAAAGTGTCAATAATTGTGATAAAATAATGTAATATTCTGACAGCAGACATCCTTCATTATGAGTAATTTTGATATTCCTACTTTTACCATAGTAAACTTTTGAGCGCTGGACTTTTACTCGTGTATTTGTACCTGAGTGAAACATCCGAGTTCTTCCACCACTGGCGTCCTTGTGTGCACGACCTGGAGGGTAGACAAAATAATAGAAACACTGTCAGTATAACACAGTACACAGTTCCAACAACAAGCTGCAGCCTCTGTAAAAAGGTTTTTGACTAAATACTCTTGGCACAATATATAAAAGCACCACTTATCCCGGGTCTTTCCAAAGCTTTTACATCACATGTCATGGCCTTCATCGGCACAGGGAGTGAGGTCACTATTAATTGTTGTTTACTCCATGGATGGAAGTCAAAGTAGAAAAATGGCCGTGTGAGTGTTGTGCTGTTAATGAGTAAGGATCTTTTAACGGTTTCATTTGGTTGGATGTTACATTCTGTTCAATTTTATCCATGAAGGTTTGTGTTTTTATTTAAAATCAGAATTTGTGAAGTGTTTTTAGATCAATGCAATGGAGTAAAAAGCACAATATTACAAGTAAAAGTAGACGTGGCATAGGATGGAAATACTCAAGTAAAGTACAGTTACCTCAATCCTGTACTGGTGTCATACAGTCCAACTGAGCCAAGGTCCAGGTGGACCATGTGCTCAGAGGTTTTCTTTGTTTTTTATTAAATATGAATCTTAAAATTCACATATAAAGTTGAATAAACGTGTATTTACAAGTTTTAACGTACTTGAGCATCATGTGGCTGCTGCATTATTTTGTAGCTAAGTGAACCTAATAAACTGAGTGCACATGCATGTTTTGAAGCCCACAGATCTTGTATATGAAGCCATATAGAGACATTTGACTAAATGTTACCTTCGAGATAAAACTATTAAGTCAGTGAGCTCTTTTTTTTTTCTCTCCATCATGCAGCTTTGAAAAATAAGAGGCTTGTTGTGCGGCCTCCTCACGGCTCGCAGATCAAAGATTGTTCCCATTTGCATTAATTAACGCCTCCTAGTTAAATATTACCTTTCGGATCCAAATCAGAGCGATGGAGCAAAAAAACCAAAACGATGAAGACGAGAGATCAAAGCACAAAGCGCCATCGACCGGTTGCGGCGCGTGGACCAGAGACCCTGACGACCAGGCCTCCTCACGGCCCCTCGACCTCCTCCTCCTCCCCCAGTCCACCTGATCACTCATTTAAATTAGAAAAGAGACGAAGAAACAAATCTCATTACGTGTAAAAACTAAACAGCGACACGAGCCTTTCTGTTGCTGCCTGCGTGTCATTTATTGGCAATACTGTCCCTCGGCATCGGTTCCGATAGGGGATGTTTGGATTTATTGTTTCCAGCTGCTGGACACGAGCCAAGGATTGCACGTGACGTGTTCGTGGATCTGAAAATGCAACGTGGGTGATTTGGGGTGAAATTTCAAAATCTGAACCAAACCCTTTTCCTTATCTAAATCCAATTTCTCAAAAATAATTGGCTCTATTGTGCCAAAATCGGATTCTGTCAGCTCAAGTGTTTTTTCAGATTCTCATTCTGCTCCAGTTGTGATGAGGATGAAGAGCAGGGGTCATATATATATATATAAAAGCCCCTTTTCTTATCTTCATCGCGGGGTCTATATTACCATATATGAAACTCTCAGCCTGCATCAGCAGAAAAAGGGATTTCCTTTTTACGCACGCACACACACACTGGCGCGCGCGCGCACACACACACACACACACACACACACACAGGCTGACATTGTGTGCAGAGCTGCAGAAACTCTGTCCACTCCGCTTCGCCCCAAAGCCTCATCACCACCGTCACATCATCCAGGGGAGAGAAGGAGAGAGAAGGAGGGAGAGGAGCCGCTTCCTCTGCGGGGATTATTCTAATCTGCGAAGGTGAGACGCGCGCCGGTGCGTTCGTTGTTGTTGTTGTTTTTCTTCTTCTTCTTCTTCTCTTCCGTGCAGGATTGTTGTCGGCGCGGAATGAATGTGGTCGCGGGGAAGGTAAGGCGGCCGCGGGACTGGGTTACGTGTCTGCATGATTTACGAGCCCGACTCCGCGGTTCACCCAGAGTTCATGGAGCCGCATGCCTCCAGACTCGTCTCTGTCGCCCCGCTTCTCCTCCTCCGACCGCCGCGTCGTGGGCCGCTGTGTAGAGAAAGAGAGAATTTAATTTAGCTCAATTAAAGATATTGTATTTATTTTTTTATTTCTTGCAAAAGGCATTTTTTGTTTCAGTCCGGGGGCCCGAGAGCTGCAGCTGGTCTCGTGCACAATGGACTCGTGTTTTTATCCCGTGTTTGATGGATGAGCTTCTCAATTCAATGTGATATAACATTTAATTTTTGCAGACATATGCAGGACGATGCGTTTACAGAATGGAGGCTTTCATTTGTGAACAAGTCACAGGGCCTGATGCGGTTTCAAGAAACCCCACTTTCTGAAAAATGAATTTAAAACAAATAAATGATAATAAGAATCCTGTTTTTAACTTGTATATTGATATTAAAAGCATTTTAATTGTATTTTTGTGATGTCTGTCTTTTGTGGACATTTGTTAATTGCTGCCATTAATGATAATGTTTATGCTTTAATTTAAAACAAGAAAAAAAAAAAGAAAGACAATATACTCCTAAGAGATGATTCCAGTTATTAAAATTAGATTATTAAATATTCATTATGCAACAACAAAAGAAAACGAGCGTCGGTGCAGGTCAGGGAATTTTGCTCAAACAACAGTGTAACAAATAATATTTTCTTTTCAGATTTTTTTTACAACATTATTCTCGATGTGCTGTTTTTTTCCAGTTTTAAAAAAACCCCTCTTCTATTCTCAGTCGCCTCTGTGGTCAGGAGAGGGTTTTTTTTTTTTTTTTGCTATTCACGTCAACACACTATTGAGTTGATAAGATGGATCGTGTCGTCTCCTCCCTGATTCTGTGCGGTTCCTCTCTCTCAGGCCTCTGCAGCCCCCGGCCTCTCTGGAAACCTGCCATGTGACATTTGGCTGCCAGCGCTCCGTCATCGGAAGGTCAAAGTGTGTGTGTGTGTGTGTGAAGGGGGCCCCCATACACGGTGGTGCACATTTCAATGGAAGTGCAGAAACCCAGAGCTGCACCCAACGTCCAGCAGCAGCAGCAGCAGCAGCAGCAGCAGCAGCAGGACTTCCTCAGCGAGGCTCTGCGTGATGGCAGCGGGTTCATGTGCCATCACCCGGGGACGTCAGAGCGCACGTGGTTCGCCCGCAGGTCAAAGAACCAAAAGTTTGCCGCCATGAGCAAAAAGGTTTTCCCCTGGATGAAGGAGTCCAGACAGTCGAACCAGAGACCCGGCAGGAGAAGCTCAGGTATAGACCCCTCCATCCCTCCCTCCCTCCCCCTCCTCATTTTAATGAGCTCTTATGCAGCTAATTGAGGAGATTAACTGATATATTTTCCATCTTCAGGTTCAAAAGGTCGCGGCAGCAATTAATTAAGTTCAGCCAGGCATGTAGCAGAGGGATAAACACACACACACACACACACACACACACACACACACACACACACACACACACACACACACACACACACACACACACACACACACACACACACACACACACACACACACACACACACACACACACAGAGAGAGTTTGGCCCCGCACAGTTTGACGGTAAACAGGGACATTTATTTGTTTTAGCACTTTTCAAAATAAAGCTTAAGTGCTTTAAAGACAAATAAATAAATAAATGAATGAATAAATAAATGATGACGACAGGGCACATGAATTCAGAAACACCAAGGTAGAAAATGTTTTTTTTAGAAAAGGATTCGTCTGATAATATAATTATAAAGGTTAGTTTTGATTTGGAATTTGTACAAATCACAAGTTTGGAAACAGTATTTATATATAAAAAAGGAATACAAATCTTTTTAAATCAGCAAAATATGCAGATCTGGCAAAGATTTAAGGACAGAATATGCCATTATAAAAAAAACAGCTAGAAAAAAACAAATTATCATATTTTTTAAATCTGTCCACGACCTCTAACTGGTCTCAGCATGTCTCTCTCTCTGTTTCTGTGTTTGTCCCTTTGTCTCCTCCTGTGATGTATAACTGCTGTCTAATTATTATTATTAATTCATTTAAGATTTATGTAAAGAGCAGCTTCACCATTTCTCTTGTGTACGCAGCGTCCACATGACGGATTAGTACAAATGGAACAAAATAAAAACGGACAGTTGCAGACAGAACATGTCTGAGACCGGTCGTGAACTTATGAAACATGAGTTTAAAATCAATTTAAAAGAAGGGGAAAAATAGAAGCCTCCACCCAGTGAGCACCGCCTGTTCAACCTCCCTCTGTCTGTGTCTGTCTGTCTGCGTGCATCTGTCTGTCTGCGTGCATCTGTCTGTCTGTGTCTGTCTGTCTGTCTGTGTCTGTCTGTCTGTCTGCGTGCGTGCGTCTGTCTGTCTGTGTGTCTGTCTGCACAGATTGCACCGTCAGTGAGAAGTGCCCGAGCGCGGCCTCCAAGCGGACACGCACCGCCTACACGAGCGCGCAACTGGTGGAGCTGGAGAAGGAGTTCCACTTCAGCCGCTACCTGTGCCGGCCGCGGCGCGTGGAGATGGCCGGCCTGCTCAACCTGCACGAGAGGCAGATCAAGATCTGGTTCCAGAACCGGAGGATGAAGCAGAAGAAGGACGAGCGAGAGCAGGGCCTGGGCCTCAACACCACCACCTCCTCCTCCTCGCCGCCGTCCTCCCCCTCCGCCCCGGGCAGCCCCACTCTGTCCAGCCTGGGTTACATCCATCTGGGCGGGGACTACCAGCCGGCCTCTTCTCCGCTCGAGTCCCAACAACAGCCGTCGTACCCGGCAGAATACTCCAAATACGCAGGCCCAGGCTTCACGCACGGCCCGCACTTCGACGTGCAGTACAACACGCACGCAACGAACCCAGACGTGCACGTGAACGCGTCTTATTTCTCTCCTCAGGACAGAATCATGCGAGCTCCCAAACTGACTCATCTGTAGCAGACGAGAAGAACTTTATCTTTACTTCATGGAAGTGAAACACTACACCGATCTGTAATGTTTATTTATTGAACTAATAATCTACATATTATAAGTCTCAATTTGTATTTATTCATATTTATTTAATCATTTAAATCCATTTTTGAGTTGATTTTAACGCACTAAACTCTTCTTCTAATCATTCGTGGCTGAAATGAAAACGTTATTTTAGGCTTTTTTTTTTTTAAAAAGACTCCAGAGTAAATATTACAATGAGACTGTATAATGTAGCCAGAGACGTTGGCAAAAGAAATTGGCAAACTTCCAGTTTTTGGTGTGATAAAAGCTTAATTAGCACTTGAGGTCTACGCAGCATCACGTTAACTCTTAGCTTAATTACAGCTGCGACTGTGGACGTGATGGGTTCTTAGGAAGAAGTGACATTATATAGTCTGAGTGTCGTTAACTGTGGAGAGAGAGAAGATAGAAGCCAGAAGAGAGAGGGGGAGAGACAGAGAGAGAAGGGCCTCTATGGTTCTTTAAATGTGTCTTTGTTCTTTTATGGGCAAAGTGGGCCACACAAGCTGTCAATCTGTAAAAGAGCGCGTGATGGATCACTGGATCCAGCGGGCTGCAGTTTTTTTTCTCTCTCTCTCTCTAACACTGTCTGGTTCAGAAGAGTCTGTCTGCAGGACTCATGTCGACCAGAGCTGCAACAGTTACTCAATTAGTAATCGACTACTAAATTAATCGCCAACTGTTTTCATAATCGATTAATCGGTTCAAGTAGTTTTTATGATTTCAGCTTCTATAACAGTGAATTAATATCTTTGGTGTTTGGACACAATCAAACATAATCTCGGGGCTTTTGGAGAAACACATTTTTCATCATTTCACGCCTTTTTATGGAACAAACGACTAGTCGATTAATCGATAATGACAATAACCGTTAGTTGCAGACCTACAACCAGAGAAATACAGTAGTGTGGTAATAAGACAATTCACATTTTGACCAAACATATATTTTGAGATTAAAAAAGTGTGGTGCAGGACAAACAGATTGATGAACCGCTATAGTGGCACAAGGGCCATAAATTAAAAAAAGGTCAAAACGTTTAAATAAAAAACTGATTTTTTTTTTTGAGCATGCCTAAAGTGGTATTCGTTTTTTTTCCCCCTCAAAAGAATAATTCAGTCTATTTAACAAACATGTTAAAATAATGAATACTTCCATGGCGTGCTCAATTTTCTATTCTTTGTCATTAATGTTATACAAAGTAGGGCTGCAACTAAAACGATTATTTTCATTATCCGATTAATCGATTAGTTGTTTGGTCAATAAAATCATCAAATGATGAAAAATGTGTTTCCCCAAAACCTTAAGATGATGTTTTTGTTTTGTCCACACACCAAAGATATTCCGTTCACTTAGGAGCAAAGAAACCAGAAAAAATGTTTAAAATATATTTACATTTAAGAAGCTGAAAACAGAATTCTGTCTTTTTTCCCCCATAAAAAACTACTTGAACCATTAATCGATTATCAGGATTAATTTAGTTAATTAGTCAATTAATTAGTCGATTACTAATCGATCAACTGTTGCAGCTTTAACACAAACACTGTGATTATATATTTTTTGAACTGTCATAAATGTGTCATTTCGAGCTCTGCGGCCTGATGCTTTGTTCTTATCGGATGGATGAGCGAGTTTGATTGAAGCAGTTGTCATGTAAATGCGGAGCCGTGTGATGGACGAGCCCGCAGACTTTGACAGAGTGCCGCGGCTCCCTCGTCCCATTGGCGTTGGGCGGGTCACGTGGTGGTGTGTCAGGAAGGTGATATGAGGGGTGGAAGGGCAGTTTTACAGCTTTGACATACCACCTAGAAGGTTAGGGGCAAAAGAGGGGAGCAGCGATTAATGACTGGCTCGGTCTCGATCACTTCTGAACAAACAAAGGAAGGAAGAAAGAAAGACAAAAAAAAAGCCAAGAGGTCCAGAGGATGAACTCCTACTTAGACTACCCCATGTGCAACCGGGGGGCGAACATTTTCAGTGCCAAGGCCGGATACCACCACAATCTGAACCACGGATACGTGTCGTCCAACTCGTGCGCAACAGGTGATAGTTACGCACCGGACGGCCGCTTGGTCGGCGCGGCCCCCGCGCCCCACCAGACCCCGAGTCTGCCCCTGACGCACCACCACCACCACCAGACGCACGTCAACCTCGACCTGCAGTTTTCAACGCCGGGGAACTCAGTCGTGTACGGCTCACCTCTGGAGTTCGGCCACCAGCAGCAGCAGCAGTACGGCCTCGCCTCCGAGCAGGACCGGAACTTCATCCACGCGCAAGTCTCGCCCCTCGGAGCGAACATGGCCCCGTACGCCGGGGACGGCTGCGGGCCTGGAGTGGCAGCCGGCGGCCAGTACCTGCATTTTGGCAACGGAGGAGAGCAGAGGCAGCAGCAAGAATACTCCGAGGGTGTTTACACGAGGCTACCGCCCCAGAGCAAGGAGAAGGATCCGGAGCATGTGGAGGACACGTCGAAGACATTCGACTGGATGAAAGTGAAGAGGAATCCTCCTAAAACAGGTTTGTTTATCCTCAGACTGATTTGAGATTATGAACCATGAAGTGTAGCTTGAGAGATCTCATGAGAGCTCTGAGGGAAACACTCACTGTGCGTAAACTGTGCGTAAAAACACAATTCGGTTCGTATAATTAAGTGTTTCAAATTGTTCTGAAATACCTGGCAACTCATTTTTTCCCCCCCATCCATTCTCTCATCAACCATGCATTAGCTCTATGAGTTCCATGTTCTTTCCTCACACGTCACACACACACACACATCATTCATCCATGTCCTCTCCCCCAGCCGTCCTGTCCGAGTTCGGCGTCCCCGGGCAGCACAACGCGATCCGCACCAACTTCACCACCAAGCAGCTCACCGAGCTGGAGAAGGAGTTCCACTTCAACAAGTACCTGACGCGGGCGCGGCGGGTGGAGGTGGCCGTCAGCCTGGAGCTCAACGAGACGCAGGTGAAGATCTGGTTCCAGAACCGCCGGATGAAGCAGAAGAAGCGCGAGAAGCTCGGCGGCTCCTCTCTGGTCAACACCGCCGCACCTGTGGAGAAGCTCTGCGGGCCCGACACTCCTCCGAAGTCGAAGGGGAAAGACTCTGAACCATAATGACTTCAAAAAAATAAATATATATATATATATATATTATATGAAAGTGAGGGAATGAGTTTTCCACATCTCCCCCTCAGTCGCACGATTCCAGCAAAAACAGAAAAACAAATCAAAACTGTGAAAAATACTTTCGAACTTGTGTATATAGAGATAAACACTGTATGTCTGCGTCTGCTTATTGTTTTGACACTGAATGCAGAGATTTAAATGTTTTTGTTTTATTTTTATTAATTGTCTTTTCATCCATTCTTGTACTTTGTAATGTTCCTATGAAAAGGCCCCAGGCTGCGTTTGTGTTGGAGCACTGACGTATCACTCAGTGTCATTGTTTGCACTATTTATTTACAGGGTATTTTCCAACAACTGTCAAGGTGATTTAGTTTAATAAAGTCTATAAAATGAGAACAAAACAAAAAAAAGTTGTATTTGCTGAGAAACAATGATACAGAATTTACACAAAGTCTATAATAACTCTACATCTCGAATCGCATTAGAAAAACATTCTTCTTTTCTCTATATTTGCTTCCATTAATTGTCTTCGACCCCCCCCCCCCCCCCCAAAAAAAGTCCCCCTTGCATAATGTGACAAGAGGAATCTTTCACAACACATGGGGTGGTTCCCAGTGACCTTTTCACCTCCAAATACCTCCAGGGGCTCTAAACATGACAACAAACTGCGGGGAGCCAGGTCTCACCCTGGATTTTGTTACCCAAATTCTGCTCGGATACAGTTGACACGCGTCGCCGCAGAAATCCATCTGTACTTTACACGATTTTTATCTGAAAAAAAAAAAATAAGACAGCCACATTATTTCCCTTCCTATTTAAAAACAAGAGGAGATGAGTTGATTCAACCTCTTAGTGCTCATCCGAGCTTCACCTTTAGCCAAACGTTTGCTGGACCCTGGCCCCCGATGCTGACGGGGCAGCAGCAGTTTCAATATTTGCCCTGGGTGTTAAGTTTGCACACACACACACGAGTTTCTGCCCCAGCAGCACCGGCCTGTTGGGTGTCCTTTTTCCTAAAGCTGAGGTTCATGCAGAGTTCAGGCACACAAAATGAATGCAGAGTCAATCTGTCAAGACACCAGAGCGGCTGGAAGAAGAGGTCTTTTCGCAGGTATTGCTATTTCTTTTAAATATTTAGAGTAATAAGTGTTAAAGGCCATTTAGAGGAAGTGTGGTGCGAACTTTAAAACTGGAAAACATGTTTCTACCAAATGGAAATCAGCAACCATTGGACTATATATATATCTATATATATCTGTGTGCAGTGCTCTCACTACTATATTAAAAATTAATACAGTTCCACGAGCAGAGGTTACAGTTGAAATACCATACGGCCCATTACTGTAAATTAGAAAAAGGGCTGAGAAGTTTTTTTTCCCCGTTGTCATACATTTCTTTACTCTTCAGATGAGCCACAAGGCCAAGGACGAGGACGAGGTGGGGTTGGGGCGGCAACAATCGCTATGGTGAATCGTGACAGATTCAACAACAACAAAGAAAAGGGGACGTGCAGAAAACAAGTGTGGGACTTCATTCCAGAGGTGTGATCCCTGCCATCTCTGTGGGCAATACCTCAGCGCTCCCAGCGGGCTCTCCATCTGGAGGTGTCAGAGTCGGTGCTGCAGCCAACGCCGCGGAGACAGATGTTCAGCTTGAGGAGGAGGAGGGGCGTGTCTTTCACCTTCGCATCAGCGCAGCCCCCTTCTCTCCTGTCGGCTGCAGAATGTAGGGCAAGGAGAGGAGGAGAGGGACGGAAATAAACGGTTAATGAACAAAAAAAGGACGAGGAGGAAAATCTTGGCACAAACATGAGGACTATTAATAGATACAGCAGCCCACCTCTTCTCTACCTCACATATCTAACACATCTTTACCCCCGCCCCCCCTGCACTTTGTTTGAGGTCAACCCGGTGCTGTTTGTACCCCATGCTGGTTGCAGTTGTTGCAGGCTCTTTTACAAGTCTATTGCCGAGGCTCACTTCCTTTGGTTTTCGACCAGTTCCTCTGTCGCATGTCACTCCGCAGGGTCCCGGTGCTTCAAAGGAGAACTAGATACAGTATTCATGGGATGACCGGGGGGTCGGACATCTAAAGAGATGCCACGGAGCCATTTAAAAAAAAAAAAAAAACGGCAGATATCAAAACGTATCTCACAGTATTTAGATTTAACGCCATCTGCCCATCGTATGTACAGTATACAAACTACAGTGTGATCGCGAGGATCACAGGTAAACGGAGCATCTGCTGATGTGTCATTGAGACATTGACAACATGCTGTTTTATTTTTTTAAATATAATCAGACTTTGTCAAAGACGAAACAATAAAGTCGGATTTCCATCATTGTTTTTTCAGTTTTCAGGATCATTTTTTTGCAAAATCAAAACTGGGAACTTGAATCCGACAGAAAGAGGACGGGTTCGTTAGAGCTGCAACGATTAGTCGACGAATTGATTAGTCAGGTGACAGGAAATTAATCAGCAGCAATTTTTGATGATTGAAGTCATTTTCATGCAAAAATGCCAAACGTTTGCTGGTTTCAGCTTCCTAAATGCGAAGATTTGTTTCTTTTCTTTGTCGTATTTCTGAATATCCTTGCGATTTGGACTGTTAGTTGAACACAACAAGATATTTGAGGACGTTATCTTTGGATGTGGGAAATTATTAAAGGGCCTTTCCACTATAAGAGGAGATCCCCCCCCCCTCCTTTTTCAATTTATTGGTCTAATTCTAGGGGGTGAAAAAAGAAAGAAAGATCTTCAGATGAATCGATGATGAGAATAATCACAACTTCCAGCCAAACAATTTACATATAAAGACTAGAAAGAAACAAACAAAGTAGAACGTGTTCTAGATGCCAAAACCCCCATGAATGTATGTCATTATTCAAGGTGCTCAACATCATCTGGTTTAATGGTAAAACACACGTCTATTATTAATCATTTTACCGAAAACTATTACTTTTTAAGTACTTCTTACATATCACAATTGCAGATTAGCAGCCTCTGACCTGAGAAACTACGGTGGCCTTCGGGTAAATCACAAAAGACGCTCTTTGCAGCCGGTGTTCTGATTTACTGTAGAAACCTGCCAGGAAACAGAAAATGATTTTACACAACTGAAAACGTCATTATGAATATTATATTCCATTTGTGCCAATCTATCCCGTTAAATCCTAAACACTGGGCCTGTAACGAGGTGACAATGCGTCTGAGATTAAACGAAATGTGAATGTTAACCTCATGTTTTATACTAATCCAGACCATACTCCAAAGTTTATCTGAAGTTAAAATGGAGCTTCAGCAGTCGGAGGTGTAAGTGGCTGTTGTCCGAAGGTAAAATCTTTTCTGGCTCAAAAGCTGTGGTGAAAAATAGGTTTTTGCACACAACAAGAAATGTAGATTTTCTCCGACTTCTCCTTATTATTTGTCGTTTGAAGTTCATTATGAAAAGATCAGGACGAATCATTACACACAATGGTTGGTCACCTTACTATTGCTTCTAAGACAGACTTGAATAATTGCAAATTAATTCTTTTCATTTAATTTCCACGATTCGTCTATCGTTATTGTGCCGAGCTTTTATAAGAAAAAAACGCTGCCGTGTTGTGAAACACTCTCTTCCTCCTTTGTTACGCCACTGAGGCTCTTTTACGCTCAGCCTGGGAAATTTCTGACAACCATCCCCCCACCGAGTCTGGCTCTACCGGATCTGGAAGTGGCAGCCGACCTGAAGCCCCCCCCCCCCAGCCTCCAGCCTCCTGGGTCCCCTGCATCCTTTCCCCACTCCATCAGCACCGTAACCGAGAAAGACAAGTGACTTGGCCAGGGTTAACGTCTTAATACTCCCTGGGATTGCCTCCAGGATCCAAACGGCTACCCCTAATAGTTTTCCTCCTCCCGCGCGTGGTCCTGTCAGGGCCGCCATGACTATACGCCGCAAGAAAAACAAGACCAGCTGAGAGGCAGAGTAACGAAGCAGCACAAGCGAAATAATGAGGGGTGGTGAGGAAGAATAGAGCGGCCGTGAAAGGTTTTGGTTTTATAAAGATGCGGGGTCTGAAGCGGAAGCTCGCCGCCTCGACGATGATGAGCCCCCCCCCCCATCAGCCTGGGATACTTTGCATGGAGGCTGTACACTTGAAATTAAAACCGGCTCCTTCCCTGTGGACGCCCAGGAGGGGGGGCAGAACTCAATCAGTGTCACGTCACATGGTTCAAAGCGGACCAATTCGACGCTGCCAGGAGGTTGAGAAATGCAAGGTGACAGTTCATTTTACCAGTGACAGTGTGTCGGTCTCGCTTGCTGGCTCCCCCAGTCAATTCCCAGCGAGCAGTGAAGGTTGAGTGTTGCTGGAGACAGACAGCGAACCCCCTCCACCACCATCATCCGCCTCCATCCTCCTCCTCACCGCCGCTCTCTCATCGACCCCGCTCTGCTTTGTATTCCAATTAACTGGACAGAGGGAGAGGCAGCAGCGAGCAGCGGCACAAGCTCAGGCAGACACATTCTTCTGGCTTCCGTCCAGTCGCTCAATCCCACCACTCTCCCATAGTGCTTCTTCCCTTCTCCTCTCCTCGACTCCTGACAAGGGCCAGTTGTTTCAGGGGCGGATAATTCATAGTTTCTTCTATAACAACTGCCCCGAGGGACAATGTCTTGGTAATGAAAAATAGGTCCCGCTCACACATTCATACATCACGTGTAATAGAGGCGACGCAATCAGTCAGTCGAGTCGACGATGGCACCGCAACGCTGTAACTGCTCTCTCCCCCCCTTTAACAGACACCTCAAATAATGCCAAATTAATATTTTGAAACGGCTCATATATCCTAACATAATACAATTTGAATGATTTTTCTATTCAATGCTCTCAGGGCTAACATTGATTTGAGTACAAGCTGAGGTAAACCCCCTCCCCTCGAGTCAGTCAGCCGGCGTGAGGCTGAGTGAAGGTTGTAGATTTAGTGCAACACATTTGCTCCTCTGTCTTTCGTGTCCTCAATCTATCATCACTTCTTACCTTCGCCGCCAAAGGGCCCCCCCCCACGCCACCTCCCTCCCTTTCACACTGATGTATGTTTGAGCAGTGGGTGGTTTGAGAATACAGTGATTCACAGGAAATCCGAAAAGTAAACCTAGCTCTTTTTATCTCCTCGAGCAACACAAACATTTACGACAGACCCTTAAGAATCGGGGCCAAACACCTTTTGCGAATGTGCTGTGACATGTTTTAGATTAGGGCCACGTTTCGAGCAGCGACCTGACATAAAAGGTGACACGTATTCTTACACAGTGATTCATGTGAAGGGTTTAGAAAAAAAAGAAAAAAAAAATAGTTTCGAAACTCCACCCCCCAAAAAAACATGCCCCCTCCAACGCACCACTTCCTTTTCTGAAACAAAAGGTAAAAAAGAGCCTGAAAGACAGGCAGGGGTGCTTCGGTATCTGTGTCCCTCTGGACTGCCCTATCTTCAGAATGCAATGTGCAATGTGCTGTGTGTGTGTGTGTGTGTGTGTGTGTGTTTGCAGGACAGGATACACACAAAACACACACCCTTCATGCCCCGAGGATCCTCCCGACTCTCTCCCCTGGCAGATCAGAGAGACCCGCTGTCCCTCCCCACACCGCAATGCAAATGAAAAGGAATGCGCTGATAAAAGGCCAGATCCTAGAGATGAGAGGGCAGAAGGAGGACAGAGGCAGCGAATGCTAAAGGGAGGAGGAGGAGGGGGGGGGGGGGGGGGGTGCAGCCTCTTGGGGAGATGAGAAGGTGGCGGAGGAGTCAGTGTTGGTAGTAGTGGGAGATCATAGCCTTGCTCCCCCTCGGCGGCGTTTGATACAGGGCTTTTGTCGCTCTTTCAGCAGCGCATTGTTGGGTGGTGTAATCCCCGTCGGATTACAAAGGGCTTCCCTTTTCATATGGGGCCGGCCCAGCAGGCAGGTGGCTTGGGCTCTGTGGAGCTGTCAAGGGGAGGGAACCTCTTTTCCAGGGGAGGGGACCCCCAGTTCCTCTTACCTTCACAGGGGCTTCTTTTTTCGCTGGGAGGCCAGTCAGGCGCCAGGTCAGCGTGGGGGCAAACACCGACGTGGGATTCAACTCGCCCTGACCCCGCGGCGTCCTGGGGACAAGTGACAGGGAAGGACACCGTCACGTGACATGTCATCAACGTGAAACACTGAGAATTATTAAGATCTGATGATGCGCTTAGAGGAAACCGCTGCCAATACCTGCTGTTCACACGCTGGGTGGGGGGAAATGGAGTTTGATTTAATGATCGAAAACGCAAAGGAGCTGCAACGATTCTGATAATCAATTTATGGTTTCATCAAGTATATCACGGTTCCGCCATCGTGGATCCATTTGCTGCTTTTCTCTGTCCTACGTTACGTCTCACTGTTGGTCAGACAAAAAAGACATTATCAACATTTACAGACATTTCAGACACCAAATGATTAATCTAGAATTTTTTTCTTGCAGATTAATCGACAATGAAAATAAAAATGAGATGAAGTCATAAACAGCAGGATCTTTTTTTTTTTAACAAGACGTGATGAATCACACAATTTTAGATCATTGCAACTTCTTTTTTTTAAACTCTGGACAAACTGAACAAAATTGAAATAATTAATGCAAACAGCCTTTTATTTTATCACAATTTATATATGATTCAATATGTTGCAAAAGGACACATTTCTGATGAAAAACACTCTAAGGCCTGTTAGCCTGTGTAATGTTGCCTGGAATATGAAATTATTATCCCGTGAGCTTGGTCACACATCGCATATTTCAACGTTGGAAGACAAATTCAAGATAAGTCCAACACGGCCTTGATTGATATCCAGTGTATTCTGTCGATGTGAGCGGGGCCTGATTGAGCTTCGGTCATTTGATGACTCTCCCCTGTCGTGTTTCTGTGATACAGGATCAATAAGGCGATCGAGAGGCCCACCACTACTTTCTATTAGTATTACTTCCTCTACCGCTGTCTCTTCTGCACGTGTCAGCTGTGTTTATTAAGAGCTGCAGCTCAGTCCAAGCCACTGCTGTTCCCCCTCTGCTGGTAATATAAACCATCCATCAGTGCCCCTGTCAGATATGGTGAGAGGGACCAATTTAGTGATGCTGCATTCATGTGTTGTCAAAAAAATTAATAAAAAAACACCCTAATTAGTTTCTCAGCTTCAATCACAGACCCATCAAAGTGGTGAATACTTCAATTTAAAACAGTGAAAGTGAGAATTTCTCATACCTAATTTGACAAGATGCGCTATTTAGGGGGGCGAAGATAATGTTTAACCATTTGAAAATCTGACTGAGTAATTGAGCCGCGTGTTGTTTATTGTTGTATGGCCCCGCTGAAACATCAATTACACCCCAGCTGATATTTATTTTTCTTATCTTTAAACACGAGGCGGATTTATATCTCTGGATTTCGGCATAACATGCTCCAATTATGTTAATATTTCCAGTGAATTATCACTTAAAATGCACTACAACTTAGATTTACAATTTCACAGCTTATGGAAATTGCGAGCACCTGAAGGCAACATCTGCAAAAAACACGTGGGAACATCTAACTAGTGAAACATAAATTAAATAAAAAGTTTTTAATATAATTTCTACGTACGTTGTATAAATATCCGTTTTATGAAATACAACCCATGAATACAATTCATATTTACCATTATACAACGTCATTAAATGAGTGGGAGATTGTGAGTACTTGAACGCAACGCCTGTTCAAACGTCGAGTAAAAATGTAGCCAGTGTAATACGAAAATAAAAACTTTTTTAAAAACAACGTTGTTAACTTCCTTGTTAAAGTCTGTGAAATCATAGCCCCATTGCAATAAAAGAAAACCAATTTAAAAACCAATTTCGACCGTTGTTGTTGGCTGAGCTCGGATTTACGATTTCCAACCTCATTAAACCGAGGGACATGGTGAGCACTTGAACGCAGCGCCAACACAAACGTGGAGTAACAACCATCGAAGCCGGTGTAAAATGAAAATAAAATAACCCAACATTATTTTTTTAATGTCGCGAAAAAGACAATAGCCCGAGTACAACAAAGACAAAACATTTAAAATGAGAAAAATTCTACCGTCGTTGTAAACACATCGCTTGAACTGTGATTTACGATTTTACAACTTAATTCACAGAGAGGGGGAATAGAGGTACTTGAACATAGCACACGTACAAAACTCCTCGGTGAAAAAAACGTTGTTATCTACGTTTAATAAACCCGCTTTTAAAGATCTTCTTTACACCTTCAGTTCAACGTCATGTGCTGAATATGTGAACTTACTCGGGAAAAAAAAATGTTGGTAGATGAGGGACGTCGGGTGCGTTCAGGGACGAGTTAGCTAAACAAGCTAGCTAATTAACGGCGTCTCTCCACAACAGTCGACGGGTTCAGGTAAGAAGAGCTGTTTCCCCCCAGACACTCTTAAAACCATATGAAACAGGAAGTGGAGGAGATTCACTGGACGTTCAAGACTCTAAGATACAATTGATGTGTTAGCTAACAGCTCCCTCTCCCTCTCCCTCCAACAGGGCGAGCGACTCCATTTTGGAAGGTAACGGGCACAGGTGAGTCTGAGTCTGAGCCAGGTGGTGGTGGCGGCGGCCATGTTGGTTATTAGCCAGTGATGCAGGGATATCAAACAAAAAGGTTGGTAAGAAAAAAGAAAAAAAGAAATGACCTCAAGATAATGATCAAGCCAACAAAACCAAGAAGATTTTTTCAGGAAATAAAACACTAATTAGTTGTCTTACCTTTGGTCTGTATCAGTATTTGGGGAATAAATTGCTGTGAACATTCAGTTTTTTTAGAATAAAAAAAACCCACAGGTTGATTTTTTCCCCACTACAAAACAGGGGCATTACTGTAAAAAAAAGTGTTATTCTGTAGTTTACTGCACTTATTGGCACAGACTAAACAATGCAATTTCCAATTTTTGGGGCTAAAGAAATCCCTCTATGGCTTTTATTTATGGGTCCTAAATAAATGTGTGTTTTTGCCTAAACAGACTTTTCCTTATCTATATTTTTCTTAGCTCCAGTGCTGCTTAAAAGGGGCCAGTGTACAGTATCAGGGCCCCTCCACTCAGGCTAGCACTGTGGCATTGTTATCATGTCAGACAGTCAACTCGGAGAGAAACCAAAGTGCAGAGGAAGTTGTCATCCGTGCACCTGCTCCACCCTGTTTCGTGCAAATTTCGAAGTGCATGCACGGAAGTTAGGTTTCAGAGCACAAAAAGAAACACAGGTGACTGGATGCTTTGGTTGTGGTTGTGTGTGTGTGTGTGTGTGTGTGTGTGCATGTGCATGCCAGGCTTTGGTTCCTGTTACTGGAGCTGTAAGAGTACGACGGAGGCTGGGTATGCATAGGCTGCCTCGTGGTGTCAAAAGCAAAGTGTGAAGGGGAAGAAAAGGTGAAAAGTCAAGTGATGGGGACAATCCCGCACGACATTCGGAGACTTTTGGATGGTAATGCCTTTATTTTTATTGTCCTCATGCTTACAATGTTTTAAACAGGTGAATTTTCTATCTTTAAATCCTACAATTACAGAGTGAAATGTAGTGTGGCTGAAAATGCTTATCACAACAAAAGTAAATCTAAAATGTGCACATGATATTTTCTGATTCTACAGTTTGTGACCTAAACGATTACTGTCTTTCTTTTTATTGGTTTTATCATGTATTCTCGTGCTAATAATATTCTCATGCAAATGTTACTTCAAGTTGAGCAAACAACACCAAACACTGGGACATAAAAAGACATCATATATCTTTAACCCTTGTGATAAACTTTGCCAGCACTGTGGCACCGTTGGTCTCTGCGACATTTGCATGTTGCGCCAGGCCACAAAAACACGTCCTCTGGATTGGGACCATTTGCATTTGCCAGCTACATTTGTGTAGAGCACATTGAATCAGATGTGGACCAGCTTATTTTGCCTACACATTATCATAAAGACACGACTGGCAGCATGTTACTCAGACTTAAAAGTCAGTAAGACAACAAGAGAATACCTGAGACCTGTGAGTGAGGAACCAGGATCAAATCCAAAAACACGCGTCGTGGATTAACTGGAAATACATGTACAAATAATGTGATGGTCATCTCCAATGAGGATAAATATCTCGGTTTCAAAGATAAATGACAAAGACACACAGCAGTTCACACTCTTTTATTTTGTCGTCCCAGGTCATGATATGTTTTTACCATGAGACCTGGCGAAGACGACAGTGTCATTTGTTATACAAAATTCTGATATTTAATCCGAACAAATAATGTGTCCGTCTCTCAACTCGATCGCATATTTGCGTGTCGGGAAGCAAAACACAACACGCAATGCCACTCTGACAATGTTTTCTGTTTTTCCTCAGACTGTGAGCTGTTCGTGTCGGAGATCCTCGAAAACGAGGAGCTCGGCGAAAATGCCCAAGAGACGCGGAAAGTCTTGCTGAACAACTTCAGGGTCGTCCATGTGAGGTAAAGCTGCAAACTGCTTTTTCTTGCTACAGTGTAATTTCCATTACACCATTATCTTAACTTTTTGCTTTTAATGCAACACAAGACTCTTTTTTTTAATTGTTGCTGTAATTGCTTTAAACACAGTTTGCTAAATCACATTGGAAGGGCCTCGTTTAAGACTTATTTCTAGCTGTTAAAAGTTTTTTAAAAAGGTCTCATAGAGGAATCTTTTCTGATCAGAATAACTTGCTCCTAATCTCAATGGGGTTGTGACGAACAGTCCACAAACCCCCCAGAGAAGAACTGCAGCTCTTGTGTGAAGTGTCAGTAGCTTACTCCGGAAACAAAACTACCTCCTCTGGTGTTGCCTGCGCTCCACGACTTGTGGGTTTTGTGGTCTTCTGTGCAGGAAACTATTACTGAATGTTTAAGAAGAAAAACCGGTGCTAAGCTGTGTGAAAAGTTAAGGCACAGAAAACTGATTTTGATTAAGGCTTGATCTTTTTCTTTTACAGGAACCCTCAGGAATTCCCCTTCCCACGTAAGTAACACGTCCGCTGAATCTCATTCACAGTACTATATCGACACTGACGACACTACGTATATATATATATATATATATTTATATATATGTATATATATATATATACATATACACACACATATTTATATATATGTGTGTGTGTGTGTGTGTGTGTGCGTGCGTGTGTGTGTGTGCAGAGTACATACACTAATAGAATAAAGTGCACACACTTTTATCTTGCACTACTGAAAGTTTAGTCCTTTAATATGTGTTCAAATACTTGCTCACATTTGCTTTGTCTCTCTCTCTGGTTTACACATGCACACATACACATTTCCACACTCACACACATGTACACACACACAGCGGACTTCAGGGAAGAAGAGGGTTCTGATGACAACCGCAGCTCCAGTCTGGGTCGCTCTGGCCCGTCAGACGACGCCTCGGTAACCTCCGACTATCAGGACGACGGAGGCCCAGAGTGTGAGTTCACTATAACAGTCCTAATTCTGATTCCCTGTTTGTTTTTGTGTGTGTGTGATGTGATGTGAAGCTATTTGCGCAGTGCAGAGGTCTCCGCTCAAATGTTAAGTATCTGCGCAGCAAAGCAGCGCTAATGGGCTTTTTCTTCACAACATTAATTGGGGGGAAAGAAAAAGATCATCATTTTGAATTTGAACTGCAGACATTGGCCCAGATTATATGTATTATTCAGCTCACACCGTTCAGTTGAAAGTTAACCCTGGTAATTGCTCGTACGCGTCTACGTTATCTTTGTGAACACGTGTTTCCGCTGAATGGCGACAGCGTGCGAGGAATTCAACAAAGGAAAAGGTAAAAAGGAGGAGTCGGTGTCACAGGAGACAATGCAGTTTTCCCACAAGAGAGCTAAACAAGTGCAGCTTCGTCACACGCCATCCTTCACGTCCTCGCCGACACACCTACACCTTTGCCACAGGAAGGGGCGAGGCGCCACTCGCCCTGTTAATTTCAGAAACTACACCACATCTGTGAAATCTCCCCTCGTCCTCTGGCCCTCTTACCTCTTCGCCGCCCTACTCCGGTGACATCATTGACTCCTCCTCCTACTCCCTCCCTCCCAGCCAGTGTGCAGGTAGTCTGGCCTGACTCTGGAGGAAAGGGGTGCTGGTGGTTTCCCCGAACGGTGACCTAGAGCTCCCTCCAGTGGCGGATCCTTACTGCTCCATGGTCTGCATCCTTGAGCTGCCTGGTCGGACTGTGGTAGGCACGGAGGCAGCCCACACAGGGAGGAGGCTTTGTAGCTGCAGGCTAATGCAGTGATTGATTGACCCCGAGCCCCTCTATTCTTTCACAACCGGGTTTGAAATACAACACTGTACCTGAGGGGCCATGTGGGTTCCATCCCTCTCTCCCTTTATCAATCTTTCTCTCTATCTTCCTTTCTCGGACTTGCCCTCTCTCCCATTCAGGCTTTTTATTGTGTGTGTGTGTGTGTGTGTGTATTTCTGAATCTCTGCGCCGGCTAATAGCCGTCGACGTGACATGCTGCAGGTGGGCATTACAGACTCGAGCGCCTCAGGTGCCAATCTTTACACCGCACACTTCTTTTTAAGCTCCTGTCTCCCGAGGTACCGAGAGCTGGAATCGTGTGGAATTTCCCCGGCCGCAATCACTTTGTGATTCCGGTAGTTAATGCCAGCTGGATGTAGTCAAAAAATGATCCCCTTATTTGGAAATGGCTTTTAATGAACTCTTCCGTCCTCGGCCCGCAGAAGAGTAACTGCCGCCTACTCTCTCTGCGCACAACTCTGGGAAAAACAGGGTAAACAAATGGCGGCAGATGGCGGGAACAACGGAGTGCGAGAACATGATAAAGGCGAGATTTTTCCTCAGGGGGGAAACAAACAAACAAAATCAAACAATAAAATGCTTTTTTTTTTAAATTCCCCCTTAAGGTAACAATGATAACACGGCAAACTACAAACTCCGCCGTCTGTTACTGGCAACACGATGGTTGTTTACGCTCGGAACGCGGCGTCGCACTGTTGTCGATGTTAACTGTGAGCAATAGCCAATTATGCGGCAGCGCGAGAATCTTCTTCCTCTTTCATTTGCATACCGCTTTTATTATCATCACCAACCCGGTGGCTCTTGACACGGAAAAAAACACAACACACCACATTGTCTTTGGATCAATAATCATAACATTTGATTCTGCTAGAAAAAAAATTACACTTCTCACGGCGCTGTTTTTTTTTTTTTTATTGCTTTGGGACTGCCGCCATGTTAGCGCAGTGAATGACCTGTGTCCTCACTCAAAGGGCACGGGGAGTTCAGAGTTCGTTCTCTGTTCACTGCCAGTTGAAAAGAAATGGCTCACACTCTTCTGCCGGGCGGGGGGTGTGTGTTTGTGTGTGTGTGTTTCGAGGGGAAGAGGGGAGTGTTTGTGGAAAATAATGGCGTGACCACTTAATGAAATCAGTGACATGTTAGGAGGATGGACGATTTAAAAAAATATTCTTTTATTCCTTGTTACGCAAAAAGCAGCCGATTATTGTGAAAATAAATACAAACTTTGTGAGGTAAAGAACAACGTTTGATAAGGAAAAGAAAATTGAGGGTTTTTTGAGTTTAATTGTAGTGTTTTTTTCCGAGCCGTACTGTACACAAAAGAGACGTCGTGACTCTGTGAGGATGTATTATCCGCGGTAATCGACTGGCTGCCTTTCGCTGCTGCTCTCCGCTCCCTAACCAGAGAGTGAGTGAGTGTGAAGTCGATGGTTGCCTTTTTTTTTTCTCTTACGCGCGGGAGGAGCCTGCGCGCCGCTTGATTAGATGCGGTGGCCCGTTGTCTTCAGCGGACTGGGTGACACCAGATTTGTAATCGCTGACAGGAACAGATGGAGCCTCCATTGTTAGCCCGGGTGTCTGCATGGTAATGTGAACTGAGTTTCACCCGCCGACCGCACCGGTGACCTGGCCGCGCCTGCAGCCTGAACCCCAGCCTCGTCTGCCCCCTTCAGCAACCTCCACCTCCCTCGCTCCCTCTCTCTTCATCTTTTCGGGGCTCACACACACAAACACACACACACACACACACACACACACACACACACACACTCTAATGCCATTCCTGTGCATTTTGCACGCATAAACAAATATGTGCACAGAATAAAACTTCCCTCCCTCTGGCGAACAGAATCTCTCTCACACACACACACAGACACAGACACACACACACCAACACACACACACACACACACTTCAGAGCAGACCCCAGGAGACAGCCGGGGAGATGTGGGGCTTTTAGTCCTGTCACGCTGTTCGCAGGTCAAGTTTACGAAGTCGAAATGGCCTGTTTGTTTTCCTTTGATTGGGGGAGTGCCGCTGGGCGCTCGGGGGTGTTTGCCGGGAAACTGCGGCGATGACAGAGCGCCTGCAGGAAGAGCTTTTGTTTCAGGAGGCGTGCAGAAGAAAGAAAAAAAAAAGATGGCGCTTTTGAAATGTCTCTTCTCCTTCTGGGAGATCGTTGGACTCTTTGTAGCCTGTTTTCGCTCAGGCTCACTTCATTTTCTCCACTAGTTTACCTGCTCGTGTTATTCAGGGACCTTTTTGAATTACATCATCTCACAAAGTGTAATTGTTTACTGTGAATATTCTTATTCATGTCTTGGAGATGATTTAATTTGACACACTGATCATTTTCTCAATCAAAACGAACAGTCCAAGATTTTCAATTTACTTTCTCGTTAGACCAAAAAAAAAAAAAAATGCTGAATATCCTTGAAATATAGACCATGTAGAAACTAGGGTGCTTTTTTGTTATATTTTGTTTTTTTTATGAATAAGTTGACTAATGTTTTTTTCCCTGTAGAGGCAGGTGTGTGTGGGTGTGTTGGACTTAAAAAAAAATAAAAATGCAGAAACGTGAAACTCCGGTCAGCGATTACTGCGTCGGGGCCCAATTTCCTAAACCAATTACTGGCAGCAGGATAACCAATCTGAAGTTATGTCGAGCTGTTGCCTTTTCCTCATTTGAATACGAAGTGCCACTGCGCAGTAACAACATTATTACACGGTGCTGGAAAAACAGAATATTAAATGACTTCTTTTTTTTGGTCATTTTGGCCGAGGCTCGAAAAAGCTATTTGAGGCGAAGTGTTTTCTGAGCGTGCACGCCTCGGCCTCTTGGCCGGCGACACACAGGAAAAACAATGCCAGCTGACGGATCGATGCTCCATTAGGGGGTTAATCAGCAGTGGTCTCGGTGCCAACTGGCCCTCGTCAGATTGAGTCACGGAGGAGGAGGAGGAAGAGGAAGAGGAGGAGGAGGAGGAAGTTCATGGGGGGAGAAGAGCAAATGACTGGAAAGGAACGAGAGTAAAGATGAAAATGTTTGAACATTGTTAAACAAACTGCAGATTTGAATGCAGCACCTGGACAGGATTGGGGGGCGTTCACCTCCTCGCAGGTTATTGGGTGATGGTGCCGTCTCCCCCACGTACAGAATTTTTGACCTTTTGACCCTCTTGCGTGGCCAACCTGTGACCTGTCTGTGATCGGCCCCCTTCCCATCTCACGGCGATGCTCATCCGTCAGGAAAGCTATGCCCCAAGCCCCCCCCCCCCCCCCCCCCCCCCCCCGGACTCGCCGACACGCCGTCTACTGTATCTGTACCCGTCACAATATCTGCCCCGGAGATTCATTTGTTCACCGCGTTCACCGGCGTATGGATTTCGTGACATTTGCATAGCGGCTGCTCGTTTGCGAGGAAGCGAGGAACACGTTAATGACCCACCCCCCCAACTCCCCACTCCTCCTCGTTCTCCTTCACTCTCCTTTCCTCTCCTCCCTCTGTTGCTTTTCCAGAAACACACACACACACACACACTCACAGTCACATTACGAGGCAGGAGCAGACTCTGTGCATCGCTGCGACTGCTTCGCCATCAGGGTTCAAAAGTTCACACTATTCCCCCGAGGGCTACTGTGCTGCTGCAGATGCTGATAGTCTTTTCTTTCTCTCCCTCTCTCCCTCTCTCTCTCTCTCTCCTGGCTGCCTTTCTCTCCCTCTCTCTCTCCCTCGCTGTTTACACTATTAATCTTGTACACTCTCTCTCTCTAGCACACACACACACACACACACGCTTGCTCACACTGCCTGGCAAGAAGAGAGCGGCTTGAAGGGGGGATTTGGACGTATTTAACCGAAGGGCATCCATCACTCTCATCTCTGGGCCTCGCTCCCCACGAAAAGAGAAGAAAAAAAAGCCACACTGTGTAGTTTTTTCTTGGTTGTGCGAGGCTCTCTCCGACGCCGCTCTCCACCTCATTTTGCTTTTGTTTTATTGTCGTTGCATATAATTACATTGCCTCCGTTTGCCTCTGGTGTGTCTAGCGCCGCGTCGGAAAAACCCAGGGAAAACACGGCGGAGGCGAAATGTGCGGCAGTCCATCTGTAAAAGAGGCACATAAGGCAGAATGCAAAGTGGGAAGCCGGGGCAGGGTGGCTCCTAATCTCCCCCCGAGCTGTCAATGTCACAGACAAATAGCAAAACTATCAGATGCGGCGGGTTCACCCAGAGGTGAGCGTTCCCAGGTACCTCCTGCACTCCCTCCCCTCCCTCCTTCCCTCTCTCCCTCTCTCCCTCTCTCTCTCCCCCTGCCTTGCAAATGAGAATTTGATTTTGCCCCTGCGCTGGAATCCATTTCTGGAGATGAATGAAGTTTCGATGCCGGAGCCCAGGTGGCCCCGCTGATTTCTTAGGGAGAATAAATGGCGATGGGAGAGATGTGTTGGCCTGTAAACAGACAGTGACACGACGGCTTCCAATGCCCCCCGGGGATCCCTCTGTTTAATTGTTGCTGTAATGTAGCACTTTAAGGTCATTAACATTCCCCCGGTGGAGTTATTCTGGGATGTCGAAGACGCGTCACTCACTCTCTACACCAGGATCAGAAGTGTGTGTGTGTGTGTGTGTGTGTGTGTGCGCGTGTGTGTGTGTGTGTGTGTGTGTGCGTGTGTGTGTGTGTGTGTGTGTGCGTGCGTGCGTGCGTGTGTGTGTGTGTGTGTGTGTGTGTGTGTGTGTGTGTGTGTGTGTGTGTGTGTGTGTGTGTGTGTGTGTGTGTGTGTGTGTGTGTGTGTGTCAAGTGGGACAGTAGCTGTCGTGGGCTTATATGTGCTGTGTGAGGATTGAATGGTTACAATGGAATCTCTTTTTTTATTTATTTTTTTACCATTGATCTATTCTGGCCTCTAACTGTGAGTTACGTTGTCTCACAGAAATAGAATCAGACGTGAGTGGATCAGGGTTTTTATTGTTCACAGTCAGTTTGATTTAAAGAAACCAATTATGCCTTTTAGATAATTAACTTCACAATGATCTGTTCCCTTCAAGTGATCACAGTGAAGGTGACGACATTTCACAAAATGTCTATAAAATTTATAGTTTTTTCATTTAGTTGCTGCGGTCGTTTTGTTTTATTTTATTGTAGTTGTGGTTTCTGTGTCGTAAAAACGTAACTATTGGGAGAAAAATACATTTGTTAAAAGATGGGCCGTTTTATGTTATATTACTTTTACATGGGTTCATTTGTATATTGTAAAAAAAAAGGATCAGTTTTGACTGATTTCTGCAGCAGTTACTGTCAAAGAGGACGATTTACCACTTCCCTCTGAATGACACCCTGCAAATCACTTTTGCCTTTGTTTCCGGTTTATTTATTTATTTTCAAACAAATAAAAAGGACAAGATTAAAAAAAAGTTAGAAAATAATTTTTGAAATGTTGAATATTAAGAGAAACCATATTTTTCACAATTATTTTAATTAAATCTTAAATAATATAAATTATATAGAATACATATAAAATATATAGTCATATTCTTACAATATACTATTGAATTATATCATAAATATTATGTACGTATTTCATTGCAGCTATTTAAAAATTGTAAAAATGAAGTATTGTTTCTGTAAGAAAAAGAGGAAACAAAGTAAAAGACAAAACATTTTGTTATTTCTTCAGAAAAAACAAGTAATTATTCTCTTATCACCCATATTTGTTCATGAATGACAAAAGGGAAACATGCTAGAAATATATAACACATATATCACAGTAATCGTGTTCAGAATGAAATTTAAAAAAGGGTAAATTTCATGGTAGCAATATTAAAAAAAACTTGTCTGAATCAATAATCATCTTTTTCTGATTTAAAAATTTGAACTAATTCCTTGTTTTGAGTCATATTAATCCAAAAAGATTTTAAAAACATCTATAAATTGATCCAGTGAAAATAATTTAATGAAATATTCTTATTTGAAGAAAAACCCAAATCCTCAGATTTACACCAGACACTGATTCTTTTGACTTTGTTTTGCATCGTCAGAATAATTTTTGCCGCTCACACCTGTTGCCCACAGACGCGCCGCTGATTTATGAAAGTAGTCGATGAATAAACGCATCACGTAATTGTTTATTGGCATAGTATGTAACAGAAGTGACTATAAAATAAGAGCGATTATACATATAAAGGTGACGGGCTTGAGATATTGCTCAGAAACCACGGTCAGGCACGAACATATTTACTTACCGTTATCGCTGGAAGGATATTTGAAGCATTTTTAGTGGAAATAACAGGAGCGTTTTAAAGTTGCAATAACTGTATATTCCGAGGGCGAGTGTGTTTGATTTTTTCCCCCTGCGGGCTCTGACGTCGACTCTGTTATATATTTTTATCACAGATACGCCGACTCTCCCGTGGGGCCCAACTCCTCCGATGTTGGTATTTATTACATTCGTACATCTGTGGGGTTTTTTCTGTTCTTTGTTGTGTTTATATTTAATTCTTTTTTTTTCTTCCTCATTTTGTTACATATATATATATATATATTTTCCCGTCGCTGTCAGTGAAGCAAACTGAAAACCGTCCCCAGCGATTAGAGGATCATTGTATCTGCAGTTAAGCATTTGAATAGTGGTAGTAAATCTAGAAAAAGGGAAATTCAGGGTCGCTGCCGACGCGGCTTATAGCTGCCCAGGGGGAAGCTGATGTCACGTAGTAAATTTAGCCCCTTAGTGTCTTCACAGCGGCTCGACCTGCGATGTTCCGCACGCGGGAGCATGGCGGGAAAAAAAACACGGAGCCCCGAGAATGACTCGATATCTTTTCCTTGCGTTAAAGAGTCGCGCGCGTTTTTATCTCTCGTCCAAATTGCTTCACGTGTAAGAGACAACGTCGGACAATAAAGGAGAGAAACACGAGATATCTCGTCTTGGCATCTAGTTGCAATCTCATTGATTTTTTTTTTTTCTTCTCTTTTCCAGAATCCAAATCATTAAAACAAAACAACCAGTGCACGTTGGAGCTTTTACGAAGGCGTCACTCAGTCGAAAAAGCTTTTATCTCAAGCCAAGACATTTGTCTGTTTAACCTGATTGACATCCTCGATCCCCAAAAAATAAACCTAATCACTCCTGCATAAATATCTGCTCCCATTAAACATCAGCGTTGCAGCCTGATGTAGTGCACTGCATGTTTTGGTAGGTTTTTAAACACGTGCATTAGGAGCCTCTGAACACGGTTCATGTATCGATGACTGAAGTCCTAATCAAATCAGGGGAAGGAGCGGAGGAGGGCAGGGAAGACGTTCTGCCCTTAACCCCAGTGCCGCTCAGTCTCTCCTCCTCCTCCTCCTCCTGTCGGCCTCCCTCGCTGGAGGGACGCGAACCCCCTCCTCTCTGCTGTAATGAGGAAAAATGCATCAATTTGGCTTCGGCCTGCGCACAGATTGAGCGCCGGGTGGGTGAAGGTGCACTGAGTGAATCCTTTCTCCTAATCAAGGACAGTATCGAAGAGGATTGCGGTCTCTCTCGCTCGCTCTGTAGAATCGGCAGCATTCCTCCCCTCGCCCCCCCACCCTCAGGGCCGGGGGAGCCTCTTTCTGCCTTCTGTTTCACCTCATCAGCAGAGTTCACGCCGAGGTCAGGTCCTGCCCCCCCCCCCATGCTGCATTCAATGCAATAGGACGCAGCGTGAAAGGCCCCGTGCTCAAGGACTAACCAGAGGAGAAAGAAAACATATGATAACTTGCTCATTTTTGATTTCAAACCTGTGCTGCGACTGGGGGGTCACCTTCTCTACACGCTCCTGAAATAGATTTATTAATCCCATTAACAGTCCCTACAGATTCTTTCTTTTACCTCATCGTCAACACAGTGTGGGCAGTGTGTTGTAAACATCTCTCATTCTGTTCTTACTCAAGATGCATTAAAGTGTCTCTTTTCATCCTCTGACCTTTGACAGTTTGATTTAAAAAATCTGAAGAGATAAGAAGTTGATGGAGAAATTGTTTTGCTAAATCAGTCTTTTTTTTTTATGCAAACATACCTAGATTTCAGTTTCTATATTGTCAATTTTCTTTTCTTGTCTTCATTATATTGGTATTTAATATCTTTGCCATTTGAATCCAACTCGTGACGGACATTTTCCCTCTGTATTATGACACTTTGTAGGCCAAAAGTTTAATTGAGGAAAAAACTGATTAATCAATAATCCAAATAGTTGTTGCAGCTCTGAAGCAAACATATTGCACATCACATCTTAAATGAGACGAGACAGCGTAAAAGCTGAACACGTGACAATAAAACTCAACAGCACACGATTTCTCAACATCGCAAAACATTTTCAATGTAGCATACATTGTAGCATAACATACACTATTAAAGAAGGGAATAGATACTAAATCACTACATCCAACATTAGACGTCACATGAAAACTTAAAATACAGCAGATAGACAGACAGACAGATAGATAGATGTACTTTATTGATCCCAAACTAGGAAGTTCAGTCACACAACACACTAAATAAGAAATGTAAAAATGTAAGACCAGCAAAACTATAAAAGAATGAGGAATATAAATACAAATAATGTGTTTCAAAATAGTGACAGGGCAAGGCCAAAAATATTATCAGTTGATTTTTTTATTTCCATTTCTTTCCACTTTTATTCGACAACATTTTTTGGCGAAACATCATAAATACAGCAAGACCTTTTCCACTGGGACACTTTATCCCTGCTCCTCCCATTAAAAGAACTCAAGTGCTTCAGTAGCTGGAGACACAATAACGCGTCAGACTCTGAAAAGTGAACGTTCCCCCTGCTGAGCCGCCCCCCACCCCCCTCCTTCCCCTTCATACCGTCTGAAGGAAAAAAGATAATAAACTCACTTTCCTTTCTAACCGTTCCCCCCCTCATCTGCACCGCTCACCGTCCCCAGAGTGGTTTCTGTGTTTTCACAACATCCCCGGCTGCATTACGAACCACCGTTAGATCTAATGCAACGTATTAGTCCTCCCACCCAGCCATTTCCCCTTCAGTTTGATTCACTCTCCGCCCAGCCTTTGATTGACTTTCAGCCTAACTAAAGTGGATTTTAATGAGAGAATACATTAACTCCCTCTGGTCATGCTCACATAAATCAGCCGTTTTCTTGCAGGATCAACTGCTGAGCTCATAACGCCACGCTGAGAGAGTGTGAATAACCAAATGAGAGATGGCGGCTGTGGCAAACTGCTGCCAGCTCAGATGCATTGTTGTGTGTGTGTGTGTGTGTGTGTGTGTGTGTGTGTGTGTGTGTGTGTGTGTGTGTGTGTGTGTGTGTGTGTGTGTGTGTGTGTGTGTGTGTGTGTGTGTGTGTGTGTGTGTGTGTGTGTGTGTGTGTGTGTGTGTGCCCCCCCAACACACACACACACACACACACACACCCGAGTTTAAAGCAAGTTCAGGACGACACCAGGACGGAGCTCTCGCCGGCACACAGGTCAGCCTCGCTTATGGAAACGCTCCTTCGTCAGGATCAATTAAATACATATTTCGGGTCAATTTCTATTGATTATCTCCGTCCATTTGGAAATGGGATGGGGGGGGAGTAACTCGCTGATCACCACTGAGAGCCGTTAGATTCAGTTAGCGCCGCCCCGCAGCAAACTCCTCACCTTGATTTACGAAACGCGGGGATGCGACTCCTGCGCGTCGCATCCGTCTGCCTTCTCTTTTGTTGGTAATTGCGCTCGGGGCTTAAATAGGTTATGCTGAAATATCAATAAATTGCCATCAAATTAATGTCAATACCAAAGCTGTGGATGGGTGCTAATTAAAACGCGAAAGGGATGAAAATGAAGTCGTGGCATTGCCCTGAATAATTGATACGGCAATTTACATTACATTTTTTATGAAAGAGTGCCGTCTGTCTGCGGTTCTGATGAGGCCTTAATTAGATGCATTAATGTGTCTCTCTTGTGCCTTCTACTCAAACTCAAAACTCAAACACCGTGATGGTTGCTGTTTTTTTTTAGTTTCCCAACGCGCTAAATTACACTTTTTCAAATAACATTACCTCTGAATATCCACTTATAAAATTGCATTGGTCCCGAAGAGGTGTTAGTGTGTGATTCTCATTAACGGAGGCATTGTTGTTAACTCAGGACCAATCAGACTCTCGCTTTTGTTTAGAAGCGGCGAGATGCGTCTAGGTTGTGCTGCGACCGTGTGGAGGAAACAAGAACTATTGTGCAACGTGCCCCCCCCCCCCCCCCGCCTGCGTTCGAGGACTCGTACGAGGGACGACAGTCAAGTGAGGTCAGGTCACGTCGGCGTTAAAAGTGTTGAACACGCATGAATGTGTAATGTTTATTGACTCAAGCAGATCAGAGTGATCCCATGTTGATTTTGCACCTCCACGTCTATTAGCCGGGCTCGACCTCGGAGATAAATGAAGAGCCGGGGGAAGCAGACGGATGAGGGGGGATTAGAAGTGGGCCACAACTGGGAAGAGGGCCCAGAGAAGAAGAAGAAGAAGAAGAAAATGGACGGGCTGCTGGCGGATAGATGAGGTGGAGGAGCGTAATGACCGCTGTTTGTTATGATGTACTGAATCGGGTTCTCTCTGACAAAACAAGTCCTGAGCACCTCCGTATTTATTGTGTCACCGGTCAGTCCGTCCACAAAGGCGAAGCTGATGATGTGTGAGCGTGTTAGTGCCGCGAGGTGTCCGGGGCTCGGCTCTGGAATGACCCGCTCATCCGTCAGGCCCACGAGCTGCGGCGGCGTGGGGTTGTCGGATCACACACACACACACACACACACACACACACAGACACACACACACACACACACAGACACACACAGACACACACAGACACACACACACACTCGACCGTGGTGGAGTTGGATCTCAGGAATGTAAGCCAGAGCGAAAAAGGCTCAATATCAACTTGGTCTGCTCCTCCGGATCAGAGTCGCTCTGACGGAGAACAGACTCAAAGCAGCCACTTTCGGAGTGGAGATTCAACTGCAGCCGCTTTTTCATGTTGGTCGTTTTTATGAATGAGAAAGAGGTTCTGGTCTTTCTAACGTTTGGAAGCTCTTTGTTTAAGCCAGTAAAGGACCCTGCTTTTGGGGTGACATGTTTGGGTTATCCCTGCAGTGTAACAGGGCCCCTCTGAGGGGGCTGCACTCGAGGCATTCCCCTCTTGTCATCAGCGGTCTGTGCCAGGTGTCACACTTGACGGGTGTAAATGGTCTTTTAAATTGTTGCCGCGGTTCCTGTTCGCCCTCTGCTTAATGCCCGTTGACTAATGAATTCGGAGGAAGCTCAAGCTTTGTTTTTTGACATATGGGGAAAACCAGGTAGTTCCTCGTTGGATGTGCCGGGGCGGAAGACGGCCCAGGGGTCAACTTCACAATCTGACCCCTTAATGACCAAAGGCTTCAGACAACGGGGTCAAACCAGCACATTGAAAACTTCAAAACTAACTTGGAACATGGACCAGCTGGTTAAAAACCCGCTTCTCCTCAGCCGGGGACCGAGACGAGTTCTGGGAGCTTTCATTTCATTTTTCTCTGCCAGACTCACGGCCTTGATCTCCTCCATTGGGAAAAAACTCGCTGGTTCAACCAATTATCTGATAATGGGCGGGGTTCATACCAAGACACACAGAGAGAAGCGACTTTTGTGAACAACCAAGATGGCTGCCGCCGATGAACGAGCGTTTGACTAATAGAACCCGGACATTGGTGCGAGTAGCGCGACGCGAAACATGCACATTCGCATCGCGTCCGGTGTGAACGCAGCATTATTCTGGCTGCGCCAGGCTTCTCCTGCGGTGTTCTGGTTGAAACGACCAGAACAACATCCCTGGTTAGATTCCAGCTTCGCCCCATGAGCACGAAAAAGCCACAGTCATATTCAAAACCTCTTCCCGGCGACTGCACTAATTAACTTAAGGCTCTTAAGGTTTGTGCCCGTTGTCCTCTCATGTTTAAAGTTTGACTTTTTGCAAATTGATGCGAGTTGTTTCCGAGTCCCCACAGGAAGGTTAGTCCCATTAAAAGTGCAATGTGAGCAGATGAATGGACTGCAGTGCTCAGCAGCACTGTAAATGTATTGATCCCCGTTTCCTAAAGCCTTGCAGGGATGTATTTGATCCACAGGGTTGGAGTCTTTATATTCATGGTGTGTGTGTGTGTGTGTGTGTGTGTGTGTGTGTGTGTGTGTGTGTGTGTGTGTGTGTGTGTGTGTGTGTGTGTGTGTATGTGGGTGTTGCCTCAGGAATATAAAGAACATTCTAAGTGCAGCTTCATCAGGAGCTTATACTAAAACAATAAGTTGATGACAAGTTGAATTCCATCAATAAACTAATTGTTTTCCATCATTTATCAAGAAGAAATAAATAAATTACAAAAAGCTCATTAGTTTCTCAAATGTGATGAATTGTTGCGTTTCTCTTTTCTTTTTGATTTCATCACACAACTCAAATATCTTTGGACCTTGAACGGGCGGCCGAACAAAACGAGATATTGGAAGAGGTCACCTTGGGCTGGGGGGGAAGTTGTTATGGGCATTTTTTTCCTACCAATTATCTTTTATTCTTTTTATTCATACAGTACAGATTTTTAACTCCTTGTGTTCCCAGACTATGGCGACATCCCCCCTGTGGCGGCGCAGGACCTCGGCAACATCTTGAAGCAAGGCTACCTGGAGAAGAAACGAAAAGGTACAGCAGCCAGTTTTGAAACTGCAGTCATCAGGCATGTACACATTTTGTATATTAATAGAAACCTTCATGTTTTTTAAAATTTGATTTCATGTACTTAGACCACAGCTTCTTTGGCTCTGAGTGGCAGAAGAGATGGTGCGTCCTGAACAACTCCATATTCTACTACTTTGGGAGCGAAAGAGGTTTTGTATGAACATGCAGAAACATTGCAGCTACTTTAAGTGACTCCTGTAACATCCCCCGCCACGTGTGCTCCTCCCCCCGCACACACAGACAAGCAGCAGAAAGGTTCCGTTTACATCAACGAGTACAGTGTGCAGCTGGTGAGCAACCTGAGAAAAGACTCCAGGAAAAACGCCTGCTTCGAGCTCGTTGCACCTGGACGACGCCCTTTCCAGGTCTGGATTACCAACACAACATCAAGCATGTGGAAATATCTAAATTACAACTTGGTGCATAAATGCCAAATCATTTAAGTTTCTGTTAATTCAGATTACATAGCTGGTGAGGTGGTTGCAGAGCACTGACAAGATTATTTGTTTTACTATGGTCGCTAGTTTACGTGTTACCTGATTAAATCTGAGATTATTAATCCGTTGATCAAACAAAAAATGAACTGGCAACTGTTTGTTTTTTTAAATAGTGAAAATAGTTTCTGGTTTTATGAACTCCTCTTTAATAATCAAGTTAATATCTTTAATATTTGTACTTTATCGACATAACCAGATGTTTGAAGAATTCATCTTCACCATCATTACTCTATAATCTGCTTTTTTCTCTCTCTCAATGTTTTCTTTATTAATCGACAATTAAAATGATCCCTAATTGCAACCTTATATGTGATTATGTTTAGATAAATAAATAAATATTGTCAGTATATTGTTAACTGCCAGTGGAAATATTTGGCAGTTTACAAAGTATCAGTTGAGCTCAAATCTAAATCCATTTAGAAACATTTCATTTCATAATAATTTATTTTGTTCTGTTTTACAGAACAAACAACACACTTACACTTACACACTTTCCATGAATGAGAAAAGAAGCAGGAAGAAGAAAAATCTTATATAATCTGACATTTAATCCATCGGCAGCTTTTCCTCTCAGAGTTACTACATAACTACCTAAATATTTTAATCTTATAATGTAATGTGGGAGGGGACATTCTCTATTTTCCTTTTCCTCCGCCAGCTAGAAAAAGAGATTCAGTCTGTGCCTCAAAGAAGAAAACTCCAGACTCTATTTCTACATATATGTGATGATAACTGAAGGATTATTGCCCCTCTGTCCCTTTCAGTTCACTGCCGGCAGCCTTCAGGAGGCCAGAGAGTGGGTGGACCAAATCAATTTCATACTTCGAGGTACGACGCTTTATCTCTGCCGCCTGTCGCATGAAGAGCAAACTCTGCTTTGTTGCTTCTTTCTTTTCATTCGACGTCCCTGTGTGGCTCAAGGATTTAAGGTTCGAGGATGAATTTTTTAAAATTGGACTTGAGTCACAAATATTAATTAGAAAATATAGTTAAACCTATTTTTCCATCAAAGTTCTGAGGCAGAAAGGTCAGAAGTGAGAGGCCGCCCTTTATCATGTCTGACTCCGAAGAAAACCACCCGATCCATCACTAACAGAATCGCCCACCAGGTCACGTGCACGGCCATGTGGCTCTAGTCCCCCCCCCCCCCAACCCTCCTACCGAATTCCAACTTACAGGAAATTGATTGGTAGATGTTCTGGTTATCCTCCAGTGACATTGATTTCTGCCTGGCCGCTGCTGTACGGCGGAGGGACCTGATACCCCGTGTTGCAGTGGCCAGTCGCCTGCAATGAGACGGCTCCTCCGTCTGAGCGAGCGCTGCTGCCGCGTCTACTCTAAAACGGGCTCGGGCTGGGCCACCGATTTGCGGGAAGTAACAGACACTCGGCAGTTTGTCTTACTTCCTTCCAGTCCACTTTTACTACGAGACGCAGCCTGATCCAGAACATGTAGATGTTTTTTTTAATTTTTTTTTGTTTTTTTAAACCTCCTGAATTTACCTCAGTAAAGAACATGGCTGACTTTTGCAACATTTATTTTTTTCATCACTTTTTTAAAAATAATTTTGTGGAAAATTCAGATTCTTTTTTCCCCCATACATATTATTATTTGTTAGCATTTATTTGATGGTGACAGTAGAGATACAGATAAGAACATGCAGAGAGGAAGAGGGAGGGGTATGCAACAAAAGAGTCTTCATCACAAACAGTTTAGGCAACAGAAAATATGTTGAAAAGATGAGGAAAGTGTGAGAATAACCGTTTCAGTGTCTCATTGACTGAATTGATTGATTTTTTCTTCAGAATGAACCGTTAGCAGCCAGCTCGCTGTTTTTCCACTATTTCCGACATTTTATAGACTTCATAATTAATTTGATTATTGAAAAAATGCTCAAACGCAAGAATAGATAATGCGAATTTACCATGATGATGTTATGCAGCCTGAATACAAGTCTGCGGTGTTTGTCAGTGCTGCCACGTGTCACGTGTCCAAGCCCGTTGTGCAGTCGGGACCATTCCTCTTACTTTACCCCTTTTAATACATGCGTGTCGTCTGTGCCGCGCTTCCCCTCGTAGATCTCAGCTCCAGCTTCATCCCTTTCGACGAAGACGAGGAGGGGGAGGAGGACACCTATGATGACATTGAGGGGCTGACCGGCCCTGCCGTCGCTGCCCGGGCCCCTCCGAGAGCCACACAGGGAGGAGGGCAGGAGACGGGGGAGGTGGACGACGACGACGAGGATATCTACGAGGTGCTGCCAGGTGCGAGGAAGTGGCGACCACGCGTACACACACACACTAACACACACACACACACACACAAACCCTGTGTGATACTCCATCAGACAAATAGACACAGATGCTCTGCCTCAGACACACACTCCAGCCCTCGGGGAGGGTTGGAGTTTTTTTTGCAACAAGAAAACATTTGCGAGGAGCTTCCCTGGCTGCGAAGGTGCCTCGCTATCGCCACAACACCCCCGACCCCATCGCTCATTTTAAATCAAGCAACACTAATAAGTTTGTGAGGGGCGGCGTGGACGCTGCAGAGCCGCTACAGGGCGGGAAGGGGACGAGTCGAGAACTCGCCTTCTCGCCGTGAGCGTATCTGTTGAGAAACGGTCAGTGTTTGTTGTGGAAATCAGCGAGAGCCGCGGAGGGGGGGGTCGCTCCGAATGCTCTGTCATACAACGTCCAATTAGCTAATGTTGCCAGGCAACAAATGGCCTACAATTCAACCCACTAAGCAGAGTTTTTCGGCTAAAATTGCCTAGCAACAGCAATTTGGATGAAAGGGAAGTAGAAGAAAAACACAAACTGCATCTCTCAGGGCCTGGAACAGTTCGGGAGCTCTTCAAGTCACATCTTTAATAGAAACTAGAGTTTGATGGAGACTGTTGTGAGGGGAACAAAGAGTGTGTGTGTGTGTGTGTGTGTGTGTGTGTGTGTGTGTGTGTGTGTGTGTGTGTGTGTGTGTGTGTGTGTGTGTGTGTGTGTGTGTGTGTGTGTGTGTGTGTGTGTGTGTGTGTGTGTGTGTGTGTGTGTGTGTGTGTGTGAGTCTCTACCGAGGGGTTAGACGGTCCCATGTGTCAGGGTGGCTACAGGATCCCGGGGAGAGGACAAAAGTGGTGGGGGGGGGGTGATCCGATGTTTTCGGGCCTGTCGTCCATCACTCCTTTTATTAAATAAGATACATCAAGATTCTGTTTCAGCCGGCGAGTACATTACCTTTGCCAAAAAAAATCACTGGCGAGAGGCAGATCAGTCTTCGGACTGTCACGCCGGCGTTCAAAGCCATCTGGGAAGAGGTACAGAGCCTGACCACAGATGGCGTATCGAGTGACGGGCTCTTTCGTTCACTTTCTCACCCCTTCACTTATCAATCATTACCCCCCCCCCACCATCTTCTATCTACACAGTGATTAGATACTGTTAAATCATTATTCTCATTGATGAGGAAAGCTGCTGCTTGTGCTTGTATTCAAAGAATAGAAATATTACTGTGCTCTGAGGCTTGACCACCATTTAATCCTCACGAGAATATTTAACATTACTTTGCAGATTACCTCTCAATTTTTTACTTGGAATGGAATATATCTGGTAAATTTGCAAAATTGTCAGACACATGTTGCAGAGTCACGTCAGTTTTGTCCGAGCAAAAACTCCGAACATGGCTCAGTTGCAGGCAGAACGCGTGTTGGTGCTACAGTATTAGGGCTGCAACTGACGATGATTTTCATTATCGATTAATGTAAGTTGTTTGGTCCATAAAATGTTTAAAAAAATGTGGAGTGTGTTTCCCCAAACCTCAAGATGATGTTTTGGTTTTTTTGTGCTCCACAAGACTGACGAACAAATGTTTGGACCTTTCACAAAAAAATTTAATAAAACCTCCTTTTTCCCTTCTCTGATTATGCAGACATAAAACAATAATCTTTAATTTTTTCTCTCGATTTTGAAATGTGCTAAAAGCTGAAAGTTCCAGTCATTGTGTGATTTTAAGAAAGAAACATCAAAGACCTCCCTCACATATAGACACGAGAAACTCTCTGCATCCATACGCAAACTGTTCCTATGATCACAAATATGCATGTGGTGGATATACAGTACGCGCTCGTGTGTGTGCGTGCGTGTGTGTGCGTGTGTGTGTGTGTGTGTGTGTGTGTGCGTGTGTGTGCGTGTGTGCCTGCGTGCGCGTGTGTGTGTGTGCGTGCGCGTGTGTGTGTGTGTGTGTGTGTGTGTGTGTGTGTGTGCGTGTGTCCGTGCGTGCGCGTGTGTGTGTGTGCGTGCGCGTGTGTGTGTGTGTGTGTGTCGTCCTTCCTGCTCTTCCTGGAAGCAGAGGCGCAGGTCGTGCTGGAAGGTGGATAGTGTTGCCGGGGTTGTGGCGTTGCTGTCAGCCGGCTAGTGTTGAGGATGGATGTGGCAGACGGGAGGGCAGGCGTATCACCGTGTCACCTCTCAGACCACCGGGGGCCACGCCCCACACTCCATGACACGTCCGCCTCTTTTTCGAAAAATTTCGTACGTGTCATGTTGAGAAAAATGTCAGAGATTGTCTGACGATGCTTTTTTACTTACGTACATTTATTATGAGTCAGCCCCAAAGCACATAAGATGATATTTAAATGTTTGGTTCGCTGATATCTAATTAAAAAATTCTTCTTGTTCACACAAGTCAAATCAGACAAGGATGCATGTTCTGTCATCACATCAATTTGTCGTGTTTTGTATTTTTCCATAAGAGGATTTTCCAGATCCCGATGAGAGCGGTGAGAAGAACAAGTCAGGTCAGAACCTCATCACAGTCCTCCGCTAACAACGAGAACATTTTCCACCCTGATGGTTCACGTGCTCGCTTTTTAATTTAAATCTGCGCTTCTCCATTTTCCTCTCACCTTGGTCATCAGATTACGCCAACTACTACCAGTGTTTGTGGGATTGCCAGGCCGACGAGCCGGATGAGCTGAGCTTCCAGAGAGGAGATCTCATCTACGTCGTCAGCAAGGTTCGGCATCACCGTCATCAGCATCAGCAACAATAACCCGAGCAGTTGAGCGCATTAGTCGTTACACTTTTATTATTCAATGGGGAATCCAAAATCAGTATGCAATACTTTGTTATTCATTCATGAATCCAAATTATTTTGGGGAATAAAAATAGAGAGAAGATTTGCAGCACAGAGTGAAACATGGTTTAGTGATAGTTGTCGGTACATCGAATGGTACAGAGCAAAAAAATTAATAAGATTCAACCGTTTTCCATCACGGGTCACGTTGATGCTGCCCACGGATCTATTTCACTGTGTATCCATGGCAACATTTTACTTCCTGTTTCTCGCAGCATCTGTTCGTGCGAGTGAAGACTTCTTAACGTGACATTTTCCAAATTATTTTGTTGAATTCAAAAAGGAAAAAACTATTAGCTATTGTGTAGTTCAGGCTCGGATTTAGGGCTGCAACTAATTATTTTGATAATCGATTAATCTGTTTAGTATTTACTTGATTAATCGATTAGTTATTTGGTCCATAAAATGGTAAAAAATGTCAATCCTGTTTCCCCAAAACCCTAAGACAATGTTTTTTTTTTTATCCACACACCAAAGATATTCAGTTTACTGTCACAGAGGAGCAAAGAAACCAGAAAATATTCACATTTAAGAAGCTGAAACCTTTTTTTTCCCATAAAAACTACTTTAACCAATTAGTTGGCGATTAATTTAGTAATCGATTACTAATCGATTAGTCCATTAACTGTTGCAGCTCTGCTCAGATATATTTAATCAGGTAGAGCCTTCGCTCCAAGTGTGTCTGTGGAAAGATACGAAGAAAGAGTCGGACGCAAAACAGATCATCAGACTCAAACTCGGTCCCGTGGCCCGTTTTGTTTTTTCTTTTTCTATTTTTGACTTTGACACAAAATCAAAGTTTGAAAAACAAGAGCGAATGATTTCTAAACTTCCCTCTGAATTAACTGGACACACGAACCTTTGACTCGTGTTCAACATGTATTAAATGTGTGATAATATTTGAGCAGCTGGTACATCCTAGTGGGTTTACTCCGCTGACTTTGGTACAGAAGGTCGGGGTTCGATTCCTGGGCCCTAAGGCCTCGATTGTTGTAAGCGGCTTTGGACAAAATGAATGTAATGTCAAATTTGAGGGTTAAAGAACAGTTTACAACCGCAATCGTCACTGCTGACATGCCCGACATCTCCGTGAGCACTTGTATCTCGATGCAGCAGAGATGCGTCGTCGTCGTCTATTCCCGGGGCCACCAGGGTGAAGCAGCGTTCGCGCGCCGCGTAATGTTGCTGTTGTTCATTACGGCGCCTCTATCAACCGGGGTTAATTGAGCAGGCAGCCATGCGAAGCTCCTTTCCTTTTTTCTGTCTGACACAAACTGCAGGTGCATCTCGGCTCTTCTCTCTCGATCCATTTCCTCGTGTTTTATGGCCGTCGTGTCGCCACGTGCAGAGCATCTACCGGAGGGAGAGGAGCCGCCTCCTACTGCAAATCAGTGGCTTGTAATTTGGGCACTTTGGCTCTGCGGCTGCCACGGCGACTCGTTTCCCACACCGCCGCTGTCGGTTCATCGCGTTCCGTGTTCAGGTGGAATCGTCTGACGAGCGGCGGGAGGCGGAAATTACAGAGCACTCAGCTGATGTTCATCCTCGTGATTTTTTCAAGAAACTGAACTGTGATTAATTTGATATCAGCAGTTTAAGTACAGAAATTAAAAGCTCCCACTATCTTAATCAACGAAAGGAGTCAACGTCTTTTCAGTTATGAGTCTTTTGTTTGTGGCAGCCGACGTGGCGCAGGTGAAATATGCTTTTTCACACAAGATGGACTTTTAATTGAGGCTCCGTTGGCAGTGCCAGACGAATGAGATGCCGGCGTCCGCTGTCTTCGGAGCTGGTTGATGGGGGAAATGTCAAAACAGCCACGTCCATTCTTCACACGGGGACAGAGGCAGCGTACTAAGAGGGTGGGGGGGGAGAAGCTGGCGCTGTGTGCTATAGCTTCTCTTTAAACAGTCTCGGCCGTATTACTTTTCCCCGTACGGATCAGATTTCCGCCTCAGTGGAGACCCTTTTAAAAGCAAAGCAGGTCCGGGTCTGAAGCCGGACTCGACTGTAGTGTCTCGCAGTCTTAACGACACCGATCGCTCTTGTTTTGTCGAGCTGTGACGCCGGAGTCACAACACGGTGACAGACCACGAGAGGAACAATCTTAACTTTCTTCAGAGGGATTTCAAAGGCCGAGAGTCTCCAGCGAGGCAGTCAATTATTTCGCGGCCGACGTCAGAATGTCTTCTGGTTTTCGCGCGACGACAGAAAACTCCACCTGTGTCCTATAACGGCCTCACATTCGCCCCTTCGTGAATAGCATTATTTGGATTATGGCCTGTAATCGGCTATTTGTTTTAACGAGCCCTCGGGGAGGGCTTCCCCCCCGCGCCCAACGCGCAGGCCCCGTGTCGGCGGCCGCTCAGTTATTTTACGAGTGGGGTGGGGATTCCTGAGCACCCTGACCTCCGCGTGAGTGAAATACGGGCCCTTGGCTGGATCTCAAGTCCGTCGCTTAACTGGGGGACCCAGACACACGAAATGGCCGCAATAAAAAGCAAGGCCCATAAATTCTCCGGGGGTGGGGGGCCTGGTTGTCTGTGCTGTTATGTCAACACTGACCATAATTACAAGGTAATAAGGACACGCTCTAAGTGCTAAATCAATGGTGCTAACAAACTGTTATTTTTAAAGCCGCGGTGTGATTGACTGCCGACGTGCAGGACGGGATCGCCGCGGGCGCCTAGTGTCATATGGCCACGAACTGAGGAGAACATGCCGATTGTATAAAAGGCGCTCGTCCATCATTATTGATCTCTCACTTACTGTAAAGTGGGGGCATTTTTACTGTATTTCTGTGTTTTTTTTGTCCTCCCCCCCTTACACTTGTGTGGTGGCGTGTGCGTGCGCACGTCTGCATGTCGCTGACAAAGTAAATAAATTAGGAAACCTCACCGCTCATATGAATCCCATTAGTTCAGGAGGATTAATCCCGTCGCGGCGCGTCTGCCGCTGGTTTTCCAGCGACGCCTAACTCGCCTTCCGCAGAGCTCGAGCGTCGACGCTCGGCGAGCCGATGATGCATGAGGTGGAGACGCGCCGTGAAATCCATCTTGTCATTTATTTATTTATCTATTTATCTACTATTGCTCCGGCTTTTCATTTCTGAAAGAGAGGGTGCACCCCCCCCCCCCCCCTTAATACGCATTATGATTTTACAATGACATTCTAGTGTGTGACGACTAACACAGCCAACATGAAACACACACACACACACACACACACACACACACACACACACTCAGATTTTTATTTTACTTGAGATGTTTCACACATTTGAACTGCAGCATCATGAGGAGTAAGATCTAAACTGCAGCTTATCCCCACACGCAAATTAGTTTTTAGATTTACAACGTGTTGGTGCAACATGGCGTTCATTCATCGCGGCCATTTGTTGTTGCTTCTGCCTGACGTGTGCGCGACGCCTGTTATTACACCGTCAGCCACACTGAGCCCATGAGGTTGTCCCGCATTCTTGTCCATCTTAATTTATGAATCCCCACAATCAAAAGACGCGGGGCTCCACAGGTCAGCCGTCACATTCCTGTATTCCCACAGGCACTCGTGGAGAACGGGCGGGATGGAGTGGGAAGAGATTTATGGCACGAACCCATCCAGGGTCCTTAAAACTCTGGCAAGCGGCCGCCGCTGCTGCCACCTCCCTCTCTCTCTCCCCCTCTCCATCTCTTTCTCGCTCTCCTTCGCCCCGCTCTCCTTCTCTTTCCTCTGTCACTGTCAAACAGAAACAGAGAGAGAGAGAGAGAGACGGGCCGGGCCAATCAGGTGCGTCTCCCAAAGCGGAGCGTCATGTCACATTTGCCTCGTGAAGTGTTCTGACGAGGAGAACGTGGACACCGCTGACACCTTGTGGCCGAGTCTTGTAACAGGATGACGACTTATACAAACACCCCAAAAACTTGATTTACAGCCTCATAAATCCTCCAAAACAATCATATTAGGATATAAAAAGAATGAAGGAATTTTGTGCTTTAATGGCAACTTCTCTATCCGCTCTACTTAATTCGGGGGCGTCGCAGGATTCTTACAAGCTGCTTCGCTCCACAGGTCACAGCCACTGAAAGCAGCTGAAGAAAAGCAAAAGTGTGCAAACAATCAGATGGGAAAAGTCAAGCTAGAGAGACAAAGAGGGGGGGAGTCCTTTATTCTTTTGTGTGATCCCTGTCCCCCCCCACCTCACCGTTTCTCTGTCACACACACCCATTTAAAGACCCCTGGCTGCTTTTGTGGCCATAGACACCAAGACGCTATAGACGAGGCAAGACATCCTATTTACCACCCGGAGTAGCAGGGGGTGAGTCTGGGGTCCGGGGTCACGCAGGAGGCAGCGGTCATCCCCCGGTCAACTACAGTAGGTCATTATTCAGCCCGAGCCAATAGCCCAGAACCACCGTGTCCGAGCAACCCCCAGCCCCCCACCCACCCCAACCCCCCCAATCCATTCTGCTTAATTATTATAAATGAGGGGCGGCGTAAACAGCCATCATTACAGACACTCAGTGGCAAACACAAATCCACTTTAAATTGCTATTAAGTTAAGGAGCCATCCGTTAATCCCCGGCGTGCATTAGAAAGGAGCGGCGTAGGGTGTGTTTTTTTTCTTCTTTCGTTTTTATTAAATCTCATCGTCCCCGAGATATTTTCAAATGTTCTCGTGCTCTGTCATGTTTCCAATTTGAAGCCAATTCACTGATTTAATTAAAAGCCCACTTGGAAGAGAAAAAAATGGACACTAAGTAGCCATTTTCTATCTCTGCTCGTGCGGAATTACCGTCCATATCTGTGGGTGGATTTCGTCAGGATTTTTTTTTTTTTGGCCCACGGATAATAATATCGTTATAATAATAATAATTATCCTCCCCAAAAAACTTTGCGTTCCCCCGACAGTTTCGGGTGTGACCAGGACGTGTGTGTGGAGTGTACCTGAGGAGGGCAGGTTCCAGCCTGACGGCAGATTACAGATGATGGGGCTTCTGTCAAGGTGTTCATGTTTCTTTGTTAGGGCAGCCCGTGATGGAGGAACTGCAGAGAGCTGCAGTGTGTCTGATGAGTCCATGTAGAGGGGGGAGAAAACAGAGAGGATGCTAAAGGAAAGGAGGGAGGCGGCTGGAGATGAGGAGGGAGGGAGGGAGGGAGAGAGTGTAACACCCAGGCGGCGGGTTCAGCAGCAGGGCAATGAGAGACTTCCTGCGCTCCATCACGCCCAAGGCCTGCCTCAGTCAGCTGGTGGCCGAGGAGAGATGCCTCATGTGTCAGGCTTATTAGCACTCCCCCTACTTTGTATGCATCTGGGATTGTGTGTGTGCGCGCGTGTGTTTTCATCTGGGAGCATGGGGGTGTGTGTGTGTGTGTGTGTGTGTGTGTGTGTGTATGAGAAATAAAAAGGGAAGAGGACATTCAGCAACAATCTCCTCAGAATACCTTATTCTAAAAGAACTTTTTTACAAAGCTGTGGTTTTTTGAGAGGTGTGTTGCGTTAAGGTATGCGGCGGTGGTGGCGGGCACCGTGACCCGACACCTGCCCCCCCTCGTCCCCCGCCGCCTGCCGCCGCATCCGACCAACCTCGACTCACCGTCTCTCTCCGCTTCAGGCTCGGCTAGTTGTCGATCCGTCCTCCGGGTCGGGGTGGAACGTGAGCGATGGGGCCCATCAGAATGCCAAACCATTAGCCAGCCCCCTGAGTGGTAAATAAACGATCGCGCCGGTACACTGCAGGTGTTGTCATGGCAACCTGCTCCCAGTGCCAGCCCCCCACCCCCCCCCCCCCCCCCCCTCCCGCTCTCTCTCGGCGGAGGAGTCACTGGGAGGTTAACGAGTCAACGCGCCGCCGCCACCACAACACGGTGCTGTTTGGCTCCTCCCCTCACTTTCCTCCCACACCGAGGTGATTTGATCTGCGTCCAGGTTGCAGCTCTCATACACACTCACACCGTGTGCGTGTGTGTGTGTGTGTCTGTCCCGGTCCGTCGTCTCGTTAATGAGACGTTTTGCCGGGACTCAGCTGCTCCGACTCTCTCGCTGTGATTTAGCTCGCCCGCAGAGCGTCTCGGAGGGAAACGTCCTCCGTCTCACACAGAACGCTCAACAACAACTCGTCCCATCAGTGAGTGATGGGACGACAACTCTCTGCCCCCAAAACTCAAAGCTTCAGGTGCAAAAATCACAGACACACACACACACGCATGCAAAAACAAATCAACCCAAACGAGGGACACAAACAGAAGGAAGAGGACGTGGAGGGACTCAGCGTAGCTTTTTTGTCATTTGGATAATTTACTCTTCGGAATGTCCCTATTACAGCAGGTGTACTCTGGATGAACCCGTCCCGAGTGCGGCGGCAGAGGATGGACTCCTGCACGCCTGACAGAGACCCCCCCCCCCCCGCTGTGATGTGGCAGTCATATTAAAATGGCGGCGCCGATAATCCAAAAGACCTTTTCCCTTCTCTGGGAGAATTTGAGAGCGGCACCACAGATGGGCCACGGAGATAAATAAAAATCTCTTGTCACTAAGGTTGGTGGAATAGTGCTGCGACGCCCCCAAGGGAGAGAAGAAACAGTTTCACTCTCTCCCCCCTCGTCCGTCTGTCTCCCCTCTCCTCCTCCTCCAGAGCCGGCTCTCCACAACCGGGCTTTTCCCCTCGTCACTCCTATGGGGAGCAGGGAGGGACAGTTTGGGACTTAAGTTTCCCCCGAGTGACGACGAGTTCAGACACACACACACACACACACACACACACACACACACACACACACACACACACACACACACACACACACACACACACACACACACACACACACACACACACACACACACACACACTGGACTGTCGAGTCAGAGTTTGTCAGAGACCTGAGAAAAAGTCAGAGTCTAAATGTGGAGGCCTGGATGGTCGCTCTTGATTCTCATGGTTTATCACTTTTAAACGATCCTTCTGGTCCAAACTCTGCCCATCGGCCGCATCGCTCCGGCTGCACAGAGGAAAGACGAGTTGTGATGATCGGCTGAAACCGTCTCAATCTGCCGGAGTACGTTTGTGTTTCTGAAAACGAGAACCCGTAAAAGACACTGGAACTGCAACAGTTAATCAATAAGTCACCGACTGCTAAATTTACCGGCAACTATTTTGATAGTCGATTAATTGGTTCAAGTAGTTTTTATGAAAAGAAAAGTCAGAATTTCAGGATTTCAGCTTCTTAAATGGGAATATTTTCTGGTTTCTTTGCTCCTTTATGACAGTGAACTCAATATCTTTGGTGTGTGGACAAAACAAAACATCATCTTGAGGTTTTTTGGAAACAGGATCCACATTTTTCATTATTTTCTGACAACTAATCAATTAATCCAGGAAATTATCGGCAGATTAATCGGTGAAGAAAATAATCTTAATAATTGTTGGTCGCAGCCCTAAAAGCAAGAAGTGAAAGTCTGACTCAAATCTGATGAGACGTAAAAACTTTTTATGCACATGTTTCTGCACAGACGTGGAGCACGTGTGTCGTTGAGCTTTTCATCTTCTCCTCGGTTCTAAATTATAGAAGGAAAAAAAAAAACGGAATTGTTCATGCAGCCATTCTCAATCTGCCGGAGACGAGAGGAGAGATGAGCGGCCGCTCCATCAGGACAGGGGGGGGGGGGGGGGGGGGGTAGACGGCCGGCTGGTGCCCCGTCCTGCCCCCTGGTCTCGGGCCAAATATTGATCGAGCACAGATCTAATCGGAGCTCAACTACTGTGATCAGATGATCGTGTGGTTCAAAGCACTTAGAGATCACAGATGTAAGAATGACTGAAGGAGTCTTTCGTTCTAACAAAGCCCCTGGCTTATATTTTCACTTTCAAAAATATTATTTAACTGAATATTAAACTGAGTAACCAAATAATTGTGTATGAGCAGTTTAAAACTTTGTTTCTTTTAATGAATGAAAACGCAATGTAAAATCTCTCCCTCCCTCCACAGTTTGATGTCGTTCATTTACAATTTAAAAACTTACATAAAAAAGAGGAACTCTAGTACGAGGCTAAATTTTGGCTTTAAAATAAGTGTTAAATATTATATTTTCAGAATCCTCTTGTAGGATAGACAAGCTGTTCCTCCAATTTACTAAAAGTCGAGTGATTGTTTCACTGACGAGAAGAAGCACATTTATTTTATCTTTATTGTCAATTGAAACTTTAGAAACTATAAACCCTCAATCATTTGGTCTATGAAAAATGCTCATTAGACGCTGCAAAAAAACCCCCTAAAACTGCTGATTGTGTTTCACCTGCTGTCAAAACACCCTGAAGATATTTATTATTAGTTATGGAGAAGATCAAATTGTCTCAGCTCAAGATTCTGTTTCCCTGTCATGTTTTATGATTTCAGACTTTGTCTGAATTGTCTGTGTTTCTTTTAATCACAGTCCAAACATGTTGATTTGTTATAATTAGTCTGTTGAAAACCAGTCGTGACTTTTCATCCGTGACTAAACATCAGTTTTATTTCAGACGCTCGTCGTCTCGATGGTGTCGTTCTCCGTCCTCCACAGTTTGTGAATGAACGCTCCTCCAGGTCAACGCTCCCCGACGCCTCGTAGAAAACCACACGTGGCCGTTTCCTGTTTGGGATCTTGACTTTTCTGTAAAATTAAAAAAGAGCATTTCTAATTTTATGATTCAAGCAGCCTCTTAAAAAAGCGACGGGGGGCAAATATAACTGCGGCTCAAATCATTCGAACAGCTCTTCTTGTGTTAATATCACGAGACCAAACTTACCAGTAGAAAAAAATTAAAATGTGAGATCTGTGTTTTTTGTTTTCCCCCCGGACTCGTGGTGGACTCACCGTTCTTTATTCTGTTCATTTCGGGCCGCAGGAGTACAACATCCACGGCTGGTGGGTCGGCGAGCTGAGCGGCGCCGTGGGCATCGTCCCCAAGGACTTCCTGCACCCGGCGTACATCCTGTGAGCTGCGACAGGTACTGAGGCTCACGCTCTCTCTCATCATCAGCACTATGGGCCCGTCACACAGGAACAGTTCCCCCGGTGCTCGTCCACTCGCCCGTCGAGGCCCATTCGGTCGTTGACCTGCCGTTTATGGCATCTGCTGGCGGGAAGAAGAACTGCGTTAAAGCAGCGTGATGGCCGACGGGCGACGACAGATGTGTGCAACAAAAGCACGATTACCACGACAGACGTCGTGTTTAGGAAAATGATTCCCTCGTACGGTCGGAGAGGATCAGCTTAAAATGAAAACTGAATTATTGATGAATGTTTCTCTGATAGTACGTGTGTTTTCTTTTCTTCTTCTACAGAGCTGCTGCCAACAAACCCACACAGGCCCAATGGTGTAATTCCAAAATGATTCTCCCTCATAAAAGTGTAAATGACTTCATGTTCATCTGCTGCATTTATTACTTCTTTTTGTCCACTATATATAACGTTTGTTATTAAGACTCCGCCCTACTCTGTCCATTGAGAGATGGAGCCATCAGTACAGTTATGGACAGAAAGTTAAGACAACAATTTTAATAATTGCTAAATTACGTTTCTGAAGATAAAAGCTGAAACAGTCTCTGGTTGCAGCTTCGCTAGTTTGAGGTGTAACATGAATATACATTTTAAATACATTTGGCTTTTGGACCATTTAAATTAATCAGCATATTCCACTTTTTTCTGTAATAATATGGAAAATTAAAATAAATAAAAGGAAAAAAAAACGATTAACTGGTTTTAGATTAATATGAAAATTGTTGATGAATTTTGAAATATTTCCTTTGTCTAGAAGTTTTTTGTCATCACTTGAATACATAATCTTATATACACGATGTAATATACAGTTTTTAAATATTTTCAACTACATAAAATCTGGAGTACAAGAGAAATCTCAAAAACATTTCCTGCAGGTTTTTTCTTTATTCAGTTTATAAACTCATGGTTCCATATCCACCCACTAGGGGTCAGTGTTGCGCCTCCGTCTGATGTTTAAAACCATCGAACGTGGAAATAAAAAAGTAAAAGTGACATGTGACAAAGAATAAAGACAAAAATAATTTGCATAAAGTTAATTAATAGTTTGTATGTTGACAGGACACGTCAGTCAGGTTGGAGTCATTCTCCCGTAAGAACCATGTTTTTAAAAGCAACCCAAGTTTGCAAAAAAATTAATGTCAAGTTCTCACGTACAGTGGAGAGGAAACTACAACAACAGTAAATCCAGTGACAGTTTAGGATTTACTGAACAGATTCATGACTGAAACAAACAGTTGAACGACAGTCAATATTTCTAGCTTTTGCCACAAAAAACAAATATGTGTAAAGATTTATTTCTAGGTGAGCCGATACAATAATCTGTGAGTCCCTTTTATAAAAACAAAACAAATGAATCACAATCAGCAGAAGTTTGTGGGAACCGAGTCAAAGGTCCAAACTGTTAATATAACATTTATTTTAAAAACGAGTTCTGCTGATCAGTTCAACTGTGGTTAGTTCGAAAGCAGCAGAGTCGTGTTGTAAAAATAAATGTGCGTATATATATTTCCATCAAAACAATAAATTACTGTTCACAGATGAAGCTGAGTGAGTGTAAACCACTGTGGTGTCGCTGTGCAGGTGAATTCTCCTTCCAGTGAAAGAAATGAAAATATTATATAAAATTATGAGAACAATTATTATTATAAATGTCTGATACCCAGTCGTTTTGAAGTGAATGTAATATTTTAGTTTAGAACTACTAAAACTCTTGGTCATGAAAAAAAAAGTTGAACACAAAACCAAATATTTATTTGTGCTTTGTTGGGCTAAAATAATTTTTTTTTCTTCCTTTCTTTTATTAATGGATCTCAGCACCAAAAAAATAAAAACCTTTCTTTCTGTGAATATGATCAGGTATATTATATTTATTTTATTTTGATGAGGAGAAAAACGGTGCCTGGATGTAAATGAAGATTTAAAAAATTGGATAGAAGCTATTTTAAAAACAAGTTGTACGACTGGTATCTTAAATAATAGTGTGTCTCCGTCCTCGTTGGAGACTAACGGACCAGGTCGAGTGGGAACTCTCTTTAACGGACCACGCCTCCTGCCGCCTGCCTCGTTTACCTGAGGGTGTTTATAACTAACGCACCTGCACCTCGCGAGTCTCCTCGGAGGCGTCCGGACTCGGCGAGGACGGCGCTTCCTCCTCCGCACATTTACCGTCGCCGACTCCGGACACGGTCTCTATGACGCTGAAGTCTCCACTTCCAGACAAGTCTGTACCGGCGATGGTCGAGTTCAGGTCCAGAGAAGTCAGGTACTGCAGGTGGTCGTCGTCGTCGTCCACGGGGCGTCCGTTCATCTGCAAGTCCAGAATGTTCCTGCCGGACGCCTCCACCTCCGACCAAACGTCCTCAGGAGGCGTTTTCATGAAGCCGTTCGCCGCCCGGGTCGACTCCTCCATCTCGTCGCAGACGCTGTCCTCGTCGCTCACCTGGACGATGCTCTCGTTGGACGACGGCAGCGAGGCGCTGTCCTCGTTGCTCTCGTCTTTGCACACGACCACGTCCGCCTCTTCTTCAACTCGCTTTTGGTCCATTTGTTGAAAGGCGTCGCTGCTCACGTCGTCAGTTTCTGACCGAGGCGTCGTCTCCTCTTCGCTTCCAGATTCACCACTTTGATTGTCATCCGACTTCTTCGACTCCTCCGCACAGCTGACGTCTGACACTGTACCCTCGGTGTGTGCGACCTCCGAGACGATGTGGTTTACTAGAACCTGCTTCTCCGGGCAAACGACTTCCGGAACTTCCTCCTGGGATCTGGCATTTATTTCCGTGACCTGTTCCTCAGAGTCATTGTCCTTAAAATCTAAAATCACTAAAGAATTTATACATTTTTCTGGCTCGCAGGCGACCTCGTCTACATCCTCCTCCGCAGGACTCTCCAGTTGAACGGCCGTTTCCTCCATTTCTGAATGTTGCACGACATTTTCTTCTGTATCTGAAGTCACAACACCTTCCTCTTCCTCTCTTTCCGTACACTCCCCCTCAAACTCGCTGCCCTCCTGAAAGCCAGTCTCCATGGGCGAGTGCACCTCCACCGGTGTCTGTATCTGACAGCTCCTCTGCTGGGTATCTCCAGCGAGGCCGAGGCCTTCGTGCTCGTCCTGGCCGTCGCCCAGGAAAAAGGTGGCCTCCGTGGGGTCGCGGTCGCACTCGACGACAGCCTCCAGGCGGTTGTTCTCCTGTGTGATGTTTATTGAGGATTTGTCCTCTGCCTTGTTCTTTTCTCGGAGCTCCATTAAACTTGCCAGAGGGTCGGAGTCTCCGCACGAGAGAAGCTCGGGGCTGAAAGTCTCTGTCGTCTGGAGGCTCGGTTGATGAGGTGCTGGGCTGTGCAGAAAGAAGGAGAAACAAAAAACAAAATCAACTCAAACAAAGCTAAATTAAAAAGGTGAAGGGACGATGCATCATAGCTAAAGTAGCTGTACGTCAGGAACTGACCTCTCCATGGACTCGTACGAAACGGTCAAACTGGGCTCCTTGATGGAATCGTCCTCCGGCGTCTGAGCCTGAGCAAGGCCCCAGTTGGACGAGGCATACGTGAGGATGGCGTCGGTCACCGAGTAGGGCGTGTGGCCCTGGACGCAGTCCTGGATGTGACCGACCGGCAGCTGGGTCTGCAGGAAGAGGTGCAGCTGGCTGTCGGACAGGCACACCGTCATGTGCACCACGCTGTCGGGACAAAGGAAGGATGACTATGAATATCTGACATATAGTTGTGTCTGGACATTTTTACAGCATATTAAATACTGAGCTTTTTTTATTTTATTTTAGAAGACTAAGACGAAGAACTAACTTGTCCAAGAACGCCTGAAGTCCTTTTCTTCTCCTCTCCAGAAAGTCCTCATTGCTGAAGGAGAAGAAGGATTTTCCTGGAAGCTCTGGCACCGGCCTGGACGGAGGACAACAAGCACACAGAGTCTCCATTCAACATGTCTGTACACAAAAGCTAATCTACTTCAATAAATCACACAGTTATTTATGAAAACTTTCAAATGTTAATATGCGGCCAAATCTTCCCTCAACATTTTCTTTTCTTTTTTTCGACCACAGTCAGGAACAAAAGAGCGACTTAGAGGAAAACTGCTCCGGCACAAAGGTTTTACTGTCTTCTAAATAAATCATCGAGCAGTATCGATGTTTATGGCAGCGCAACAAGCTGTAAACACATTTTTAACATTTATAAAGTTGATCTGACCAATGTGTTAAGAAAAGCAGCCGACACTGAGCAACAGTGTCGGGGGGGGGGGATATCTGGCTCTTAAGCTTAAATGCTCCGCTATGTTCGTCTCTATCTACGTCTGTCTGCAGTTTGGGGCTGAGCTGAGGTTTTTAATTTGTTTTCAAACAGCTCCAGAGCCCCCGTCCTGGGATGAAAAGCTCTCTTAACATCTTCTCTGGGGAAAGAAACAGAAAACAGGAGGAGGACAATCTGCTCACAGCTACTTACACCAGACCAGTGTTCTTCTGCATCTTCTTCCTGAGCCAGGAGAACTCACTGTAGCGCCGCCGCACGCAGGACGTCTTGGCAGTGAAGGCTTTACTGTTGGTCTGTGGAATGAAACAAACAAACAAAAGAACAAACACATGATCACACGGAGTCAAAGGTGTGAGGCAGTATAACAATCCTGACACACACACACACACACACACACACACACACACACACACACACACACACACACACACACACACACACACACACACACACACACACACACACACACACACACACACACACACACACACACACACACACACACACACACACACACACACACACACACACACACACACACACACACCGTCCTGTGTCTCTGTGGAGTTTCCCCGTCTTGTAAGTAATACCACCAAAATAAAATACTAGTTTTGAAATAATTTAAAATATGACTCGACAGTAGCTGAATTTATACTGAATTTTTAATGTCGTCGTAATTTTGAATCCGTGGTAGGAACAACTGAGTTGTATGGAAGTTGTAAATTATTTAAAGGCAGAATAACACATTTAGTAACATCATAATAAGAAAAGTATGATTTAACACCAACGTAATTTTTCACAATTTACTGCAATGACGTAACAATTACTTCTCGTGTTTTTGTGACTAATGCGACTGGGATGACTCGTGCTGCAGCTGCTAACGGTGGAACGAACGTGTCGTCACATGCCGCCGGGTTCCAGGGACGTGTGTCCAAAGTCCGCTGGTGTTTGCGTAACAAGGCGCCTTCAGACAGAACGCAATCAGTTACAGTGCAGAGCTGCTCTGGTTCAGTAAAGCAGACGGACAAATTCCATGAGATTAGAAGTTCCCCGGGAAGCACCAGCTCTCGTCTCGATCGAGTCACTCACTCGAAGCCGCAATAAACAAAATTGGTAAGCAAGTCAAAATAAATAATAATATATATTATATAATATAGAACTACCTCCACCGTATAGGATGCCATTATTCAGACATAATATTATAGCTGCAGCTACTAGTTTTTATTATTTGATCAGTTGACAAACTGAAAATAAATCCGTAGTAGTAAAAACATTTTTTTTACAGAAACCTCAGACATTTCCTGATTCCTGCTTCTCAAAGAGTGACAATTTTTATTAATTTTTTCCTTTTTCACATGAAAATAAACTTAATATCGTTTGATTTTTGACCGTTGGTCTGATAAAACAAGACGTGGAGATGTCAGATTGCGCTGCGGCAAATTACAACATCTTTAACGATGATTTTTTTGACATTTATAAATATTAACATGCAATATATCAATAACAGAAAAAAACGTACTGTCCAAAATCGTACTGTCCAAAGTGGGAAAAGATATATATATATAAACCAGTAGGAATTATTAGGTCAATAATAAAATACCAAATTTATTTATTTATTTTCAATTTTTTCACATTTTCCCTCCCAAGTAATCCCAATGTTATGATAAAAATATATGAAAAAAGATGGTTGGGTGATTGGATGGCTAAATTAACAGATTCATTTATAATTCTGGAACAATACAAGTGGGGATTTTACAGCCAGGTTTTTATTACAATTTTTTTTAAATTGTATAAAAAAAAATATTTGTAAATTAAATTCAATACTTTCTAAAGCTTTAAAGGTTCCTCAGTGAACTAGTATCGTCTTGTATAATTTTTGTAGTTGCGGAAGTATTTTTCTTGAAGGTGTTTGTGAAGTTATCTGAAATAACAAGAGGAGCAACTTGTTTGGACTTTTCCGTGATTCTGCTCACGTTTATATTCGTGCAAAGATATAACAAACGAACCACAGGACAAACGGTGTGAGATCATGTGATGATGTCTCACGATCTGTTGCCAGTTTCATGAGTCAACATCCGTCCGGGCCACAGAGCCTCACTGCTGACGCAGCAATCCTCAGCACAACACGACCGAGCAGCGCCGAGACACGATAACAACTCCCGTCCACACGAAATGTAAAGAATCCGTCGGCTGCAAACTAAGTGGTTTTCCCTAAGACTCGGGTCAAAAGGGGTCACGAGGTGCTTATCAAGCGTATGGAATCTGACGCTCCAGGTTATTTACTGCTGCTTTTACATTTGACCTGTTTTTGTGTATGACTAAGAAAATTATTTTTACATTTGTTCAGTAGTGGAAAAAAAAACACCTACTGGTAATAGTTACTGACAGAAAACTCCCTCTAACAAAAAATAAAGCAACTCTCATTAAAATACAACGACGAAATCAGCAAATCTTCACATTTGAGAAGCAACAAGGAGAAAAGTCTAACATTTCTGTCTAATGACTTTTAGCTCCAGAACAAATGACTTTGGTACCATAATGTAGCTTTGTGTCAATACTCACATGAAGGAATATTTTAAAATCCACGTATGAATTCCACGAGCCCTCGTTCTGAATGCGGGGATCTTGGACCCGCACGGCAACAAACTCCTGAGGGACGGAAACAGAGTCACACTTTCATTTCGTTGAACTAAATAAAATAATAAAACTGCTTTGGTGTTTGTGACTGTAATCGTGGTTGAAATAACGGAATAAGATCTACATTACTGTGTCTTTTACACACATTTTTTAAGTTCCTTGAAGTGCTTTTAAACATCAGCGGAGGTGTTGTTATTCTTTGGCATTTATCAAGAGAGGAACTTTATTAGAAAAACGGGGTTTAGTGTTGTAGAAAATTCCCTTTTAGGTTTCACTGGAAGATTTGATGAAGAAAAAGAGAATGAGGAAGAAAGTTACTCACATCTTCCTGATTCCTGTTCATCCTACTGAGTGCCGCACTGCAAGAGACAGAAAAAAAGACAATTCAACAAACTGGTTCAGCCGTTGTCATGACATGAGTCGATGACTCATCCCCTGAAACAGAAGCTGGTCAGCTAAAATCCACCGGGGAGCCCTGACAGGCAATTCCCTTCAACCGACATGAGCAACGTATTCAGACTCTTCCAAAGAAGAAGCGTCACTTACCGGGTTTCTTCATGAGCCTTTTCTTTAAACAATAAAGGATGCCACTGCGTGAAATATTTGGTACCAATACCAAAGAAGACTCCCTAATATGATAAAATGTCCGAAGCGATATCTTTTTTTCCTGGTCTCACAATCTTCCCCCGTCAAAAGATATTCTATGGATGATGTCATGTAGCAGAGATTACTGTAGCAGACTGAACTGGACATAAGTTTCTTCCCGCCCTCGAGCCCCTGGCGGATCGTGGACAGATCAATACCTGGGCCAACGGGACACCGGTCGGAGACACTTCCTGTTGGAGGGTCAATAAGAACAACGACCCCAAAGGAGACAAGAAAGAAAAAAACCACGACAACGTTAATGTGCAAATGAGCACGATGAGACGAACAATGGCCGTCGAGAGATGACTGAGGAAAAATAATAACCGCTAAGTCCAAAAATGACACGGTCACATCGTGTACAGGACTTCTCTTTCACACTGGACTTCCTGCGAAGAGGGGGCGTGGTCGTGATGGCTGGGGGGGTGGGGGGCTTTTATTTTCACTGCCCCAGGTCCTCACATTGTTTCATGATCCGTCCATGGTGGAAACTATTTACTCCTCATTAAAATGAAGCAGATGTCGTTGGTGTGATGGGAGTTTGTCTCGATCCATCTCAGAACACAAGTCAACAACCACGAGCAACATTTCACCAACCACATGTGGAGGAACATTCATTCATATTGTACAAACAAAGTGAAAGCTACACAAAACAACTTCCTGTTGACAAGAGTGATTAGACGGTGAAGCTGTCCGAGCAGCTTTTAAAATAAATAAATCAAATGGAGTTAGTTGGTAAACAAGCTGGCTAAAGGAGATGTTAGCTAATGGCTAACAGCTAGCCAACAGCTACTCACTCTCACGGTGTGTGTGTGTGTCGGCTCCGGTCGCGGTGTGAGGTCGGTTGCTGTCGGTGCTGCTCCGGTCCGTCCGTCATCGACGTCCGTGTCTCTGGTTCGAGGGAACCTCCCTCCCCGGACTCAGTGGCTCGAGTCCCGGACCTGCTCCGGGCTCCATTTCGCAAGTCACAAGCGCCGCTGCGACGTCACGACGTCGCGGGTTTTTAATGGGCTTCCGGGAATGCGCGCGTCGACGTAGGCGACGGGGCGTGGTTTAGAAGGGAAAAAAATCGGAATGAATTAAATTAATAACTGATTTGATTGAATTAATCAATTCATTAATGAATTAACAGCAGCACGTTTCCCACAAAATATGTACAATATATACACAAACCAATGTAAAAAATTTACACATTGCAAATAATATAGAGAATAATAATATTATAAAGAATTTACATAAATATGAATAGTGGATATTAATAATGGAAATAGTGCAGTAGTACAATCAGTTACCATAACAATCATTATACCATAATAATAATAATAATAATTATTATTATTATTATTTTTAGTAATATTTATATTCTTACTATTACAGGTTTGAGTAAATATACTCAGTTACTTACTCAGAGTGTGTAAAAACATTATTATTAATAAAGTGAATCAGTTGTTTATCTGTCAGTCAGTCCGATCCATCGATCCAACGATCCACCGATCCATAGATCCACTCCGTTGTTTGCTACCAACTGTGTCATTCACAGATCTACACGTCACACGCGCGGGGTCGCCCGCTCCGGTTCCACATAGCGAGTCCATCCACCTGATCTGTAGATCTGCGCAGCTGCACCGACTCCGTGGCTCCCCCGGTTCTTCTTCGTCTCCGTCTTCTTCTTCTCTGGTTCCGGACGAAGGGGCGGACACGGCACGTTCCTCAACTCAAACAGCGACGCTGTTACTGTACGAGACCAAAAGAAATAAATTAATAAATCCTGTCGTGTTTTGTTTTTGAATCTGGTCTCGGGTGGAACTTTTATTAAAAACCCCGTTAAACTGTAAGTCACGACGAAGGTGAGTGTGTGTTTCTTCTTGTCTCGTGTTGATTGTGTTAGCTAGCTCAGATGTGCATGTTGCTCCGCGGCGGCGGCGGTGGAGGAAAATCACAGTAGCGCTCATTTATGAATTCATATTCCGCATTAAATATGATCCTCTTTAATCGACAAGACATATCAGAGTGTGTTACACTGGTTCTCTGACGAGAAAAGCAACACGGAGGAGACACAGCAGCGAGCTGCGAGCTCCTCCGAGGCCAAGTCGTGCCTTCTTCTTATTGGCTAGCTCACGTTAGCATGGAAACCATCCTCCTCATCCGAGGATGGATGCTTATGTTTTTTCTTCCCAGTTTTTGAAATACGTTCGATATGATCTCTGCATTTTCTTCACTAACCGTCGAGTCAACGTGATGCTGCAGGGCGATGAACACAGCAGCCGTCACATCTGTGTTGTTGTGACATAGACACTGATCCACCTCGTGCAGTTATCATGTGTAGTGTACACGATAATCAATTATTAAAATCAGGTGAGTGTCATGTCGCACACCAGCTCGGACACGTGTCACAACAACAACAACAAATAAGAGATCATATGCTTTACCCCACGTCAGAAGGTACATGTGTAAATTAGGCTTTTTTTTTGCTATTTTTCCATATCTGAGATCAAATTAGACAATTTTTTTCAAGCAAAATTATTGCTTTTCTTTGTTTAGGGCTGCAATTTTACGATTATTTTCATTAAAGATCAATCTGCCAATTTCTTTTCCAGATTAATCGATTAGTTGTTAGGTCCAAAAAATTGTGGAAAATTTCCCCAAACGCCAAGATATTTTGTTTTGTCCACAAACCAAAGATATTTAGTTTACTGTCATAGAGGAGCAAAGAAATCAGAAAATATTCACATTTAAGAAGCTGTAATGATAATTTTGACTTTTTTCTCACCATAAAAACTACTTGGAATGATTAATCGATCATCAAAATAGTTGGCGATTATTTTAAGTCGATTATTAATCGATTAACTGTTGCATCTTTATTATATATCATTGAGATCAATATTTTTTTAGACTGTAAGTTGCACAAAAACGTCTCTGCAATTCCCCAGATTTTCAAAAGACTAATCGATGATGACAACAGTGCCAGCTCTAGACAGAATTAGCAGACACATAAATGGGCGGTTGAAGTTATAGAATATCACAAATATGAAAGGCGTGGACTTGCTGGTCGTCTGCGTAGCCTCACGTTGTCGCCCGTGTATCTATTGTCCACTGAATCCCGTTGTCTCCAATGCTGTTTTCTCCTCTCTACCGATCTTGACGTGGACCAGGAACCGACTGGTCCCCAGGTCTACCTGCTGAGTATGAGCCTGACTACAGAGCCCCCTAACGATGGTGGTCCCACTGTTACAGAAGGTTTTATATACGTCATTACTCTCTAACATTCATCTCTCTGTACTTATCCTTGTGCGTAAAGCTGTGTGTGTGTGTGTGTGTGTGTGTGTGTGTGTGTGTGTGTGTGTGTGTCAAGAGTGAAGGAATGGATGAAGGAGTGTTGTCCATTCGTTTGTGAAGCAGACAGTGTAAACACAGCGTCACAACACTAATGTGAACATACTACACGCTGCCACCGAGTCGTAACACCAGAGCCCGACCGACCGACCGGTTGACCAATAATATCGGCCGTTACCGATATGTCGGTGAAAGGCTCATTTCGGCAGATGTTATTGGATATGTTTAGAGTCCGACCGACATATTGGTCGGCCGATAATATCGACAGATATTAGCCTTTTTACCGACATCGGTATCTGCGCTTCTGTTTACCGATCTTTTATTGTACAGAATAGATGCAGAAAAAAGCATTTGATTACCCTAAAAAAAATTAAGTTTATTTTCTTAATTCAAGTTCTATATATTTGGCTGTATTTGTTTTTTATTCATAGTTATTTATGATAAAGATTATGGTCAAATGAAAATATCAAGCCTCAGTTACATTTCGGTTTGATAACGACATCTTTGGAATATTTGACAGACAAAAAATAAATATATATCGGCTGATGTATCGGTATCGAAAATCTTGTTGTCACTAATATCAATATCGGCTACTAAAAAAATCAATATCGGTTGGACTCTACTTATAACACCTGCAGGCAATAAGATAAATTCAGTTTCATGGCTCAGCAGTCATATTTTTTATTCTCTTTTTTTCTTTAGAAGTGTGTGTACATCAGTAACTTTCTGCTTGTTCCCCAGGAGAGAGCAACAAAATGATTCCGGCGGAGAAGAAGGACAAGAAGCCGGACGATGTGGCCGAGGAGGAGGAGGAGGAGGAAGAGTACGTGGTAGAGAAGGTCCTGAACCGGCGGGTGGTGAAAGGGAGAGTGGAGTATCTCCTCAAGTGGAAAGGCTTCTCCGAGTGAGTGCGTCGTCTGAATCAGAGTTCACGTTCACGTTATCACGACAAAGAATAGAATGAAACACCAGCATGCTCAACAGGTGGCTGCGTTATGAATTAAATGTCTAAATGTGACATTATTTTAAAAAAATCATCTGCAGAGAAGACAACACGTGGGAGCCAGACGATAACTTGGACTGTCCAGATTTGATCGCGGAATTTCTGCAGTCCCAAAAAACGGCACACGACGGGAAGAGGAAGGCGGCCGGAGAGGCGGACGGAGACGAAAGTAAATCGAAGAAGAAGAAAGACGACGTGAGTCACAATTCCTTGTTGTCGTCGTTGTTTTTTTTATATACGCTTGTTTTATAGATATTTTTTTGGCACAGTTAAGGGTTGAAGTTCGTTTCTGCCCTCAAACATAAAAATAATGCGCTCCTTTTAAACAAATGGTGACATCTACTTACACAAAGAGTTTTAAGTTATATAAATATTTAATGATGGACTCGATATGAGTATTGCCAGTTGCCGCAAACAAGGCAACGTCCATCAAAAACATTTGTTGGTTTAAAAACACACGTCACTTTTGCCACGTTTTGCACCTGGCGTCTACTCGACTCCGGAGTTTTCAAGCCCTTAAAACAGACTCTTGAAGAGATTTGACTTTGGGGTTGTGGGAAATTTAAAACAGGCATTTCTCATAATCTTCAGCATTTTATCGCCAAAATGATTAATCGATGAAAAAGTAAAAAAGGAGTTGTGATGATAAAAATAATCATTAGTTGCAGCTTTAGCCGTATGTCAAAGAAAAACTTTCATTAAAATGATATTTCACAAAACTGACTGAGCTCAAACTGATTTTCACTTTTTCACAATTTCCAGGCAGCATTTAGAAAAAGAACTACACATAAATATATAGCTGAAACAGTTAATAGATTAGTAATCGACTAAGAAATTAATCGCCAACTATTTTGATAATCGCTTCGGTTTTGATGGGGGAAAAAAGTTAGAATTTCTCTGATTTCAGCGTCTTAAATATGAATATTTTCTGGTTTCTTTGCTCGTCTGTGACAGTAAACTAAATATGTTTGATGTGTGGACAAAACATCACCTCGGGGTTTAGGAAACACGACCGGCATTTTATGGACCAAACAACTAATCGATTAATCGAGAAAATAATCGACAGATTCATAGATAATGAAAATAGTTTTGATTGATCAGAGTTGTTATTTTTCTTGCCTTGTGATGCTCAGACGGAGAAGCTCAGGGGCTTCGCTCGAGGTCTGGATCCAGAGAGGATCATCGGTGCCACAGATTCCACAGGAGAACTCATGTTCCTCATGAAATGGTTTGTGTGAAGAAGACGATGCACGGCACAGTAACTGTACTGAAACGTGTCATTGTACCAAATGTACAAGTCGGTTAAATCGTCTTCATTGTTCCATGTTGCTCGCGCAGGAAAAACTCGGACGAGGCCGACCTGGTGCCGGCGAAGGAGGCCAACGGGAAGTGTCCGCAGGTGGTCATCTCGTTCTACGAGGAGCGACTCACTTGGCACTCGTATCCCACCGAGGACGAGAAGAAGGAGGAGAAGAACTAGCGCAGCGGCGAAGAAACAAAACAGAATATCATTGTACTTTCAAAACCGGGGAGTTTGGTGGGGAGGGGACAGAGCAAGACGCAGCCGGACTCATTTGTTTCTCAGCGTAGTGTCACACATTTGATTCTACTTTAATCTGGATAAGATCTAAATGGGCTTCGGCCCCGTCTCATTACACTTAAGACAGTGTTACTTCTCAGTGTCCGCTCGAGGTTTTAAGAGTCGTCCGACCGTTTCAGCATCATCTTGAACACATCGTTCAGGTCCAGTGCTCCGACATCGTATCAGTGAGGTGATGTTTTTTTTAAAAATGTCCTTATTGTGCCATTTCCTTTACTAGGTAGTTCCCGTACGACTTGTTTGTTGGTGTACGATTATGAATCTCCTCAGTGAATCATGAGCTCACTGGTAATCTTTGTAGTGGGGTTTTTTTCATTACGTCTTGCTTGTCACTTTTTTGAAATAAACCACTTTTTGTTAATCTGCCGTTCCCAAGCTGGTGTCACTTTTAATACGACTGTTACAGCTGTCGAGTATTTTCGTTAGACTTTAATCTATCTAAGTATTTTCTCTGTCGAATAATCGTTTGATCCTTTAAAACATCAGAAAAACCAGAAGTCTTGTTTAGAGCACGACTGATAGAGAAACAAGATATTTTTTGTTGATTTATCAGCAGATATTTTTTGTTTTTTACATGACGTCTGAAGATATCAAAATCAAATCCTTATGACAAATAAATAATAGTATATTTTTACAGTTTAACCATAAATAAATAAATAAATAAATAAATAACAAACACAACCAAATATATAGAACTTGAATTAAGAATTATTTTTTTTACATAAAAAGTAAGCAGGCACATCCATTTACGCATTGGAAACATATTTGTAAAATTTGTATTGATCATTTTAAAAGCATATGCTATTACAATATGCTATTATTAGACTACAATTTGTTATGGACAAATTACGTAAAAACAATTTCCAAATGTTCTCGTTTTTTTTTTGCCCACTTAAAAGCTTCAAACGTTCACATTTGAGAACCTGGAGACATAAAATTTTAGTTTTTCAATGAATTAATCACCTGGCGAACTGTTGCAGTTCCATTACCCAGTTCTGGTTCTTTGCGTCATACAGTCGTGTGGATCGAGCGGAACCATTCATGACAACCAGAACACACGAGTCACGGGTGAAAATAAAAACACTTTATTAATCAATAAAAACAACTTCTCGATTGCCAGCAGATATCTCAAAAACAGGAAAACTACATCCAAACTCAAAAGCAGAGAGGGTGTGAGACCGTGGTGGAGACATTGTGGACAGACAGACAAAAAAAAAACGGCATTAAAATCTGGACGAACAGACATGAAAATATTTACACGACGAGACGGACAAAAAGAAAAAGTGCACTAAGTAGTAGCAGTACTAAGTAGTCGGTGCTGCGCTGGAGTTACACTGGAGTGAATGTTAACCAGAGTTTCATGCCTGAATATCACATTTAATGAAGACGTTCCTCGGACATCGTCGAGTTTCCGTTCAGCCTCTTGTAGAATATTCAAGCTTAACCGCGATCTCAGCTGCAACAACTGACCTGTGTGTATTCAGATTATTATTATTATTTTTTGTCTTTTAAAGAGATGTGATGTAAATGTAACACACGTTACTGACGACATCCGTTCAAACAGACGAGTAATAGCACTTCTACGTTGAGAACGTTTTTGTTCTCAGAACCTTTAAAGTGAACATTAATGAGATTGTGAGAGGAAGTGGCCTCGACACCTCATAACGACTCGGCTCACTTTGCGTCGTCAAACACAAAAACTCATCGTAGCACTCGTGAAGTTTGAGCCAAACGAATTGGCTTTACAGCAGTTTTTTTTTGTTTTTTTTTTTAAAGTGGCTTTCATTGGCAAATAAATAACAAAACAAAAAAAGGGATTTCGCTTAAGTCACAGCGACGACTGAGTCGGTTTCAAGTTAACGCTCATAACGGGGGGCGTCCCGGAAAATAAAAATAAAAAACCATGGTGACGACTCCTGATTCGTCACATAATCTTCGAAACTCTTCATGATGACGACGATGACGATTACAGGCTCTGTGCAAAGCTTTCAAATCAACAAAAGAGGATGTAGACTTTTTTTTATGTAAAGTTGATTTGACCTATAACCTTTTGCTTATACTACAGATTATGAACAGTTAATGAGATGCCTCCCCTAAACGCAGCTCCCGCATTTAAACCCGGCGGCGGCGGAAGGAACAGCGACAGACACGGCAAAATGCATAATAGCCAAGCCTTTTAAAAGACAAATTACAGTGCTATGTATAATTCATAAGGGAAGTCGATACATTATGCTGAATGCAGCGTGTCTCCTCCTCTTGCAGGACTTCACCTCCAGGGCTTCTTCTTTTTCTTTTTTTTTTAGCAGTGGCCAAAAACCCGGGAACACTTAAAGCACTTTTCCCCGTCTCTCAACATCCGCCTTCCACACATCAAACCCGATCTCTTCCGGGTCTCGTGTGCCGCTCTCGTGCGCACCCCCCCCCCTCCCACACTCAAAAACTGGAATTGGTGATGCAGAACCTACAGAATCCAGAGTGCAGTGTTTTGAGCGAGACGCCCCCACACACAACCTTTGGTTAGCCATAGGCATGCTAAACACGACGGGACTTCCTTTAGCCTTTGGTATCTAAACTCCCGACCACAGACGCCGCAACGTAAAAGCTTCAGTGACTGAAATATCACGTAAAGTCTCCGGGTGGTGGGACGTGACCTGTCAAAGTCCTTTAAAACCCTCAGTGCATAGGTGCTCCGACCGTCCTCGTCGACCGTGTCCTTCCACCCCCACAAATCTTCTACGTTCCTCAGTGGTTTGGTGCAAAAAGGATCGAGAGCAGCTAAAACAAAAAAATTCCTAATAGCTCCTTTTATGTCCTTTTCCTCTCCCCGCTCATTGTTTCCCCCCACCCCCCCGTCTAAATCATGAAATATCAGTACTCAAACGAAGAGCAACTTCTGGTTCAAAGTTTTTCCGGGGGGGGGGAAATAATAACATAACTGGAGGAACAGAAGGAAAAAGGGAGAAACAAATGCAGGAAGAGTAGAGTCAACAGTGCCATTTTTCTACTCACCAGAATCTTCTCAAAGGAAAAAAGGACATCTCTCTCTTGCTTCTGCAGAAATCTTTCCTACTGATTTTTAGCAAAGTGACAGAATAAACAGCGGTTTGTCCCGTCCCCCCCGTCCCCCCTCACTTCTTTTTGTCCTTCTGTTTTTTCTCGGGCTTGCGGCTCTGCTCGGCCGTCACGCTGCGGGGCATGATCAGCACGCTGCCGTCGGCGCTGTACTGTAGCGAGTACTCGCTGGGAGGATAGGGCCGGCCCTCCTCGTCCCGCAGCTGAGTGAACACCTCCTGGTACAGACTCTGCATCTTCTGCTTCATCTGCCGGATGGAGCGGATGAACTCCATCTTCTCCTTCAGCAGCCGGGCCTTGTCGCGCCGCAGGTCGTGGACGCCCTGCTCCAGGTTTATGATGGTGTCCAGCTTGCGCTTGCGGCAGTTCTGGGCCGCCATCTTGTTCTTGCCGCGCCGGCGGATGTCGCGGATGAGGGCCAGCTGGCCTTCGCTCAGGTGGTGCTTGGCCAGGAGCTCGTTGAACTCCTCGACGGGCAGGTTGATGATCTTCTCGTTGGAGAAGGGAATTTTCATGGACCGGGCGCGGCGCTCGTCGCGACTGGCGTGCTTGTCGAGCAACTCCTGGCTGGGCTGAAACTTGGAGCTGGATTTGTCTCGGACAGTTTTCTTCACAGACGATATGGGGAGCTCCGGGTGCTCGGCGAACTCGGAGGAGAGCGGCAGGTTGTAAGTGTGGTTGTGGCCGATGCTGTCGAGCTGAGGGAGGCCGTGGAACTGCGAGGGGTCCTGATAGCTCATACGGCAGAGCTTACTGTACTCGGGCTGGTAACCGCCGACAGCACCTTCCTCCGTCTCCACAGTGGCCACCTCGGAGTCAGTGCTGTAGCCCACGGCGCCTTCCTCCGAGAAGGTGGCAGACGTCGAGGAGGAAGACGCTGCCGAGGAGCAGGATGTCTCGGAGCTGCTCGGCGAGGCCGGGCTGTGGCTGGAGTCCAGGGACAGACCAGAATCCGAGTCGAGCTCGTCCTCCAGCTGGGACGCCTGGGCCTGGCTGAAGCCCTCCTCCATGGCAAGGTCCAGCAGGCTGATCTCGTCCAGCATGGACTCCTCCAGCAGGGTGCTGAATGGATCAGGCAGGATCGGTGTGGAAGTAATGTTGTTACTAGAGCTGCTGTTTATGTGCGGTGGGAGGAAGATCCCGGTCAGGTTAGTTGCTCCGAACGTGGAGTTGACGTTGGTGGAGTTGCTGGAGGAAAGTCTTGGCGTGGCGGTTCTCGGGGCGACGCTGACGGAGTCCAACTGGGGGCCGAAGATCGGGGGGAAGTCTTGGCTGCAGCTGGGGAGGGAGGCCTGGTGAAGGCTGACGTCCTGGTTTATCGGCGTCGGGCGAGTGGCAGGTCCAAAGCTTCCCTCCGCGTTGGTCTCGGGCGTCCCACTTGTTCCACTGACACTGCTGGAGTTGGTGTTGTTCACTTCCATCGCCTTCGAACGATAAACATTTTGTTATGGGAAATCTTTCTCTCAAATTATAAAGCATACTTGTACAAAATAATTCTCTTTACATAGCATATCTTTCTTCTAAACCACTGTCGTTTTGGATCTACTCACGTCAGTTCCCAGACAATAAATACTAACGGCCTCACGAGGACAAACATATACATCTCAAGAAAAGGAGGGGGCGTACTTGTAGCTCCATGATGGCCATGATGTCTTGCCACTGCTGCTCAAGGTCTAACTGAGGCTCTGCGGGCGGCAGCTGTGGAGCCAGAGGGACGGCCTGAGACGTGGAAGGAACTTCATCAGTGGACGCCGCTATTTCTGGGGCGACAACCGGGGCTGGGAACTGATTGAAAATGTCAATTGTAGGTTTTCCACATCAAATAAATAAACTAATCTCTCCCTTGACGATGCTCACGTGTCCTGTGAAACAACTAACTGTTTTTTTACCTCAGATTCTTCTCCAAAAGGGAACGTGGCCTCCAACAGCCTCAAACATTCCTGTAGAGACAGCGAAGTCTGCGAGCCAAGCCCTGGGAGCTACGACAAAAAGACAAAGTTGTGTATTAGGATTATATTGTGTATAATATTTCCCAGGTACCTCAGGACTGTCCTGGATCATCAGCTGAGCAACATGAACCCACGTGGGGGGAAACCATGCTGCACTTTACTGCAACTTCCGGTTGGCTTCGTGTTTTTTTTATTTATCTTGCCTCAAAAAACAGCCGACGGAGAAATAACTGGTTATGAGCATCGTTATTCGGGGAGGGTGCAGCTCGGCCTCGTACTGTATATCCTAATAGTGACCGAAAAGAAGAGGCTGTTTGTAGCATTGCATTATGGGAGGATGGACACTGTGTGGTCACTACGTTTCACTCTGTTAGGACTCAGTTTCACTTTCTGATTCATCAGGGGGAAAATAATAAAACCCCAGTACCCGTGTTGTGATGTGCATATTGTGCCGATGCTTATAAAATGATCCCGTATAAATATAAACTACACAACACTTATAGACTTGCAAAGACCGAGGAGCTATTTTTGGGGCAGCCCTGCGTCTGCATTTCCTCTCCTGACTGAATCATTAGCACAAAAGATAAAATGACTGCGTTAGAAGATGATCTGGATATATGTTGTTTTTTTAAACATAAAGACTAGACAAGAACTACAACTTCCAAGGTGCATTTTGGCAACAAGCATCCGCCCTAAATGACGAGGTGGAAGCAAAACATAAGAGAAGAGGAAGCTTTAAAAAAAACAACAACACAATCTTCGGCTAGAATCAGCTCTGGAAAAAAAAGGTAACACTGGTGTCCATAGCATAAACCTCTTGGATGTGGGAGCTGAGTATATCGAATGGAATAATTGAAACGGCAATAAAACATGGGAGACGAATGCGTCCGGAACTTCGTGGCCCCCCATACTTACAACTCTATACAGGTTGGGAGATCAGCAGATGGATTTAATGGTAGTTTAGCTTTTGAATTAAGGCCAAAATCATATATTATCTTAAGGTTTATTTAGTTTCACATCACAAAGGGGCAGCAGCGTCTGCGTGGGTGGGGGGATGGTGCTGTTCGAGTGTGCTTCTTTATCAGAAAGAAACAACAACTTTGCCACAGATACCAGCGCTGGGTGTGGCTGCGTGTGTATGAATCACATTTTTTTGGGGGTGAGTATTACATGTTTATGTCACTGGGAGCAGAGATTCTTAGCTGCTTGTGACCCACTGAAAAATTCACATGGACGTATAACCGTCCAAGTGTGATGATGAAGCTGTATCAAGACATGGTAAAAATAAGTGTGTGTGGCTTTCTGTAACTTTAAAAGTGTTCCTGCATCAAACCTGTCACGGCTTGATTTTCTTCATCTCACCTTTCGGCCATCCGAGACCTAAACGCGTGGACTGGCGTGACTCGACGAGATGATTCCATTTTATGCACAGTGAACTCAGTTGTTATGTCTGCGATGTTTTGTGGCAAATGGTGAAGATGATCTCCACATAGGTAGAAGCTCATTTTTTCAAGCAGAGAAAATTAGCTTTTATCACCAGCGGGGCAGCTCGCAGGTTTCCAATTTGTTTTTTATGTATCATAAGGCAGTTAAATGTGCCACCTCCCACTGGACGGAGCTCCAGGATATGGAAAAAAAAGAGGCATCGAGTCTACGAACCTGCTCTGGAATACTCTCTCCGGTCTCCCCGTCCACCGGCTGGGCCTCTTGTAGGTTCACTCCGTTCCTCCAGCTCTCCTGCTCCTCGTCCGTGTCCTTGCTCTCCGGCGGGCTGGGCTTCTCCTCCTCGCTCTCCTTCTGACGGTTGCTGTAGTTGAACACCTCTCTCCCTGCGCCAAGGTCGATGTCCTGTCGCCACAGGATGTCAATCAAGTCAATGTCCTGGAAAAACATATAGCAACCATTGAACAATGGCCCTGCGCAGAGAAACATGACTTTAATAAACAGATTTTTTGTGTGTGTAGGCATTCAATCTAAATTCAGATTGTACAAATCCAACATATTGACAGTATTTACGCATTTGTGATAATAAATTACGCTCACAGTATTATCTTTTACACAAGCAGTTTTTAAAAAAAATCTCAGTCAAGTGGGTAATTTTGGGAGGAGCCAGAGGACAATCATGTAACAGAAATACGGTCAGATGATGCAACCATGACATAACCACTTGGGCACGGTGGTTAATCATGTGATCAGGAAGAAGTCTTGGTTTATAACAGGCCAAGAATAGCTTTATGTGACCCCTTCCCCACCCGCCCCCCATTCAAATCCACTGCATCGATATGGCCATTGTGTACAAAACATATTAAAGTTTATTATAAAAGATAAACTAAAAGTCAAATGACAAGATTACATGTCGTGACCAGAACCACAGCTGCAGTGAATGTAACTCGACCGGTTTGACAAATAATATCTGACACCGAGAGAAGGACCAGAGGTATGGACCAGGAAATATGCTGGAGAGTAATGTTCCCTAAAATTTAAAAAAAATGGGGAATCAAGTTACCAAAGCTAAAATTGTGATGGAACTTATTCGCAGCAACAACAAAATCAGATTGATAGAGTTAAGTCGGCGTTGTTTCTAAAATCAGGAAAAAAGCAATATTTTTCAGAATAAGTCATTTGTTGTTCACCTGGACGAAGACTGATTTACTACTAGATTAGGCCATTAGATAAAAAATACATTCAGCCCAACATTTAATTTCTAATTCCCCTTAAATATCTGCTGTTTGACAGTGTTGACAATGAGCATCGATCACAAGGAGGCGTTTACCCCCCTCCTCGTGACGGATGCCCCTCAGGTGTTCGCTGCAGTACCTCTTTGGTGAGGTCGTCATTGCCGTCCCGGCTCCCCTGCTCCTGGGTGCCCTCCGGGGCCACGGCTCCCAGGCTGCTGTCCGCTGTGTTCAGGTTGTACGTGGATTCAGGTGCTCCGCTTCCTCCCCTCATGGCCGGGGTGGCGTCGGGGTCGTCAACGTCCTCTAGGCCGGCCCCATTGTCCAGGGCGATGCTGGCGCTAGACTGGCTGCTGGCGGACACCACAGTCTCCGAGTCCCGGTGAACTAGCCAGGCGCTGAGCTCGGTACTGGGCACGGAGAGGCGATCCAGCTGGCGCACCTGGTTCAGCAGCCGCCGAGTGGTGAAGAAATGGTCCAGGTCCACACTCTTTGGATGGATGCCATAGCCGTCCAGCGTGTTGCGCAGGTTGTGAAACTGGGTCTGGGTGTAGGCCGAGCTCGGGCCCAGGATGATCTCTCGCAGTGGGGGCAGCTGATTGCTCAGATAGGTGTCGACGTCCACCCGCACCCCAATGAGACTCAGAAGGATGGTGAACTGAATCAGGCCCTCTGTGAAGTACTTTTTCAGGTAAAGCATTTCTTTACAAAGGAACAAAAGGTGAAAGTAAAAACTAAAAACAAAAACGGGGCCAGCTCCTTTGGATTAATACTTCCGTACTAGTACTAGAAGATGGGAGGTGGAAGCATGCACATTGAAAAGTGGATAAAAATAGTGAGGTGGGGGGCAGGGTCTTAGGGTCTGTAGGTTTTAAAATACATATACGGTCCAAGATTGGGTTTCCACTTCTGCCAGAGTCCAGTTTGTGCTCAGAGCTTTGTTCTTCATAAGGGTGTCATCTTCCAATTCCTGGCAAAAGTGAGAAATGGCATTTTATTGCTCTACAGAAAACTACATTCTTTTGCTTTCTCTCTCTCTCACACACACACACACACACACACACACACACACACACACACACACACACACACACACACACACACACACACACACACACACACACACACACACACACACACACACACACACACAGCTCTTACCTTCCTACATTTGTATTACACACATGTTGATAAAAATAAAATCTGGACTAGCTAGCCCCACTGCAGCCACTCCATCCTCCCCAAGACTAGAGAAGTGATGTCGGCTCGCTGTGCCTCTTTCATTCTTGGTGAAATTCAGCAGGTCAGAGCTGATGATGGAGCTGATGATGGAGCACACTCAGTCTCAGCAGCAGACACCACCACCACCACCCCACCCTTGGACAGGGACAACTACTTCTGGTGGGTGCTGCTGAAGGTGAATGAGGGAGTCGGGAGAAGTCGCTGGCTACAGCACACGCACCAACGACAACGTAAGGTGGCGGGGCAGGGTCCCTCCCTCCTCCTCCTCTTCCGCCTCTAGCTCCTCCGAGGCTAACTTGTGCTTCTGGAGCCCGGCCGCGGCACAGTCGCCATGCTGGCATCGATACGCGTCGTCGACACATTAGCGAGTCGACTTGCATCGCTTTCCTTTTTTTTTTTTTCTTTTCTTTTTACCACCCCCGAAAAGTGACAAGTTGGCTCGACTGTCATTTTATCTAGTGGCATCAAACAATCTCCCTGGCAACAAGTGGTGAAAAGACGAGTGACAAGCTCGCCTGGCCAATCACGGGCCTCGAGCGCAGTGACGACACATGACTCCAGCCGGCTCCGGCCAATAGAAATGCAGCACGGGTGGGGCTCGACGGAAAACACTAAATTACTATTGGTCCTCAGAGCCCGACCGGCGGTGCTAGCCTTGTTAGCTTAGTTCGCTGCTAACTACCGTAACAATTACCAACTACTTTGGAAAGTGACTTTAACAACACACGGCGCCTCAACCAGTCGTTCACGCACGAACACCGCGTGTCAATCCACCGGTCCGCCGTCGCGAGTCCATGTCACGGGTCGTTAAAATGCCCCGTGTCCGCTTGTAAACGTATCAGTTAATTGAAAAACCCTATTGATTTGATACTTACGCGTGGACAATATGTCTTCATGCCCGAGAGGATCCGCTTATCGGCTGAGAACCACGTTGGAACACTTCTTCACAGCGGGCTCCACAGTGCTGCCGCGTTTAGCCTTTCCTCGCTGAATGGCCCACCATGACTTGCACAAATGCTAGCTGGCCCCGGCTAGCTTAGCAGCGCCGCTTGACACCAAAACACGCTTTCGCACTGCGCATGCGTAGAATGTTCTAGTGGCTGGCTTTCATCAGCTTCCAGGATTACTTTTTTTTTTTTCTTACACAGAATAAACCAAATAAAATCGCATTTAACAGATTCAGGGGAGTTATATTAACGGCATTAAAAAATGTTTTATCCAAAACAAATTTTAAAAGTTTGAGGTGGAAGAAATCGAAACCAGGTCATATAGATGTAAAAATACTCCAATTTACAAGATCATAACTGCATTCACACGTGTATTTGATTACAAGAACCTTATTGTCAGCAAATGGTTGTCAAAGTATTTTTTATTTTTTACTATGCCAAAAGATAAACCTGTTCCGAACTCCCTCTGTTCTTACACCCGGAATCAGAATAAGGGAAATAAATGAGAAAAACATATTCCCCGTGGTTTAAAATTTGCATATGGAAATTCCTCCAGGCGACAAAAATAAACTGAATAAACTAAAATGAAAGTCTCCCAACTCTGTCACATTTTAATCTGTACCTTTAAAAAAACGTGGTTCTTTTACAGGAAATTTGAAAGAAATTATTTGGAAAAAACACATCTGTAAATTAAAGCATGACAAGAAAGTATTCAATATTGTTGGTGTACTTTTTACATAATTCTTTTACTCTTATTTATTAAATGCAATTAGAGGTTGATGTCGATTTCACTGCCTGCTATTCTTTGGGGGGTTTCCATCACAGCTCTCATGAAGTTTTTATGTCTTCAGCTGTTGTTGAAGTCCTCGGCTGATACGTTCGATGTCAGTGCACCAGTAGTTTCTTTTTCGGGACATCTGAATCAGTCGTATCGGCAATTGATGGGGTAAAACAAAAGGTGCTCTAAATAGTTTAACCAGGAAATAAAAGCTGCAATTCTGAAACTCTTGTCTCATTCATCTTCTGATTTAACACCCAAATGTCTTCAGTGTACAACAAATCAACAATGCTGATATTTGTCACAACAACACTTCTGTTAAAAAAGCTTTAAATGATCAAATGAAAAAAAAACGTAACACAAAAATACTTAAAATTAAATACCACTTTTATTTCTTTTTCTGATTATTTTTTGTGCATTTCTGTCAAGCTCACTATATATTGACGCCCATCAGGTTGACAGGCCTGTTGTGGTATCGCTTTGAAATGTCTGCTTCAATCTGCAATAAAACAAAAATACAGTTGAAGTCAGAAATAATACACAAGCACTACTCATGCTTCTAATTCTCACGTGCTGGGAAATCACCAACGCCGTGAACAAAAATAAATTGAAAGAGTAATCCAATACCAGTCTCTGGAGTTCTCGGGTGCACCCTGCCAGCAGGTCGACGCGAGGCTCCAGTCGGGACTGCTCCGCCAGGGCTTCCTGCCTCCTCTCCGCCATGGTGGCTCCTTTCAGCACCAGAATGTCTGCCTGCTTCAGCTTCTGTCTCAGCACCTCCGACACACGTTCGACATACCTGAACGCAACACATTTTACATAGAGAACAATTAGACAAGCAGTCGAAAAAAGCAAGTATTTTCACCAAACTGTCCATGCAGAATTGACGCTCTGAGTCATGGCGGCGTGCTGTACCGTGGCGAGGCCTGGATCATAAACAGGTGCTGCATCCGCAGAGAGGTGAGCCGGCCCAGCAGGTCCTGCACCTCGGACAGCATCTCACGGATGTGCTCACGGGTCTTGCCTTGGATGATGGAGGGAGCCAGCTGGAACTGGCTCATCGACACCACATCTCCCTCCTCTCCCATCTCACTAATGCGCTGGGTTAGGAAAACCTCCAGCTGCAACCGACACATGGAACCAGAGTCACTTCTTTGGGTTAGATGATTTAATCTGTTCATTCAAATACTGTCTAATAAAGGAAATGTTGACCCCATTTATTCACTTCCACACAGTCTGATTTCTGTGACTGTCAACTCCTTGCAAGTTCAAACTAATACTGTGAATTCTATTTTACGCAAATGGTCCTTGAGGTTTGGAATAACTGGTTTTGAATTTGCACATGTGAACATAATGTTTAGTAGCTACAACAAAAGGGTTCCTGAAGCCGATATTAATTTCTTTTTTTGGTCACATGGGGGCAGCAGAAACAAACTGTAAACACAAAATCTGCTATTTTACTCAATGATTTTTTTGGAAATATCTTTGTTTGGTTTCTTATTTCTTAAACATTACTGTATACACAGACATGAATTGGAAGCACACACTCAGAAGAAGAAGAATGACGACACGAGATGACTCTACTCGTTACCTCCGTGAGCTCATCGATGAACTGGCTGCGTGACTGAGAGTTCTCCAGCAGCGTTAAAGCGTCCTCCCCCCGGGCCACGCCCTCCGGACCTAGAAGATGATACACGCCCGTCTTTAGCAAACGCACATTTGAGCGAGAGCTGAGCATGTGGTTATTTTAACTGACAAAAAGGTCAAAATACTTACAGTCTGCGCCCACATCTACAATTTCAATTTCTATGGGAGCTGCTTCACCGTCGCCCCAGTCGATACCACCTGCACCAGTGTCCTGTCGATAAATATTATTATATTTAAAGTTTGTCTGTCAGAAATATGCCCACATGCCCCTTACAGACAAACTAATTGCCCTTTTACCCTCAACACCACTCCTCATGTTCCAAATGTGCTCATTTGAGTGAATTGCTGTAGAAATGTTGTAGACTGGATCTAGATAATAGGAGTTGAATAATATGAAAGCTGAACGACGACTGTGTGTGTATAAAATCAACACGTCGAGGTGTCATACCTCTGAGTTTGGCTCCAGACTGATTCCCCAGTCGATACCGTCCTCAACAGTGACAGCAGAATTAACGTCTGTTCCTCTGCCAAAGTCGCCCCAGTCGATCTGTGAGGCAGGTTTTAAAAATAACAAACACAGAAGGAGAAAAAAAACCAAAGTCAGTTGCAGTGAGCTGCCACATGAGTCCTGGGGTTTTATTATAAAAGCATCATAACACTTACAGCCATGGTAATATGACATTTAGAAAATTAACCGAATAGGAAAAAATTGGCGGATTTAGGAGGAATTTAAGAAAACAAAATGTGACAATGGGGATTTTTTTTAAAACCATGGATCCAACTTGGAAAGTTTTAGTAATATGACTCATAAATGTCCACGCGTGATCAGTGCTGAACATAGTGAGAGAAACTGACTGCATCGTCTGCAGCTGCATCAGGAGCTGCGTCCTCCGCCGCCGGCCTCTCGACAACTGTGGGGACTTTCCCCGACCTCCACTCGTAAAACGTCGCGTTTCCTCTCTTCTGGGCGAACGTCAACATCGGCAGGACTGGATCAGACCTACAGATGATACCATGTGAGCTCAGATCAAGTAAATAAAGAAACCACAATAACCACATAAACTACATAAAAATAAAACACAAATACAACCATGTATATAAAACTTGAGTTAAGAAAAGAGACATGATTTATTTAATGAAAAACGTAAACATAAATGCAAATTTTCTGTACAATAAAAACTTTCATATGGGTAAACATTATATATTTCTGTAAAAGGGTCATATTTTCTCAATATAATAGGCCAACCGATCCATCGGTCAGGCTCTACTAGGAAATGTAGTTGTATTTATACCAATCTATGAAATAATACATTATTTTGAAACTCATTATGGGCTTTATAAATCAATGGTAGTCAAATATAATAACAACTTTCTGAAAGACTGAGCGTCACAAAGTGAGCCGGTTAAAGAGAGGGAACAGAAGCGCATAGAAACAGACGGTATACTCACCACTCACATACAAAGTTTGTGAAAGCAGCATAGAGTCGGATTTGCTCCTCTAATCTTGCCGCGTCCTTCCCGACTTCCTCGAGAACCGCCGGCAAGTCTTTCACCAGAGCCTGAAGCTCGCGAGCCACATTTTCCCCCTGAGCAGAAGAGAAAAGGAAAAGAAAACAGATGAATGTCTGCACAGAGAACAAGAGTCTGACTTTTAATAACGTGTAATTTTCAATATTGTAAGAATCTCAGCAGATATGTGCTCTCACCGTGATGCCGTACTGTTTGCAGGCGACATAGTATCGGTCCCTCAGGTCGGCGGCCGAGCTCTGGCACTCCCCTTGCCTCCTGCTCAGCTCCTGCTGCAGCTGCTGGGCCTTGGCCAGCTGCTTCCTCAGAGCCGGGCCTTCGTAGCTCACGTTGCGACTCAGCAAGCTGGCCACCTCCGCTGGGACAAGCAAACACATCTTAATTATTAAAGATTTATGCACATGGCACTTATTAACCAGAAGAGCAGCAACAAAAATGTAGCTCAGAAAAATCTAGGGCGAGATTTTCCCGAGAATGACAACAGCTGTTGGAACACCAATCAGTTTTTCCTGCTGAAAATAGTCTTTGTGTCTCATGTCATAATAAATACATAAAGATATTCATTTTATTAGACTTACCCAAATAGATACTATCTACCTCATAGAGGGAAACAATCTCCTGCCAGTCCTGTAACACAAGAACACAATCCACATTTAAAATCTGGGTTTTCAGATCGTTTGAGGAGATTTAAGATCAGATAAAATGTCACAAAGAAAAAATCTCCTCAGACTTGGTTTGAGATACTAATCATAAACATAATGGACTGACTGACTGTTTGACGTGCTGCAAGTCCTCTCACCTTCATCCTCTGAGATGAATATCTGCCAAAGATGTTCTTGGACGACGCCTCTGTTCCCTTCAGGATCTCCACTATCCTCAGACAGTGAAAGTAGTGAATGTCTGTCAATGGAAATAAATACGTCAGGTTATGATCAATTATACAGAGGAAGAGGAGAAAAAAAGAGAGTATGCTTAGGAACTTACTCCAGTTTGTTTATCTTGTGTATTATGATAGAAAATGTGTCAGAGCAAAGAATTTGTATTTCTGGTAATCTTTAAAGAAAAACAAAAAGATACTAAAACAACATAACAGTAGGTTTTAAGTTCTGAAAGACTCTTCTCACCATATCTCTGTAAAAGTATTCAAACTACAACTGCAACTTATATTATACTCTTTTTAATTTGTGCAACGGCTGAGAGGCATTTAAATATTACCATATAAAATATTGGAAAGTAACATTTAATGTGGACAACTGCGACTTTTAAAATAACTTTGTTTTGTGTGACAGCAAAACAATGCAAAAAAAAATTTACAAATAGATTTTTTATCAAATTTCTTCTTCATCAAGTTGATGATTCTGGAAATATCTTCAAAACTGTCATAATGTCTGACTCTCAGCTCTGCGACCTGAATGTGCTGATAGTACACAAGAGAGACACACAGTGCGGGACACAGCGCGGGACGTACAGGAGCCGGACAGGAGCTGCTTGATCTCCTCGTTCTCCGGCATGTCCTGGATGGCGACGTTGATCTTCTCTCGGATTCCTTTCACTGCACTCTGCCACTTCAGGTTACAGTGACGTCGGTCCAGCAACCAGTCTGTGGACGCAGAAGAAGAACAGAAGTCTCATATCCAATAAATCCACTTCACTGGATTGAATCAGAAGAAATGAGAAAGGCAGAGTGGTCACAAGATTTCATCTTTTCAATACCAAGTAGTTGATGTTGTTGTGTGACTCACCCAGGAGTTTGCTGGTCTGAACGTCGATGGGAAGGTTTTGAATATTCTGTTGGAATGAAAACACAGTTTTTTAAAAAGTTATTTACCATTAGGTCCAGATTTTCAAGCAGCACCGAGAGCAGACGATATATTCTGGAGCAACTTGTCTCGTTAAAGCAGCTTCACATGAACACAACACCGCCTCTCTCTGTGTGTAGAAAGTGTTTATTCACAACATCACTGAACTTTGACTGACAGACAGCTAACAGCTAACGTTAGCTAGCTCAGTCTTATCAGAACCGAGCCCGACAGCGGTCACGTCATCTTACCTCCATCGTCTCCTCGCGTTAAAACACAAAAGCAAAAACGTCCCGCAGATTTCTCTTAAGGCTTCATTTTGAAATATGGTTTTATTCAAAAGGTTCACGTCCAAAGATGAATCTCCAGGAACAAGGAGCTCACTGTTTACGACACGTTTCAAGAAGGAGAGCCAATCGGAGGAGGCAACGCTGCTGAGTCAAAGTCAGTGACCAATGACGTTACGCTGTGGTGACGGCTACAGCTGATTGGTCAACGGGACTTGATGCGCTTACAGAGTCCGTCAGCAGGGGGCGATGTCGACGTTTGAATTCAGAACAAGGTTATTATAATAGTATTGTTTTCATTTATTTATTCAATATTCAATTTCATTTATTTACTGTTGAATTGTTGTATTATTTTTCATTTTTCAACTTTATTCAAAACAGGTGAATTACACTGTGCACTATTATATTCTATCTATCTATCTATCTATCTATCTATCTATCTATCTATCTATCTATCTATCTATCTATCTATCTATCTATCTATCTCTCTCTCTATCTATCTATCAATCATTAGATCATTATGCATGAACGTGTCAGCAACATTTTACTGGTGCATGTTTTTTATAAAACACATTTTTTAAACTAACTTTATGGGCCTGTAACTAATGACATCATGTATTAGTTTCATGACTATTTCCTGACTACATTGATTGTTTGGTTGGTAAAACCAAAGAAACTCAGAAAAGCCTGTATCGATTCCAAAGAGTCAAGTTTTCTTTGTACAAAAACAAATGGTCAAAAATCCAAAAGGATTCAGTTTATTGTAATTCTAGGAAACGCCTGGACCCATGAAATGTTAGACAACAATGAAGGAGTTATCAGTGTAGTGTTCCTGATGATCAACTAATCAATGAATAATTTTGGCTCTGATTTTATTTAGGGATGGATAGTTCAATCTATAGCAATGCAACATATTTTACCAACTCTTTTCATGTTTTATGTTTGAGGTTTTTTACTTAGTTACATTCCACCACTGGGAGCCATTGTTCAGACTACTTAACTGAAATAAAAGTATACAGTAGTACAATGTATTATTATTTTGGGACTTTAACTCCATTTAGCAGATAATACTTTTGTACTTTTATTTGAGTAACATTTTGAATTGCAGGATTTAAAAAAAAACTTGTCATAGAGAGTTTTTAGATTATAGTATTCCTTCCTTTTACTTTCTTTTACCACTGGGTATTACGTAACACTGGCATGTCGAGCAGCAGCAGCAGCAGCAGCAGCAGCGACCTGGTCTCAGGTCATTTGAATGGAAAAACCAAACTTGCAAAGCGAGCGTCTGTGATTTTGAACAATTCATGCAAAACATCAGGAACTCTCACTTCATTCATAGGATCTTTGTCTGTGTGTCTCTTTCACTCTCTCTCCGTCTTGCTTAAGTTAACTGAAAAGACCTTTAACAGGAAACTTAAAAAGAAAACTTGATTCCACTAATGTGACCCCATAAACCCTGGCCTCCTGAAGGAAGGTTCTCCCTTGAAGTCACATGCTTACAACACTTCCTCCCTCAGGCACTCAGCTGGGCGGGCTCTACAGTAGGTGTGTGTGTGTGTGTGTGTGTGTGTGTTTGAGGAGGGTGTGTGCTCGAGTGGAGTAAAGAGGGACAAGGTCAGCGAGCGAGAGTCACACAGAGGAAGAGATGCTGCACCTGTACACGATCACCTGAGGAGGATCAACAGCAAAAAGAGTAAAAGGAGTAAAAGAGTTTCGCAAACATGGCGCCGCAGTGTCACGTCTGAGAGAATCTCCTCCAGGCCAGGTCGTTGTCAACAAGGTAAAGATAAAACACACACACAAGCTGTTTTACACACACACACACACACACACACACACACACACACACACACACACACACACACACACACTACAGCAGAAACTGTTCTTGTGAGAGTTTGGTGTTTGGCAACAGAATGAAAGAATTTGGACAAGGGTATTAGTTAAGTTTGTTATGATTCTAATACAATATATTATATTTGTAAAATCTAACATATCAGTCTGTGTCAGACAAAGAGCGATAGAGTCGAGGGCGTATTTTTACCAGTTGATTAACTAGAAGAAAATGAATCTGCAACTATATCCGTGAAAACACCAAACACTCGATGGGTTCAGCTTCTGCAAAGTGAGGATTTCCTACTTTTCTTTGTCGCACATGATAGAAAACTGAACATCTCTGGGTTTTATGGCCGTTGATCAGCTGTGGGATATGGTGACGGACAGCTTTTGTTTCATGTTTTAAAGATCAAGTGAACAAAGTAATGTACGGTTGAAACCCCGCGAGATGGAAACAGGACAGGCATTCAGAGTTTGATCTGAATAATTATGAGAAAACAGAAGAAGACAAGAAAACAAAGCGTATGCTTCAGTATTATTGTGTAGATTTGTGACGACGTGACGAACTGATGTCTGTATCCTGTTTGACCGGTGACTGTCTGAGAGAGAATAATAATCCGTCTTTTAATAAGTCATGACATTTTATACTTATATTTGGACCTTGTATCATAATTACAAACAATCACAGACATTTCTATAGTATATATATATATATATATATATATATATATATATATGGATGCATGTTAGCATTATTATGAAAATTATTAAGAAAAACAGAGGGTTCTTCATCAACTTGTTCAACTCTGCCGTCACGGGTCAACGGTGCAGTTGGCACAAAGGATGAAACCTGAGAGTCGATTGAGAGGGCAGCACAGTCACCAGTGTCCTTGGAGTCTGTCTCTCTCTCCGGCTCAAACATTGTCCTATAGAAAAGACTCCAGCTGCTGGTTAGTGATTTCCGAATTGTGGCCACGGCGTTCCCCTTCCTGCTGTGATCTCTGAGGCTTTGCGGCGGGCTCACACACACGCACACACACAGAAATACATGGTGACTTATTAAAAGAGATCTGTGGAGGGGCCTCCTTTGTGTCAACAGGGCCCTTTTTTGTGTGTCTCAAAGGTCACGTCTAAGTCAAACACGGCATTCGAAAAGAAATATGCAATCATATTGTACTGCCGCGATGTTCTTTTTTTCTCATAACGCGGTGTGTGTGCGTGTGTGTGTATGAGAAAGTGCTGCTCGCAGTTTTCTGTTCTACAGAAACTGCTTGATGGAAAGTCAACAACTCCATGCAAATGCTGTGTAAACGTGAGTCGTAGAGCGGCCTGGGCTTTGTGGAAGGATAACCACATCCACTGTGAACGAATTCAGCTTGAATTGACTTTAGATCTTGAATGTAAAAATGTTCAAGCAGCTGGGAACCAGAGGTGAACACTGTGGTGTGAGATGGAGGGCGTCAGCCTGGTGTTCCCTCATATTTTATCAAATAGGGTTGAGGGAACACAGGGTTGAGGGAATTTAGGACTGAGAGAACATAGGTTTGAGGGAACATAGGACTGAGGGAACAAAAGGTTGAGGGAACATAGGGATGAGGGAACATAGGACTGAGGGAACATAGGTCACTGACAGAACACAGGGTTGAGGGAACATAGGACTGAGGGAACACAGGGTTGAGGGAACATAGGACTGAGGGAACATAGGTCACTGACAGAACAAAAGGTTGAGGGAACATAGGACTGAGGGAACACAGGGTTGAGGGAACATAGGACTGAGGGAACATAGGTCACTGACAGAACAAAAGGTTGAGGGAACATAGGACTGAGGGAACACAGGACTGAGGGAACATAGGTCACTGACAGAACAAAAGGTTGAGGGAACATAGGACTGAGGGAACACAGGACTGAGGGAACATAGGGTTGAGGGAACATAGGACTGAGGGAACACAGGGTTGAGGGAACAGGACTGAGGGAACATAGGACTGAGGGAACACAGGGTTGAGGGAACATAGGACTGAGGGAACATAGGTCACTGACAGAACAAATGGTTGAGGGAACATAGGACTGAGGGAACACAGGGTTGAGGGAACATGGGGTTGAGGAGGCTGCAGCTCTTCGTGGTCAGCAGCAGCGGTGTCTGTTCCCTGTGTCTGTACACAACCAGGTCAAGAGTAAACATGATAACACATTAGCGAGACGACACGTAACATTGAGATCAAAAGAAAAAGGCTCTTACATAAGAAATGTTCTTCTTAAACGTTAAACCGTTTTAAAAGGTACAGAATCAAACCCCAGAATTGTCTTTCTTGAACCTTTGCACCGCTCGTTGGTGCCAGGTGCCCAAACATCCCGTCACGTGATCCAGATAAGATGTGTGAGACGAGTGTTTCTGCAGAAGGGCATGGACTCTGTTGTTTGCATAGGTGCTTCGTGATAAAAGTGACCACGCCAAAAATGTGTTTTGTGATTTGTGTCGTCGTAAAGCTGCAATCCCGGCGTCCGTGCAACCCATAAAAAACCCTATTTGCAACAAGTAGTCCAAATACTGAAGTTAAAAGATAAAGTTCTGTAGGAGGACAAGTGTAAAGTAGCATTAAGTGCAATTAAAGTGTAATAAAAGTCAAATTAAAAACAATAAACTCATTTATCCATGTTGTTGAGGATATGTTCCAAAAATAAAAGCTAATTTGAGATGAATTTATTGATATTTTGCAGTTTTCAAGTATTAAAAGAGTTTGAAAGTTTATTTTTTTAAGATTAATATCTTCTTCTTTTTTTGCTTTGTCAGACATTTTATTGGATTAACAGGGAGTTGACATGCAACAAAAGTCCATTTTCATTTCTTTATAGTCAAACGAGTGACAGGAATGTGAGTGACTAACAATCATTTTAGTTATTGATTAATCTGGTGGTTAAAACGATTGTTTGATATTTTAGAGAATATGAAACTGTGCAGAAATCCCCATCACAGTATCCTGAAGCACGAGATGATTCCAGTAAATGTCTCTTTTCGCCAAAGCAACAGCTCAAAACCCCCCAAAATATTAAAATTTAACATCAAGTGAGACCAAGAAAAATCATAAATTCTCACATTTTCGGAACCTGGATCTATCAAATAGTTTGTGGAATGATTCTTCATGATTGTTGCTGTTAATGGACCAGTCATTTGCAGCTCTGGCACGTATCTCAACCACCAGGCCGACAGGATGCTGGAAAATAATAGTTTGAAAAATGAATAAAGGTCCATTTTACTGATTTTTTTTCCAGAGCTTTTGATCAAACCTCATCTGCTAAACTCAGGAAAAAGCTTATGAATAGAATCTCGAGCCAGAAACTCCCTTCTGTCGTTTCATTCAATACAAGGAGAGGCAGGTTTATTTGTATCACGCCTTTAAACATCAGTGCAATTCAATACATTTGCACCAGATTATGAGAGAATTCTGTCATCATAAGTCTAACACATTCGACTTCATAAAGTCCCGGATTTATTTAGATTCTTGTTCAATGTTTTCATCGGGGTCCGACAAACTTTCACCAGGAAGGAACGAGCTGCAGCAGCTTATCAATAAGTGGGTGGATAATGGCGGGAAAGGACTCTGCATCTCTTATGATAATCAATAAATCGTCGACGCCCCACGAGTTTCAGGCTAATGAAGATTGTAAGATGAGGTTGAACGCGTCAAAAGTTTTTCCCGTGTACCATGAGATCTGACAGCTCGATTTATGTGAGATATTTGAATAAAAAAGTATTAACTTGATTATCAACCTGATCAGGATCCATGGGATATTAAAAAACTGCTACGAACAAAGTCAATAATCATCTCAGGAGGAATTTATTTCAGCAGCATTGTCTCCATGTGACTGAGGATTATATCAGCTGGTGTCATAAACTGGCTCTGTCGTCGTCTGCTTGTGTTTACATGCATCAATAAATGGGAATAACCGCAGATTAAGTCATATAAGACTCACAGTTATGTTCACTTTACTGTTACATAACTGATGTCCGAGCTGCTGGCAGCAGCAGGAAGACGACAGCTTTCTTTTCTTTCAAGATCCTTCATATCAGATCACATGGGACAGACGATACTGTTCAGATGCTCATTAATTCATCTGCCGAGAGCGGAGCAGGGTGTCGGGTGTCCGTCCTCCCCCTCCATTAGGTTACACCTCCTCATCGTGGAGATGAAAAGAACAGTGACTCTGCTTTCTAAGGACGAGTCCGCACACACAGTCATTTGTCCTCTTTGAATGAGGACGACCGGCTGGAGCATAATGTCACGTCAACATTAAAAAGCACAATGTCCCATCATGGGACCTTGGCCAAGAGTAAAATGTGATACTAGATTTGGTTTCTATGGTATATGTATATATACAGTCATTGTAGTCACAACCAGAAGAAAAAAAAACTTTTTAAAAGTGCAATTGCTCTGAATGTATCTCATACATTTACTTTTATTTGTGTGCTAGTATTTAACTTTTCATTTACATGTTGCACGAAACATGGAGTCGTTTTTTATTAGTTTAGTATTTGTCAGCAGGATTACGCAAAAACTACGAAAGCGATTTCCACCAAATTTTCAATTTCATTGCCGTTTAGATTAAAAAAAGCTTTTATATAATAATACACGGATCCGGACCTGGCATATTCAGTGGGCTGACATTTGTGTGTCTACAATTTGGTGCAGATCCAAATGAAAACCTGAATCTAGCAGATTTGAATATTTAAATCTTCTCTCATCTCATATAAAACTGTTTTCAGTTTATTTCTCTTTAGCAGATGCACATATGTAAGATTAAAATATATGTTACACAGGTTTTCATGTCTACTTTACATGTAAACCAAGGTTTATGAATAATAAATAATTGAGATTATGAGACCATTTTTATTATAAGAACCAAACAATCATGTGTAGGATTGTTCAACCCTGGCTGATATTCTAGTTTTTTTAATGTTATGATAATACAGTGTATGTCTTGCTTCTGTCGCCCTTGTTCTATGTGTGTATGTTCTATAATTAATAGCTAAGATAATAGAAAAACAAATATAGACACTAATATATCTCAGTTTGTACAGAAGATATCACAGTGGTGTCTTAAACGATGAGACTGTTCAGGTCGGAACTCAACCCCTTCTTCAATAGAAGTTTCCGAGGACACAGCATTTGAGAAGTTATGGCACAATAAAGTTCCAAGCCGATGGGGAAAACGCTCCAACAACTGCTGCATTTGCATTGATCGTATCTTTAATCCCAAAGATATGAAGGATGTGAAATGGTGGTGTAGTTTAGCGGCTGACACCGCTGACTTTGGTACAGAAGGTCGATGGTTTGATTCCAGGTCATCTCAGTTTGGGCCCTTAATGCCACTGTACCCGCCTCCATGATTGTAAGTCGCTTTGGACAAAAGTGGCAGCAAATTGCATGTAAAATAAAATAAAGAATTAATAAATCTTAATGGTGGCTGTTGATATAATCACTGACAGTGTGTCTGTGCTCTGTCTGTGCCCTGCAGGTCAGTCGCCCAGTGTCTGCAAGGTGCCATGGCTGACCCCAGCTGGTGGAAGCTGACCTTCTCGCGCAAGAAGAAGTCCGAGCCCAAGGTCCTGTACGAGATCCCGGCCGAGTACGGCAGCAACACCGGCAACAAAGAGCACTCCTCGGGCGGCAACAGCAACCCCGCCTCCGCGGACCACACCGACAGCCAGTTCAACGCCAGGCTGGAGAAGATCGTGGACAAGTCGGCCACCAAGGGCCGCCACGTCAAGGTGTCCCACTCGGGTCGCTTCAAGGAGAAGAAGAAGGTCCGCGCCTCGCTGGGGGAGAACCCCAACCTGTTCGCAGAGCACAACCCCAGCGATGAGAACCACAAGAAAAAGACAAGTGACAAGTAGTGCTTCCCTTGATCACAGCTGTGTCATATAGAAATATATATATATGAATATATCAGTGTCACGCCTGAGAAAGCTCAAATGCTGTACACGCAAACACAACCGTGTTGCACGACACGTGCAAGGTGGATCAACACTTGTTGCCATGTGCACCACACCTCGATAGATACCGTAACCAACGGACTCACGCCCGAACAAACAAGTGGTATCAGCAGGAAAACCTTTAAACATTCACAGATCAGAGAGACATGAAATCTCTCAATAACTTAATATATTTAATATGATCACTGATATGAAGGAGGGGGGAAAACCCCCACTCTGCCTATAACCTCGAGCATCTTCGTCCTCATGATTGAAAAGCGACATTACTGTAATTAAACGTTTTTATTCTCATCGTTATGTTTGTAGAGATTTGGATTTATTCTTCCTTTTTTTCTGTTGAATGTCTTATTTAATCAGTACACGTGGAGATATGTCTGTGTGTTGTGCAACCGGAGCACAGTAAATCTTTTATTACACATTTTTTTTGTGAGCAAAGCAAATACATTTTAATAACTTTGTTGATACTCGTCAGATATGGTTAAAAAAAAACTGTTTATATGATCTTTTTTTTTTCTTGAATCCGTAGGAAGAAAATGATGTATTTTGTTTTAAATAAATACGTGTCTGGTATGTGTTAATATGAAAGACAACTGTGTATTCTGTGACTCACAATCACAATTATTTGAAAACATAAGCAGCTGTAGCGTGTTAATCTTAATAGTGACGTCACTCCTTCAGGTTTGTTATTTCACCTGAGGCCTGTGTCGCTGCCACGGTGATTGTAAGAAGACACTTTGACATTTGACGCCACACGGACGAGTTCCTACAGTTTATAATACGACGTTCACACGCACACACACACACTCGGTCCAGATACACTACAGGTATCCAGCTACATGAGATGAGAATCAAGGGAATATCTCCTCTTGTTGACCCCTGACCTCTCTGCTGTTGGTTTGCGAGTCTTGCGCCGGCGACATCTGCTGGTCACAAAATGCACAAGAGTCCTGAGTTAGAAATTAAACTTTATTAATGGCTGTAGTCCACAGTTTATTAAAAGAACAGGACAAACGTAAAACACGTGATGATTGGCACAAACGACACCGTCAGCTCTTTTAATCTCATTATTATAAATCATAAACTGTCACAATCACTTCACTCAATGAGAATTATTTGGAAACATTATTTTAGAGGGGAGGGGCTCACATAGTTTCCTTTAATTTCTCTGAAATCCAACTTGATTCATTGGAAAGATCCTGGAAACGAACGCAACACCTCAAAATACTGTGAAAGGAAAATTCAGTCGTTCTTTTCACCTCCAAGACTTTGAGTGGCCACTTTATTAGGTACACCTCTGAATTCTATTGCAATGCAAGACAATATCTCGGCCATTAATCGATCTTTACAAAGTCTTTAATGTTCAAGAGGTGTTTTAAGAAATTTTGTCCTATGTTCATATATGAGTGAGACACAGTATTAGAAACACCTCTGAATACACTGAAGTCCAGTACAGCGACATTACAAACTTTGTGACATTGTCAAAAAACCTATATGACAATAAGCATTAGGAAATTTGCCTTTATAGCAGTGAAGTGTTACATTGAATTGTATTAGATTGTACAGGTGACCCTAATAACGTGGAAACTGCTTTTTATTGTGCAGTTAGCACAAACGTACAAACTGACCTTCTGGTAAACGTTCTTGGGGATTTTTAGGAAATTAAAAATCTTTAAAATAAAGTGTTTCCACATTGAAAAAAAGGGGAAAAGGGAAATTTGCATCGACAGACAACGATTGTATGATTGAGGGTCATTGCCATAGATTATACTTTTAGAAAAATGACAGTTTCCTGGTCGTAAAGGTCGACGGCGTCAACACCATTGCATAACCAACATTACTGTCGATCATTATTTCACAGAGGCGAGTGGAGTTTGCTCTCCTGAGTCAGTCGGTGCCCTTTCTGTTCGTCACATCATTTTCCAATTCATGTACAATTCACTCAGGTTGTGTCACAACAATAAAGGCATGAAGAAAACTTCTCATGGTTAGATTTAAAGACGACACAAAGACGTTTTGGCTTGTTGATAAATCCTACACACAGCAGCACCTATTAAAATCAACATCTAATGGTTTCCATCGGTAACGACTGTAAAGACGAGCAGTTATTTCAAAGTGAGGTAAAGATGGCGTGATAGTACGGATGGAGTTTCTGTGCTTCCGACGGTTCGTCGAGGAACCCGTCACGGAGACAGCCGCTGGAACACCCAGCCTCCCTCCGCAGTGTGCTGGAACTCCCCCGGCTCAGACTCCCCGTCCTGGGGTTTGGTGAAGACGATGCGGTCGTGGAGTCGGTTGGTCTGACCCTGCCAGAACTCGATCAGGTGAGGCTTGACGATGTAGCCGCCCCTGCACGGCACAGGACGGTGAGAACCTTATGAACCAGACTTGCAATAAAATGATGCCTCTTTTCTTTCTTCCCAAGAACAGGAAGTAAAAACGTACCAGTAGTCGGGCATCGGCACCTCAGTGTCCTTGTACTTCTCCTCCAGTTCGGCATTTTTCTGCCTCAGGTACTAAAAAGAAATGCCACAGTGAAAACCGAGCCGTCGACATTTATGCATCACGGACTTTACGTAGGAACAGTTTCGGTTCTTACGTCTCGGTTAGGAACGGGAGAACTCTGTCGACTCACGACAGCCCCGATCTGGCTGCTCTTGGGTCGCGAGTGGAAGTATTCACAGGAGCTCTGGTAGGGGATCCGCTCCACGGTGCCCTCAATGCGGATCTGCAAGTCAAAATTAAAATAAGACAACGGTAAGAAAATAATAAGAATTTTACTGTGGGGGAAGACAGAAATTGATGAAGTTGTTGTACCTGTCTGTTTATGGGTTCCCAGTAGAACACCAGACAGGCGTGTGGATTACTCTCCTGAGGACAAAAGACAGATTCTTGGTCTTTGACATTCGTCAATCATCATAAACTGGCGATATCCTTAGACACAGTTTTAAGACCACATGCAGTCAAGTGAGACGATCAGAGAGAGAAACAGTCACTCGCCACTGACCAGCTCAGATCCCTTCCTGCTCTCGTAGTTGCTGAAGAAGCGGAACCCCTCGTCGCTGTAGCCTTTCAGCAGGACCATGCGAGCAGACGGACGTCCGTCCCTGAGCGGCAGTGGAGAGGAGATGGACAGTAAAACTGGGTGAAATACTGTAGAGAGAAAAACTGTTCAGCACTTGTCAGTTTAAGGGGACCTTACTTGGTGGCGGTGGCGATGCACATGGCGTTGGCCTCTCCGATCTCAGGGCACTTCATGGCCTCATCGAACCAGTTTCCAAACTGCTTGACCGGGTCCAGGGACACCAGCTGATTCTCTTCAAAGCTCTGTGAACAAAAATTTGCAACAAACAGCCATTTACTCGCAGCGGGAATAAAGCAGAAATCGTCATGCAGTCTTTGAATGACTCACTGAATAACCTGCACTTGTATTCAAAGATATCACAGCTTTGCAGATGCTGCTTGTAGCAGCTAAGAGTCCCTCTATGCTTTGATTTTAAGCAGTTTCAGCCACTGTTTAAGATTTACCCACAGAGTTTCAGTGGGGTTCAGGTCGGGGCGACTGTGAGGGGCCGTTCCAGACGCTTCAGCTCGAGTTTATCGAAGTGCTTCCTGGTTGATTTCGAGTTTCTGCTTCATATGGTCTCTGGTCTCCTATTGTGCAAGCAAGCCTCTCTTTTTCCAGATTTCTGGACTCACACTGCAGGATGTTCACATCCAGAATTTGCTGATATATACTGGAATGTTTTCTTCGTGCACAACTCCAAATATATATATTTCCACTGGGATGTCATTTGCATTTGCATTTGCAGAGAGGCTTATTTCCCCCCTCGACTGGTTGTACTTAACTTAGAGAATATACATTTTAAAATGATCCATGAAATATGCGATACAACTGAATGCCTTTTAAATAATTGCCATTGACATCAGAGAGCACGGGAACTCAAGACTCCTGCTCTCTGCAGCTGTGGCACATACTCACAGCAGTTTTATGCATAAACAGATGCAGAAGTTATGCATAAGACTTCAGACTTACACAGAGCACAGACCCCCCCCCCCCCCCGACACACACACACTTCTCACCTCCTCGTCTCCTTTGTATTTCTTCCTCATGTCGCTCAGGTCCATGTTCGTCGTGTCGCTCGTCGATTTCCGGACAGAGACGCTTCGTTGACCCGCGGACAGAAGAGACGCGCGACACGGAGGATTCCTCCGCAACAATAAAGTGACACAGCTGAATATTAGATCCGCACCGAGTTTGCGCGTCATCCTCAACGCAGCTGACACACCGCGCCGGACTCGCGCTTACGTAAAAACACGATGGCGTGCACGTGCGGAGAGTTCTATAACCGGGAAACAAGATTTGTTGTATAAACATCGGGTTGGATGATTTTAATAAAAAATGTCCATAACTGGATTTAGGATGGGAATAAAAATAAACAATGTTGAGTCGGTCGGAAACGATTCAAACGTGAAATATTGCAGCAGCGATGATTAAAACCACACATCGGTGAGCCGTGCTGCGTTCAATTTGCATCTGTTATTACGATTTACGGAGTGGGGGAACTCGTACACGCCAGCCAACTGATTGTATCTCACTGTCAGGGTGAAATGAAATAAAATAAAGGGCCATTATGAAAATATTTTGAGAATTTATGGCTGCCCAATTCCCTTAAAATGCATAAGAACTAGAAAACAGGTTAAAAACCAAAATGCGGTGATAGCATTCTAGCTAGCTCGTTACTAGCTGGAGAAACCACTTAATCTAAAGCTAACCGTTTCCAGTATTGACGCCCTAACATCTTACGCGCACGACAAGAGGTTTATCTTGAATTACAAGAACAAAATTAATCTTTGTCTCGAGTCACCGGTTAATGAATATACAAAAAAATAATATTTTGTGACCGACTATTAGTTATTAGGCGTGATTATCCTTTTGCCGAAGTGCCCCTGAACGCAGCATTTGCGCCGACGTCATTTCCTGGAATCCCGGTTTCCGGTTCAAAATGGCTGCGACCTTGTGTTTAAGGCTACTGCCGCAACAAGGTAATGTAGAGTCAAAACTTGATTTATAACTTTCTCTTTTTGTCCGGAGTGGGTTTATTATTTCGTCCCTCTTTTTCTGAACCACCTAATGTTAGCCGCGCTTCGGTGACGCTCTTATTCAGCAGGTGCTGCTCAGTTAGCAGGTGTTAGCAACAGTGGCTAGTGGCGATGAGGTGAACGCGTCACAAGGTGCTCATGAGACTGTGTGTGTGTGTGTGTGTGTGTGTGTGTGTGTGTGTGTGTGTGTGTGTGTGTGTGTGTGTGTGTGTGTGTGTGTGTGTGTGTGTGTGTGTGTGTCTCTCTCTCTCTCTCTTTCTCTCTCTCTCTCTCTCTCTCTCTGTGTTTGTGTATGTGTTTCTCTCTCTCTCTCTGTCTGTGTTTGTTTGTGTGTGTGTGTGTGTGTGTGTGTGTGTGTGTGTGTTTTCAGGATGGCTTCCCCTGACCCAGAGTGTCCGGCACGGCTCCAAGGCCGTGACTCGCCACAGGAAGCCGGTGCACATCCTCAGACAGAAGCTCATGGCGGTGACCAAGTACATCCCTCCAACACGACTCGTTCCTCCAGGAGCGTATCCGTCCCAAACCTCACGGGTCCAGGAGGTAACGGTCGTTCACACAACACCAGTTAGTGAGTTGATGAATGTGTGGCCTAAAGTACGTGGTCACTGACACTCATGTGATTGTTGAGTCCACACTTCATCCTGAAGATGGTGGGTGGAGCTTGGGTCGAGTCTTTGGAAGTCAAGTTTTTCTATATTGAACTGGGAAAACAACTTCTTACTGTTACTGGGTTTGTGCACAGGATGGACGCACTGTCAGTAATATCACTGTATGCTGCTTTATCTCTATTTCTCTTCATTAAACCTAAAGGACCTTGCCCCAACCATGAAATATATATAGCCTTTTTTTAAAATAGTTTTTTTCCTCTTGTATATTTTGGCTGATTTTGTTCTTGTTTTCTTCCGTTTCCCAGATGCCTTGACTCTTGCTGCTGCTGTAACATGTACATTTCCCTGGCGTGGGATTAATAAACTTGAATCTTATCTTAAACACATCATAGGGCTCAGGCCAAAAGTATGTGGACAGCAGTGATAATTTTAGGTCTTGGCCACTTTTATTTTTTGATAATGATCGAGTATTGTAAACTGTCTTGGTTTTATCAGATGCTGCTCAGATTTGTAAACCTATTTTCTTATGTATCGATAACATAGTTTCTGATTAAAAAGTCATAACTTTGACAACTTCACTTTGTATTTTACCTTAGGACAGGATTCAACATTTTTAAAAGTTTGGCTTCTTTTTTGTAATTAATAAATGGTTTCTCTCATCGTTGACTGACTTGAATGTGGCTGGGGGATCTGTACGTTCGTATCACGGTTTCAGAATCATCCAATAAAAGATTCCAAGAAAAGTCCATCTCTTTTTTATTTCCCTGTTTTTAACCAGAAGTAAGAAGCCTTTAGCTGAAAATCTGTTAAGCGTCACTGTGGAGACAAACTGCTCTTTTTTTTTTTTTAATTTTTCAGCAGGAAAGTCCTTTCGCCTTAATCTTGAAGAAGGCTTTGCAGAAACTGTTCCAGGAATGTAGGATGCTCGCCGTGGTGCAGAACAGCGCCAGCAACGCCGAGGACATGATGATGCTCAAGTACAGACTTCACAAACACGGCATCCGTGTCAAGTTCTTCCCCAACAAGGTAACATGTGTGAATTGTTTTCAGTACAGATACGGCGGGAAATGAAGGAGCAGAGAGAGTCGAGGAAAGACGTGTAACAACGGCACAAGGTTTTACATTTTTATTGGCATTTTAAAGCCATAAAAAGATAGCCTTACGCAGCATTTCTCATCAATAAATGGAGTTTTACTGACGAAGCATCACACGACCTCACATAGGCAAAAAAAATAAAAAATTTAATTTAAAAAAATCGAATATCACCCTGAACATCGTTTAGAGGTTGAATCTGAATATTTTGTTCCTGCTCCGTTCCAGGTGGTGCGTTCGTTCCTGAATGACAGTGTTTACTCCAACATGGCTCCTCTGTTCAGCGGCCCGACCGTGATGTTCGTCAGCGAAGAGCCGAAGGTCAAGGAGATGCTGAAGACCCTGAGGTCCAGTCCACAGATGACACTTCTGGGTACGTTCATCTTCTCTGTGGCTGCGCGTGTGGAGAACTATTATGATATTTTAGAATCGTGCAAGTCGTGCAGTACAGAACACGTTTGCCACATCCTTTGATATAACAACTCAGGAACACGAGTCAGACAGAATCACTTTGGTGCAAAGAAACGATTGATCTGATTCTGGTGTTGATCCAGATTTATTGCATTTTTTTTAATGATACAGTAGCAATGAAACCTATAAATTTAGGATTTAATTTCATAATCAAGGGCTGGGCTTCATCTGACGCTTATTGTCTTTGTCAATCAATATTCCAACTCTTTTCTAGATTAATATTAGACTGTAAAATGTCAGAACATTGAAGAATATAAAAAAACTACTTCCTTCCTGTTCTTTTAATCCTTCCAACTGCCTTAAATCCAAACTTTCTTATTTAATATTACAAAAGGTGAAGGGAAAGAAGCAAATCCTCGCATCTGAGGAGCTAAAACTTAATAATATTAAGACTTGAAAATTAACATTAATGATGACTCTACTAACAAATATAAATGAATGATAAGTGTTTCAACTCTAGTTGCAACCATCAAATATGTTTTAATGATTCAATACATTTATAAAAACATTCACAAATGTTTATCTCACACATCACTGTAATGGCGATTTATCATTTGGACCTTTTGGGTTCTTGTTTGAATTCCCCCCCCCAAGCCTCACATGCTCACACGTGTTGATTTGCTCTCCGTTCATTAGCTCGTCTGTTGTCTTTGTGTGTATTCCTTTCTTTTGTTTGGCCTCCTCATTTTCTCTTACTCATTTATTCAGTGTATGTATAAGCAATCCACGTCTGCATCTCTGAGATGTTCACGTGTGGTGGTCCATCAAGCCCCCTTAACTTCAGTGATCCTTTGATCATATACTTCTGTGACACCCCCACCAGGCTGAGGCCTTGCTGCTCGGGGGTCAGACTCTGTCCTTTCCAGCTCTGTAGATCCAACTAAGAAATATAACTTGCAAAGACAATAGCTGTTAACTGTCCTCATCTGAAAAAACAGATTGTGATCAAAGCTCCTCTGTGTCTCAACAGGCGCCTGCATAGACGACACCCTGCTGAGCGTGGACGGGCTCGTGAGCTACTCCAAACTGCCGTCCGTGTCCGTCGCCCAGGGTCAGCTGGTCAGTGGGCTGACCATGCTCACATCCCACACCGCCTCCCTGCTGCAGCGCCACCCGGCGTATCTGTCGGCGCTGCTGCAGCAGCACGTCAAGCAGCTCAGCCCGGACGCCGCCGGCCCTGCAGCGGCGGCGGAGGAGGAGGCCACGTAGTGATTCAGAGGAAACTACCGTCAGGACCTGTTTATTTTCTTTTACAGATGCTCAGAAACAACAAGGGGACTGTAGAGTCGGATGCACACTTCAACATTTATTCATTTTAAGTTCCTGGCAGATATTTAGGATCGACTGAATTCACCTAAATTTTCTGGTGTGCGTCCGCCCACGTGAGCACTGGTCAGGATTCTGCAGACTTGACTGGTTCCAGTGGAAGTTGAAGTTGTGGATGGACAATGCTGTTGCTCGAGCTCTTTACTTTTATTTTTAAAAAAATACTGTCACATAAATAAAGCATGCCTACTCAATCTATTGCTCAGTGTCAACATTTTTTTTTCAAGACATATTCTGACTGTTCCCCGTCAGTCTCCTACAGACTTCCTGCAAAAAAATATTCCTCATCCTTTATCCCTTTATCAGTTTATGCTGACAATAAATTAACTAAACAGTTTACAGTGCCACAGCTAAGTGGCATCATAAAAAAAAAAACCTCTCCATGCAGCCAAAATAAACACAAGTGGTCACAGATCCCTGATGGTTAATCTGCAGATTACAGCATGTTAATCTGGGTCAGTTAGTCTATTAGGGCCCTGCTTCTCGGAGCCAGGGCGCTCGCCTCAACGCCAACCTACCTCTGCAAAGGAAGGAATGTCAAAACTATTAAAACATGATTCAGAAAGTAAAGATGTAATTATCCCAATTCTGTCTGGAGATGCTTAGATCTGAACATTTATCAGGGAGAAAAGATGCACACAAAGATCTACTGCTACACAAACAGATTAAAAGTGAATTATAAAGAACCTACATCAACAGTAACTTTTTTCTTTTTTATTAGTAACATGTGCAAAGCTTCAAAACGAGAGAGGAAGAGTGAGTGGAGGTGGAGCAGCTTCACTTCAGAGACACTCCAGTGTAATTCCAGCTAATGCGGATTTGACCCGGGCCATATTGCGCACGACGCGCAGCGCCGCCCCCCCCCCCCCCCCCGGGAGATTACGTGGTCAGAGTCGAGGTGATTATCTCGTGGATGAAACATGTAGTTTGACTTCGGCGGTTCTCGAATGGGGGAAGAAGAGAAAACACAAAGGGTCTTTTTCTTTGCGTCCGGTCGACATGCAGATTGAATCGCAGAGGGTTTTTCCTTTTTTCAGACCCCGAGTGATGATGAGACTTTTGTTGGATTCGGACGCGCAGGACCGCGACAGATGATGAGAGTCGGGGGTGGACTTCAGGTAGGACTTCTCCATTCTTCTCACTGGTTTCACGCATGAACAAAACATAAAAAACCTCAAACTGAAATGAAAATGTAAAAAAAATGAGTTGAATTCTGATGGAAATGATGAAGATAAAACGACCAAAGCATCCAAAATAATATAGAAGCATATGTATATTTAACGGCCACGTGTTTGTAATGTAAAAACACACACACAAAGAATCGTTTGGATGAAAATGTATCCAACACCTGTCTGTGACACGGTGTTAATGGGCTTTAGATAAGAGTCTGTGCAGCCCTGAATAGTCCAGACGAGCCTGAACGACTTTGGACGACATCCCCCGAGGAGCTGCTGCTCATAAAGGACCATTCCCACTAAAATACACCACCGGTCCAAACAAGCGTCCCAACTAACAACCACACACATTTACAGCTCATAAAGGATCATATACTTCCCATGAGGAATTATGATACATTTTCTCGCTTCTGATTTTTAAACATTCACTTCAAGACTCACTGCTCTTTATTTGATACAACGCATTAGGTGCCTGGATGGAGAATCCTCACTTTGTCAGCTGAGATGTTTCACACTCCTAAATTTCTCCTCCCAAACATTCCAAAATATTTTATCCTTCACAGATCCGGTAATTTATTGGCAGACGTTTTTAAAAAAAACATTTCTAACAAAAGGTGATAACTGTCATAATCTTTGCTTTTTAACCCTGTAACCTACCACCTGACTCGACTTGTTGGCATCCATGTCCATGTATTGAGCTCTTTGATTCCACTTGTCCACCAGTGTCCGTATCATCGCATCTGTTCTTGGGTCCGAAGAAAAATCTTGTTGTCATTTTGTCTTTTTCAGTTGCTTTGCAACGGCCCTTTAATTCCTTCAGTTATTTTGCAAGTAGTGATTGTGCAACATTTACTGACCATGCACAACCTCCACTGTAAAACAACCAATATTCTTCGTTATGAGATGATTTGGGGGAAAGTGAGTAACCTCTGACTTTGATCGAGTGTGAAACCTAATGGAAAGGTACAACTTCAGTTGCCACATATTGAGATCAAAGCCTGTTGTTTTTTTATTTTCTTACATGCAGAATATTATTTGTGCTCCTCTGAGAGGAAGCGAGCTCAGAAACCTGCAAATCCCTTCATCCTGTTTCCACCACATGCTCTCATCACTCATCCTCTCCCCTTTGAGCCTTACGTAACAGCAAGTCAGGCTGCTTTTAGACAGATATCATGTTTGGATGTACAGTAGCTCACCAATCACCCTGCGTCCTCCTGAGAGATGGTCGACATTGTCATTGTTGTCAAAATATTTGATCCTCAGGAGTCTGGTTTATCTGTGGAGATTCTAAGTCCTAGTTCAACCTCCTTGTGGACATGAGTTAAGATGTCAGTGGCGTCCATGTTTGAACACAGATCATAAAATGATAAAAGCTGAATGTAGGAAGTTTTCAAATATACAGCTGAAAAAGAAAACACAGTCCTGTTCAGCTTCTTGCCTTTATCATCAAGTTTTCATTTGTAAGTAACAGGATTTTTATTGAGAGGTGTGATTTTAGTCAATCAACAGAAAAATTCATCTTAAAATATTTTGGTACTCAACGTTGGGTATTCTGTATTTTGAGAGAAATGAATTTGCCATAAACAAGATGAAAACTCACAGTAAATGGAAAGTTAAATTTGACTGCTACCATTATTTCTTACAAATTTCACATATATAATGCAATAATGTTATGTCATAGATATCGTGACAGCTTTAATATCTAGTTAACTGAATATCCTTAGTTTTTTATAGTGTCAGTAATTATTAAAATGTTATAAAATAGATGTTTTATAGAGCAACTAATTAATATATGAACTGAGAGAACAATCAGATGAATTGGTAATAACTGTGGCCCCCCCGATTTTTTTCTTTCTTTAATATCAAAGCACTTCAATGTTTTTGTTATTATTTATTTTATTCTCTCATAATTGGACACTTTGTAAACGTACTTATGAAAAGTTACGCTCGTTAATATCATCATTTTACAGTTGTATCTAAACAAGTGATGTCAAAGTTCTTTGATGTCAATAATCCATCTGGACATTTTTACAACTTCCGGTCGTCAGCATCTTTTGTACTTTTTTTTTTTGAACTTTGTTCTTTGTAGTCGCCGCTGAATGACGTCAGAGCCGCCGGTGACGGGACGGTCCCCTCTCGGGGGACCGGGAGTCTTCGTTGCGGATCAAAAACCACAAGTTGTCATGAAAAAACATCAAAAGTGAGACGAAGTTTGTGATGACCAGCAGCTCGTGTCGTTATTACATCATAACATTAGGTCTCTATTTAAAAATAAAAAAGGCCCAAACTTTGGAGGATCGTCGTCGCAGCCCTGAATAAAAGATGAACTGTCACCTGTCAGGATTCAATTCCCTCCAAAAACAAAATCATATTCCAGTTCTTTTATGATTGAAAATGGAAGAGAACAATCTCACCACGAGCTTCATTCCATAGCTGCTGTGGTGCTTTTGATTCTGTCACATGGTTTTCATCAGCAGACGGAGTTTTACTAGTGGTCACGTTCAAAATTCACATTTCTGTCAATATCTTTCTTATTCTGTTTTTTAAACAGGCAAAACAAGCAGTTGTAATAGGACATGTTGGACTGATTTAATTTCTTATAGATAATCAATCTACCAATCAATTAGTAAACTAATATATTTAAATCATAAATACACAAACAGACAGAGGATTACTCATCATTATCCTCACATTTCACTGTGCATCATTGAGAGTGCGTCTTCGCTACAAGGCTGCAGCCAACAACATATTTTCATTAGTGATCAATCTGCCAGTTATTATTATTATTACAATTGATTAATCAGTAAATCATTAAAATAAAAATGCTCAAGATTCAAAATACTGTACAATTATCGTTCTACTGTAAACAGCAACACAACAGAATCGCGATGAGATTTAGAAAATGGAATAAAAGATATGAGAAAATAAATGAAGAGAACAAAAATATACAATTATGCGAACGTAAAAATCGAACTATATGAAAATGTCTCATTGGTTCCCTCTGATTGGCTGACATCACAGGGTTCTTTTGGTGGAGTGCAGCAGCGGATCTCTCTCGACGACCAGCCGACCTCGACGGGGACAGAAGTCTTGACACCGGCTCGCTGACATGGACTCGCACGGCTCGTCGCTCAACCGCAGCCACTCGCAGGCGAGTGGCCTGGAGAAGTCGTCGCCGTCGTGGAACAAGCCGTCCCACTCTCGGAGCAGCAGCACCGTGTCGTCCCGCCACTCCAGACAGGTGAGTCGTCGTGAGAGAAGTAAAGAGATTTGATTAAAAACATAACCTCCTCAGTGGTGGAAATAAAACGGGCAGTTTGGATACATCACGTCAGAGCCTTTTCAATACTCGCTTTTTAGTTAATTGAGTAAGATAACCATTCATGTCGTCCTCAGATTATCAAAGACTGGGAAGTGATCGACGACCTTCATATAGAAATTCACCCGGCGGCCGACAGCCCCCCGGACATGACGACCCCGGGCATCTGCGAAGGTTATCTTCTCAAGAGGAGGAAGTGGCCACTGAAAGGCTGGCACAAGGTGAGAAATCCGTCTGTCGTCCTGTATGAAGATGTCGACTTTATGACTTCACGACGATGATGATGATGATGATGATGATGATGATGTTGATGTTTATCCCATTAGCGATACTTTGTCTTGGAAGCGGGGATCTTGCGCTACTCCAAAAATCAACAAGATGTAAGTGCACGTTACATCTTTACGACACAATCCTTCACAGACTAGATTTGAAAATGTGTAAACGTCCGTCCTTCCCTGTCCAGGTCTCCAGGGGACGAGTGCAGGGCTCCCTGGACGTCGGCCTCGCTGTGATGTCCATAAACAAGAAATCGAACCGCATCGACTTGGATGCGGGGGACATCCTCTATCACATGAAGGTAAACGTAAGTTCTCCAACTCACTCGAGTGCCTCCAGATGAGAAAAGGCCAAAGGGTTGCTTTGTGATTTTCCTTTTTCTCGCCAAAGGCAAAGAGCCACGAACTCTTCTACATCTGGGTGACCAAGCTACAAGCCCACCGCCTGTTCAAGAAGAACGAGGCGGCTCACGCTCACGGCGGCTTCGTCCACACGTCGTCGCCCGGCGCTGCGGCCGGACAGGATCAGAGAAACGGAGATCTGGTGAAGGAAGACTCGCAGTAGCGTTTGTTTTTTTTCAACGAGTGAATCTAAAAAGTCTTGAGATTAATAATCCCGTGTCGTCCTTCCCCTCGGTGTCCACGCCACCAGAGCGCCGCAGGGGCGCCACATTCAGCCGGCGCACCAGGAGCTCTGCCCTCAGCCAACACTGGTGCCAACAGCAAGGTGTCCGCCTGGCTGCAGCAGAGTCAGGCCCCAGACACCTGCGCTCAAGGTACATGTCATATATTATTATTATGTCATATATATATATACCCATTATGAATAATAAATCAAATTGTAATGCAAAAAACAAGCGTGCAGACCCCCACCAAGGCAGAGCAATCCTATATGCTCTTATTTTTTTAAAAAATATGACTCAAAAGTTTTTCATCTCGCTATTATGGAGAATCCTTCAGGAATCCAGATATCCATGATTTAATAATCTGTTACCATGGCTATCTTTGATAAAAAAGAATGTCATGCAGATATGTTTATGACTTTTTCAGTAATCCTGCAAACAAACAGATAAACTGAATCAATCACACAACCGCCCTGCGGAGGTAAATATACATATAAATATAAAGAATAAAAATAGAATACAGATTTCAACATAAATGGATAATTTTTTTAAATGTTGTCATCTTACCACACCTCTATAGGCCCCTCCTCATCTCGGCTGCAGGCCGCAGGCTCCAGGCTACATTAGCTGCTTTGATTATTACTATAAATAGATTATTATCTATTAGAGCTGCATTGTGGGTAATGAAGGCGACAGCATCTCTGGTTCTGCTGCGATCGACTTTAAAATTGATATCTGACAGATTATTGCAGCATTCTTTTCCTCCACCACAGGAATCTTATCGGAAATGTCATGAAAGGTTTTCTTCTTGCAGATCTGAACCGGTGCCATCTGGACCTGTCCGAGCTGAACCGCCTGATCCAGAGGCTGCAGGCGCTGGAGGTGGGCCAGGCCTTCACCAACGGGGACCTGCAGAAAATCATCAGCACGCAGGTAGACGGCCGAGGAGCTCGGCGCGGTTTTATTGAATCACTTCTCCGTTCGTTGTGCGAATGAAAGTATTGAAATATGTATTTCTCTCACAGAATCTCTCACTCGAGAAGCCGAAGAAGCCAAAGTCGGGGAAGATTTGGGGTCACTCTCGCACGCTGTCCCGAGTGGAGGCGCTGGGAATGGTAAGAAAGGTCACTCTACTCTGTGTATTATTATTATTATTATTATTATTATTATTTAGGCTGAAACAATGTGAATGTGATGGTTTGTACATTCATTTGACATTAATCTATGTTAAATGTTTGACACTGATTTGAAATACTATTTGGTGTTTTGATTGAACGTTGGGTTTAAGTGTTTCATGTCCAAAACCCTCCAGTAACATTAGCGGGGCCTTTCTCTAATCCAAAGCCTATTCGTGGGATTACCAAATCGGTGAGTCGCCAATGGGCAGAACATGAAACAACTAATATTCACCGTTCTCCATTTACACACTGTCACGCATTGTCACAGATGAACAGAGCATTGCAATGAAATAGAAATGATGGAGAAAAAAAATGTAATGAGAAAAATATTAGATCAATAAAGTGAACCTGTGTTTAGATTAGATGTTAGATCAGTAGTTTGAATTCCTCTTCTTTAGAAACCAGAGTAACGTCCGCCCGTCCATTGCCAGTCACAGTGTCTTACTGTATATTAATATAATGGTGCATGCTCTTCTTCATACCTGATTCATTTTTAATATGAAGTCTTCTCTGCATACTCTAAATATGTAGAAGGATGTAGCACGGTATGAGAGCATGAGAAGGAAAATACACTTGACTTTTTACACCTTTATTCCCAAACTGTTAACTAACCAACGAGTGGACCGCCGTCCGTCCTGTTGTGCTCCCCTCTCAGCTGTCCTCCAGTCACCTGGGCAGCTCGTCTCACCACGGTGCGTCGGTCCCCTCCATCCCCGACTACGTCTACTCTCAGCTGTCGCCTCCGACCGCCGCGTCGCCCGAGGGCAAGACGATCCAGCAGGACATCTGTGCCACGTCGCTGCGAGGTCAGAGGAGCAACTACGTGTACCTGCGCCTGATCGAGGCTCAGGACAATGGATAAGTGAGCTCTCCTCTGTCTTCTCATTCTCGCTCTTCAGTGCTCGCATCCCTGAAGTCGGTGCACGAGACTCTGTCCCAGGAGCGGCAGAAACTACAGGCGGTCTGGGAATCCAACAACATCCACCAGTCGAACACGTTGGCCGAGGTGAGATTCGCGCGCCGCCTGTCGTCTGGATTCTCTGGCACACAGTCGTCGGTTTTCCTTTTGCTCATCCCCCCTTCTCTCCTCCGCCATTAGCCTGCAGCAGGGCGCCGTCCATCCCACGGGCCTCCCTCAGTGACTCCGAGTGAGTACTTTGACGCCAGCGATGACATCATCTGCGGCAGTTCCTCCGAGGTGTCGGAAGAATCGGGTCTGAGTGATGGAAGCACGACGAACTCGGAGCCAGAGGAAGGACACGGTGGGTACCGGGACGACACACATGACGGAGATGCGGGCAAAAACCAAATAGACTCTTGCTCTTGTTGTTGCCTGAGTACCAGTAGGCCACTGTAATTATTGTCCTGCCAACATTACAGCGTCAGCCACCCGGAAGTACCGTGCAAGCATTTCCAGGACTCCGGACAGCGCCGTTCCCAAAAGCACCGGCCGCCGAACCAGGCTCCCCTCTCCGTGTCCCGACAACAGCCACGTGGGCCTCATGGCGATCCTCTACAATAACATAGGCAAGGACCTGGACTGTAACTTAATCCCAGTGTCCAGTTGCGCGGCAGCCTCCTGACGCTGCTCGTCTCCCCCCTCCTCCCCCTCAGGTAAAGACCTGGCTCGCGTGTCCATGCCCGCCGCGCTCAACGAGCCCGTCAACCTGCTGCAGCGGCTGTGTGAGGAGCTGGAGTACAGCGAGCTGCTGGACACGGCCAACAACACGGCCGACCCCTACCAGAGGATGGTGAGCCCCGGATACAAAATCCATTTCAAGCTCCAGTTGTTTCCTATATGATAACAGCACAGTTGCACAATAATGACCTCATAAATATAGCTAAGGAATATTTTTGTGCTACTGTATTTATTCTCATTATACTTGTGGCTGCAACAATCTATTCATCAATTTATTCTAAACTGTCACTTTCTCAAGCAACTTAGTGACACTGTCATATATTTTTTAAAATTAACTACAAAGGGAGATATTAATGAGCGGTTCTTAAGTTTTATTTATCTATTTTCCTTTCAGAAATTCCTTTTGTATCCATGGCAACTGTCAGACCAATACAACAAAACACTACAGCGAGAGAAACACATTAAAAACAGCATTTTATGCAACATGCAACTATAACATTATGTCTCTATCAATGCAGCTACAATCACTTTTGTTTTTCCACAAATCAATCGATATATATATATATATATATATATATTTTACATGAAATAAAAGTTAATTTATTTGTTAATTGATTTTACAGGGACAGTGGACATTAATAAACATTTCTGTAAATGCACCTCTGTTCTCCAAGAGGATATTTTTCATTTGTAGTCTCTGGACAGATGTTCCACAGTCATCACGTGTCCTGTCTTCAGATTGTATTTCATGTTTTTTGTATTTCATCTCTCGCAGGTTTACATCGCTGCCTTCGCGATCTCCGGTTACTCCGCGGCGACGTTCAGGAACCGCTACAAACCCTTCAACCCGGTGCTGGGTGAGACGTACGAGTGCGTCAGGGAGGACCGCGGCTTCCGCTTCATCAGCGAGCAGGTACAGCATCCGAGAAAATAACAATGTCACAATAGCAGTAATAATAATCTATTTGTAGAAGAGTTTTCTAATCTCAGGTTTCCAAGTGTTTCACACGGAGCAGCAGCTGAAATACAAAATGAATATCCTGTCAAGTTACAGGAAGTCACAGTCTCGCGTCTGTTCCCGAGTGATGCTGTTGTAGAACACTATGATGTCACAGTAAAGCTGACCTTTGACCTTTTGGATATATAAAATGCCATCACTGCATCATTTGATCCTTTTATTAAAATGCTTGTTTGAAAATGTGTCACAGTTGGCACATTCATTCTTGATTTATCACCAAAGACATGTTCTGTGATGTCAGAGGCACCTTGACCTTTAACCTTTGACCACCAAAATTGCATAAGTTCACCTTTGAATCCAGGTGGATTCCCTCGAGGGAAGAAAAAACTTAAAAAACTGAATAAGTACAGTATTATACTAACAGTAAAAGAAGATTTATGAATAAAATCGGGATCAGTTCTTCGATAAAAGTATGTTTATTATGAAAGGATTTAATAGATCAAATCATATCAGCCTGTCATGTAGATATTCAGGTTATATCAAAGAGAAGGGATGACAGAAAGGTAATATAGCAATGTATTTAGCTTGACAGAAAGATGTCATTTTACTCTGAGTGAGCACTCTTCTCTCTCTCTTCACCAGGTCTGCCACCATCCGCCGATCTCCGCCTGCCACGCCGACTCGGAGAACTTCTCTTTTTGGCAAGGTGAGACTCTTGATACGCCAACTCCTGGCCCCCCTTTGTGTGCGAGGCGGTGATCTTAATCATCATCATTTCTTTTTTTTGCCACTGGACATGCAGTGTGTATTATTATATAAATCCTATTTATTGCCCTTTGACGCTCGTTTACATCCCTCAACAGACCAGCGATGGAAGAATAAATTCTGGGGGAAGTCGCTGGAGATCCTGCCGACCGGGATGGTGAATGTGACTCTTCCGAGGTAAACAGTGTGGGTTTTCTTTTCTTGTCCCCGCCCCCCCCACCAGATGTATCGTGTGTGTGTGTGTGTGTGTGTGTGTAATGAAGCGATGTAAAGACTAATGCAACAATGAAGGTGTTCTCATGTTTTTATTTCACTGCACAGTGAAAAGTAAAACTCTCCCAAAACACGTGTTGATAATGGAATAAATAAGTGAATTTAAGCGCAACTTCATGATTTCTAGCCTGTTTTTATATGACAGTGTAGAATGTTTGGCCACGGAGCTCGATCCCCTTGGTTTTTTATATTATGAATGAATAATGGAACTCAGCCCAACTACATTTTCATCATGGATTTTTTTTCTTCTTCTTTTGTCCGATCAACGGTTCAAAACCCCCCGAACATTCGTCTTCGCCTCTGAGCGGATGGAACCTGAATGTTTGTCAGTGCGGCTCGAGGAATAACTCTTGTACTTACTAAAATGAGCCAAGCCTCGCTTGTCCCGCCCAGGTACGGCGACCACTACGAGTGGAACAAGGTGGTGACGTGCATCAACAACGTCCTCAGTCAGCAGCGCTACCTGGAGCACTACGGCGAGGTCACCATCCAGAACCTCAGGAGCAACGTCTGCACCTGCAAGATCACCTTCGTCAAGGTGAGCGACGCGTTCACGTTAAAAAAACACACTCGAGCGGCACTTGGTCGTGGTTTCTTTTCTCCCTAACAAGGCTTAGTTCGGTTGCAGTCTCGTTACTGGGGTTCGGACACGAACAAGAACGAGGTGCAGGGCGCCGTGCTGGACCAGAGCGGGAGTGTGATCCACCGCTTCGGAGGCCTGTGGCACGAGGGCATCTTCTGCGACACTCTGCCGACCCCCAAATGCGTCTGGAAGCCGAGTGAGTCCAAAAAAGCCGAGACTTAGGACACAGTGTCCGCGCGGCGAGCTCCCCCGTGCGCTTGCAGTCGTCTGTGTTAGGCTGACTCAGAGGGCCGATGCTCCCGATCAGCACAAATCCCGGGAGTCACGTTTGTCGCGCAGCTCGTCTAAGAGGCCTCTGTCCCCCCACAGATCCCCAGCCCAAGGATCACCTGCTGTTCTACGGCTTCTCCACCTTCGCCCTGGAGCTGAATGAGCTCAGCGCCCGCCTGAGGCCTCTGCTGCCTCCGACGGACAGCCGCCTGCGCCCCGACCAGCGGTGAGCGGAGCGGGAAGTGCCGGCGTCACTTTTTCCGTTGATTCCATTATAATTTGGTCCCCCGACCTTTTCCCCCGTAGGATGCTGGAGGAGGGAGACGTGGAGGAGTCGGACAGGCAGAAGGACGCGATCGAGGGATTTCAGAGGGAGCGGAGGAACCAGCTGGCCAAAAGGGGCGAGCAGCATGTTCCGCGTTTCTTCGAGTGAGTTCACATAACTGACGATCTCCTGTCGCATCTGTCGGATGCTCTTTGTGTCGACAAATACGAGGTAGAAAGGTTGTAACCGCTGTTACAGGATCTACACTCCTGGCGTGTCGTCAGAGTCACGAAGGAAAGTTAGAAAAAGAGAAAAAGGTTGTCTTTGATGCCGTCACCTGAAAACGTTACACTCTTAACTGTACTGCACCTCATAAAAGTCAAGTTTGGTATAAAGTAGATATAAAAAAAATATACAATACTATGACAGAAAAAACGACACCAGGCAGAAAGATCTAATATTGTAGGGTTTTATGTAATATTTATTAGGGAAACAGTAACATTTAACGTTATCCCGTCCTATTTCATAAGCAGCATATAACCATTTAATAAATGCTTTATATATTTGTCAATAACTTTAAAACTTAAATCAGTCTATCAACACAATATAGTGAGTTATAAAAACGATTTATTAAATGTTTGTATATTGCTTATAAATGCAAAATATGGGGAACTCAAGTAATTTATTACTGGTGAAAGGTTCAAGCGCCTTGCCAAAAATTACATTGTATGTATGTTTATTTATGTAACCTATTTATATCATAGAAAACTGCGTTTCTCACAGTATTATTATTATTATTATTATTTTCTTTTTGTCCTTGAGGAAAGCCAAAGATTCCTGTGGACGGGACGTGTGGCTGACGAACGGGACTTACTGGAAGATCCGGGAGAGTCCAGGTTTTGCTAAAACTGAAAACATAACTCTGTGGTGACGGGCGACGACAGCGACGAGCAACAACTGACAAACAAAACAAAAACAAAGCAAAAACACACGAGCGGGAAATAAAAATATCCGTGCTGGATATTGGATCAGCATATATGAACCGCTCTGAGAACCGTGCGGAGCGGAGACGGTGCTGCTGAGCTTCCTCTTCCTCTTCGTGTCTTCTGTTCGTCCCGTGACTGGCTCACGGGAAAGTCTCCTGTCGAGTTACCCAGAATTCATTACATGAAAAAAAATATGTATAGAAAGAACTTTCTCATTAATAATCATTTTGTAATGAATGTTATTTTTTTTTAGATAACTTCAGTCAGCATATATACAGTATATATATATATATATATATATATATATATATATATATATATATATATATATATATATATATATATATGTATATGTATATGTATATATATATACTGTATATATATACATATATATATGTGTATATATATGTTTATACTTTTGCTGAAGAGACCGTATGGGACACGTACTTGACAGACCTCGAAATGAACAAATGACTTGAAATGAAAACAAAAGTACATATTTTTTTCTGTGAGGATAGTGAGAGGCCTGTTATGTTAGTTTACTGTATAATAATTCAATTAAATCATGTCTTCCTCCGTTCATAACGAGTACAGTTGTTTGTCAAGTCACTGCTGCAGTCGGGGCCTCGATCACCAACTGGCCACGTGTCCCCGGACCCACCAGGTGCTTTATGGTAATTTCATTCAATGCAGATTTATTAGGATAAAATGCAGCAGGAAAAACATTCACAGGAAAAAAGAACAACAACCTCAAAGTGGCTTTGATCAATATGTTTTAAGTTCAAGTGTGTTGGATTTAGGAGGATCAATCAGCAGAAATTATGATTTCAATATTGTATAATAACCTGAAACTAAAAGTAGTTATGTTTTTCATCTTGTGATGAGACGTGTATATCTACAATCTCTGCTAAATAGCCCACATCAAAAACTAACTTGGACATTTCTATAGTAGATTTACAGCATCTAACTATTTTTCTGGAAGATGTTTTATCAACAAAATTTAAGAAAGTATCTAAATCTAAATTTTTAAATTCATAATTGTTATTTTCAAAACATGTAACTAGTAAGAAAATAACAAGCTGACACTAAGTATATTTAAAATAAAGAAATACAATACTGTATTTTTATGTCATTAATAGTGAGAAAAATATCCAGCTGGTTGGAAATACTGTAGAAGTTCAGAATTAAATCACAGTTGTGTTTTTAATCTTTAATGGGAATTAATATATTTATAACTGTACCCGACTGCAGAAAATCAATAAGCCTTCAAATCAATAGTTCTCGCTACATTGAAGAGAGAAAAGAAGAGAACACAGTCGAGATTTGTCATGTGTAAGCTTTAATTTTATGAATAAAAAAAACAACAGGACATTTCACAATAAAGCCACGTTTTTAATAAATAACAATTTCCCCTCCCTGACCCAGAAATCTCTTCTCATCTCTTATTTTTGCGATTTATAAACTCTCAATGAAACAACAGCGCACACACACACAAAAGAAAAATAACATGCTCCGCTATGTCTATATCATACAGCAAAATCTCCCCCACACACTCTCACACACACACACACACACACACACACACACACACACACTATCTCACACACACACACACACACACACACACACACACACACACACTCATACCCTCTCACACACACACACACACACACACACACTCGCTCACACACAGTCTCAGGCTCTTAATAATGGAAATGTGTGTTCAGGGGAAACAGACTCGGGGGGAAATGGAGGTATGAGAGGTTTGAACATCAGGGCCTTGGTTCCAGTAGCTGCGTTGTATCCAGCAGGGGTCGTTCCTGAGGCGTGTCTGCTGCCGTCTGACTGAGGACCAGCACTGGGAATAACACCTAATAAATCTACAGCAACATAGAATAAATAAAAACCATCCCCAGGCTGGCGAATATTGTTTTTTTAAATGCCATCATCAATTCTGAACTAATTTTCTTTCTATTAATTGCACTTGAAACAAGAATTGTCCATTGTTCTCCGTCACCGTCGCTCTCTCCCTCTCTGACATAAACATTAAATGCATTTCGAATAATACAACATACAATATATTTTTTCATACAATATTTCCATCGTGTTTAACACTTAATTTCCGTTTGACTTTATAATTTAAATGCTCAGGTAAAGGACTGAACTGTCCGACAGTCTGTCCCTTTTTTTTTTTGCATCAACGTCTCCGTTAAGACCAAGAATCTACATCTATACGCACCGTGTTTGTGATTATCTTTCACTTCCAGTAAATCCAGTGCAAGTCCAGGTTCTTTAGACAACACGTGTATAAAATGAGCTCAGAAACGAGCCGAACGTTTGTACGACCGAGAGTCCTGACGTGTGAAATAAGGCAAACAGCAGCCAGGATATTAGGAACGTATAGAAACAAATCACCCCCCAAAAACCCCAAAAGCTGTAAAACTGTCTAATATCTTTTGATGATTTAATCTCTCAAAGGTCCAATATATTTATTTTCAAGTTCTCAGTTAGTTTGTTTGGACTCAAAACTCATCAAGTTTAAATATGTTGAGCCTGTAAAGTACCAAATCCCCTCTGGTCCCTAAATCACTTGCTGAAATAAACCCCGACAACACAACTTCACTGTCCTCAGCTAAAGGCTAAAGCAGCTGGATGTCCTATCTATACAGTATTTGATGGCATGTTCTTTTTGTGTCATACACAGTTTGATACAGTTTTGATAGTTTGAAAGAGGCGAAACTTTGCTCATCTTAGCTTAGCATAAAGACTGGAAACTGTGGGAAACTGTTAGCCTTGCTCTGTCTGGAGGTATGAGCCTCTCCATAGCTCCCTGATTAACACGCTAGATTGTTTAATCTGCATAAAAACTAAAAAGTAGAAATGACAATTTGTGATTTTACGAAGATTTACTTCTTGGCGAGTCGGGTAGGCTAGCTTCCCCCGCTGTTTCCATCAGATTCATGCTAATTTGAGCTAAAATGAGCAGAGCGACTTACACCTCCGGCTCTTCAAATGAGCAAATGCTTCCCAAAGTGTGAAACTAATGGTGCGTTCCATTATACCCCGGAGCTCGGAATGACCCAGCTCGGAGTCGGAAGTTGCAACTGGAACGCCCTTCGGAATCCAAGATGGCTGCCCCCGTGTATCAACAGTAGGTGAAAGTTGTAGTTTTAACTGTGTATTAGCACTTCTGTCATATTCGTCTCAAAACATTTGTCGTACACATACGTAGTACTGTCCAACTACTGTCTGTGGACGTGTCTCTGCGGCGGCAGCACGCGTGAAATGCCGTAATCTGCGTTATTATGAACCGGTTTTGCTAACAATGGCTAGCAGGGCGTCCATCTTGTTCTCCGACTTCCGACCCCGCGTGCAATCGACTCCGGTGATCCGAGTGCGACGTCATTCCGAGGTATAATGGCACGTAGCACAAGCTGATTCTAAATTTGAAAATGTTCTTTGCGTGTGGTTGTTTTTCTACGACCAAGGTGAGTAAGTTCCTCCCTCCCATGTTGAAAAAAACCAGCGACTTGAGGAACCCTGCTCTTCCTTCTCGCAGCGAGCGCCTGTCTGTCGCCCCCGGCGTTGTCCGAGGCCGTTAGCACTCTTTGTGAGGAATGAGGAGCAGATCTCTGATCAGCGCCGACTGCAGCCTCACTCTTCATCTCTGTCACCGCGGAGACGGAGCCGGAGACGGAGCCTCTGTCAGCCAGTGTCAGCGCGCGATCGGCCAACTGGACTCGAGGGGGAAATTCGGAGTGTCTGTCTGGTCGCTCATGGTGGTCGGAGGGTGACAGGGCCTCGTCGGTTCACCTGCAGGTCCATGCGGGCTCCTCCGAGTGACCCACTTTTACAGACGTCTACTCCCAACGTACCGGGAACTGTTCCTTGGGAAAGATGCAGGTTTGGGGGGTTTTTTTTCTTCTTGGTTTTGCACCATGAGCCTAAAAAGCTGCGTAATTTGATTGACGGTTTTTCCCAAAGGCCACTTCTGTAATTTCAACAAATGTTGCAGTGTTAAATATGGGGAGACTTCAAGGTCAAGAGGGGGAGGAAGTCAAAGGTCAAAGATCAGTTTGCATTTGGAGAAGGATGAAGGAGAACCTCTTTCCTCTGACGCCAGAAACCGCCGAACAAAGAACAACTAAATCATCTCCGTGACAACTGAGAGGAGCCGAGCGACGAGGATGGAAACTTCGGAAACAAGTAAGTTGGAAGTTCTTCTTATCAAGCAGTTTATCATTATTTTAATTCATTGATTAATCTGCTGACTATTTTATTGCATAAGAGGAAATTGTATAATCATAATTTCCCAAGGTGATGCCTTCAAATGTCTCTTTTTGTTAGTTATCAGTTTGCCTCTAATCAGGCTTTATGATTATCATTTTTCCCTGTAAGACGCCCAATGTGCACATCTGTTAGTGAGGTTATGAATGTGTACAGATCATCAGCACTTAAAACACTTTGTTTTTTAAAAATATGAACCTGCTTTTCTTGTTTTTTTAAACCTACAGTGGTGATTTCATCACGTAAGAGCGGAACCAGACCAGGACTTTTATGATTTCTTTCTCAACCCTTCAAATTCCCCATATGGACCGTGTGTTGCTGCCAACGTAAACTACAATCCCAGCTCTGTAATTCACAGAAACATGTTGTTTTGTGTATTCCTGGACTGCCTCCTGGTCCACACGTGCCACTTCTGTGCTGTGTTCGTTGATCTGATTAACGGCGACACACATACAGAAGCACACAAACAAAAGATTGTCCTCGCAGGCCGGAGACAGATCAGCGGCCTCACTCAGGAAGCATGTGCTCGCTAATCCCCCTGATTCTGAACCCCCGTGACACCGGTTCACTCAGACGCTGCTGGGCCTCGGCCTCGCCAGCCCGCAGCGCTCCCCTGTCGCCGCTAGTCGGCGCTGCAGTGAATGACTTGGGGCTGGACTGTGTGTGTGTGTGTGTGTGTTCAAGGTGAA